>NC_039363.1:32161911-32761911 GCF_003573695.1 Papaver somniferum | reverse complement strand
CCCTGACTATCACATGATACTCGGAAGGCCATGGCTTTACGACAAAAAAGTTGTTCCTTCGACGTACCATCAATGTATGAAAGCTTTCTTCAACAAAAAAATTGTTCGTATCCCAGCCTCGGTGTCTCCTTATGCTCCGGTTTACGATGCTGAGTTCCTAGAACATCCAAAGAGCATCCCCGAACCTCCAAGCAAGATCTTCAGTATTCCACTCCCTAGTTAGAAATCTATTGAGAAAGTCGACAAACCATCATCAAAAGATGTTAAATCCGTCAAGTTTTCCACCACACCACTCAAACGTCGTCAAGGTCAAGGTACGACTCAGAAAAAGTCCAACTTTATTATTGATTATGATGCAGAGGGGAGAGTCATTTATCTCCGTCGTAAGGATTATCAATTAACAGGGAGGTCGATGAAAAGTCTCCCCGCCCCGAAGAATCATTCTAGAGTGAGCAATCTCCCGATGAAGAAATTCAAGATGCACCACGACAGCTGCAAGATGGCAGAGATTCCATAACCGACGACCTCAAGACTATCAACATTGGAACTGATGAAAACCCGAGGCCAATTCTAATCAGTTCTGCTCTCTCACCTGAGGAACGAGAAGGATTGATACGCTTGTTGAAAGAGTATCAATATATCTTCGCCTGCACGTACGAAGAGATGCCTGGCCTAGACGAAAAATTGGTTACTCATCATCTGCACATCACTCCCGGTTCCAAACCCGTCAATCAGCTGCCCAGGCAATTCAGACACGAAGTTGAGGAACAAATCAAGGTGGAGATCCAGAAACTACTAACAGCAGGTTCATCAAACCCATTCAACATCCAACATGGCTGGCGAACATTGTCCCAGTCAGAAAGAAAAACAGACATATCCGGTGTTGTGTATATTTCAGGAACCTGAACAAGTGCTGCCCAAAGGATGACTTTTCATTTCCAAACATTGATATGCTCGTCGATACAACCAGTGGCCATGACATGTTCTCGTTCGTGGATGGTTACAGTGGATATAACCAAATCAAGATGTACGAACATGACGCTAACAAGACTGCATTCAGAACTCCCATTGGAAACTTCCACTATACAGTGATACCTTTCGGCTTGAAGAATGCAGGAGCCACTTATCAGCGGGACATGACTGCAATATTTCATGACATGATGCACAAGCAAGTAGAAGACTATGTCGACGATGTGGTGGTGAAATCAAAGACCCGGGCGTCCCACCTAGACATTCTGATACAAGTCTTCGAAAGACGCATAAAATACAAACTGAAGATGAATCCCCTGAAATGTGCTTTTGGTGTTTCTTCCGGAAAGTTTCTTGGATTTTTGGTCACTGCAGAAGGAATCAAGGTCGACCCAGACAAAACAAAAGCCATTACTACCATGCCGCCTCCACGAACTGTGAAAGAGCTCCAGAGTTTCATGGGAAAAGTCAGTTACATCCCGTGTTTCATTCCTGGACTCGCTCAACTCATTGCTTCATTCACTCCTCTGTTGAAGAAAGAAGCAAATTTTGCATGGACATCTCTTCAACAAGAATCATTCCAGAAAATACAGCAGATATTGTTATCACCTGCTATCATGAAATCTCTAGTGCAAGGACGGCCTCTGATCCTTTACACATCTTCCAGTGACGTAGCTATTGGAGCACTCCTCGCTCAAGAGGATGAAGAAGGCATCAAACACCCAATCTATTACTTCAGTCGCACAATGAGGGATGCTCAACTCCGGTACCCAAAGTATGAAAGGGCGTGTCTGGTGTTGGTTCACGAAATTCGGAGGTTCAGACATTATCTACTATCAAACAGGTTCGTGCTGATGGCTAAAGCTGATACTATAAAGTTATTACTGTCGAAACCTTCTCTGATCAGAAGACTGGCGAAATGGCTACTTCAAATGTCAGAATTTGACATAGCGTGTGTCCCTCCAAAAGAAATCAAAGGGATAGCAGTTGCAGACTTACTTGCCACTTTCCCTGGAGAAGACATCACGATGTTGCATGAAGAAGTTCCCGGCGAGTTTCCAGAAATTTCAATCATTCAGGAAGAAACGTGGATATTATATTCTGATGGGTCCGCCACTCCGAGCAATGATACCGGTGGGGCGGGTATTGTGCTGGTATCTCCATCCGGTGAAGTCTTCTCACATTCATTCAAGCTTGATTACCATTGCGCCAACAATTCAGCAGAATATGAAGCTTTTCTCCTAGGGATATCTTTGGCCAAGAAAGTAGGAGCGAAGCATCTAAAGATCAGGGGAGACTCAAAGTTGCTGGTCAATCAAGTGAATGGCGCATACTCTCTCAAAGAAATAACACTTTATCCATTTAAGACTGAGGCACAACGACTATTAGATCATTTTTCCGATGCAACAATTGTCCATACCGGATGCACCAACATGGACATGTTGATTGTCTAGCGACCCTAACATCCAAACTGCAATTTGAGGGGTCTGAGAAATCCATCACTGTGCAAAGACGCTCTGTGTCATCCACCTGGCTTACTCAAGTCGAAGATGCTCAGTCAAGCGACTGGCGAGCGCCCATTATTCATGAATTGAGCAATTCTCTTATGGAGGGGAAAATTAGCCTCAAGGAGTTGAAAAACTTTTTCCTGCTGCACGGAGCGTTATATTATCGCAATCCTGATGGATCCCTGTCACGATGCCTCAGAGATGAAGAAGCTGGTGAAAAACTCAAACGTACACATGAAGAAGTATGTGGGCAAACTCTAGTGGTCACACTTTACAGAAGGCTTCAAAGGCTCGGATACTATTGGCCTTCCATGGAAGCTCAGTTGAGGATGTTACAAGGATCATGTCCCAATTTTCAGACACCACCTCATCATTTGGAGGTTCTAACACTTCATCACACTGGGAATGGATAGAACCTTACATAAAATATCTTCGTGACAACGATCTTCCGTCAGAGAAGAGAGGTGCAATCAAAGTTATTCAGAGAGCCAAACGTTTTGTCTACTTGGAAGGGATTTTGTATCGCAAAAGCTTCGGTGGGAATATCCTGAGATGCTTGGCCGAGCATGAAATTGCCATAATTTTGAAAGAAATGCATGAAGGTGAACACCAAGGGAAGAAGAAATTGTTTCTCCAAATCCATGAGAAATATTACTGGCCAACCATGGAAGATGATGCAGCTGCCTACGTTAGGAGATGTCATTAATGCCAAGTTCATGGTAACCTCATCCACACTCCTTGTCTTCCATTACATTTTGTGAGAATTCCGTGGCCCTTATATAGCTGGGGACTGGATATCATAGGAAAGATCAATCCGGCATCTTCAAAGCAGCATGAATACATCATCACATCAACAGAGTATTTCAACAAATGGGTCGAGGCTATTCCTCTTCGAAGTACCACTGGAGTCACAATTGCATCTTTCATCAAAGAGTTCATCATATGCAAATTCGGCGTTCCTAAACATATCATCACGGATAATGGAACTCCTTTCGCTAACAAACATGTTGCAGAATTGCTCGAAGAATACGGAATCAAACAGATTTTCTCCACACCATACTATCCCCAAGGAAACGGACAGGCGGAGAGTACCAACAAAACCTTGATCCGGATTCTCAGTCGAACAGTTCATGATAATCCACGGACGTGGCATGAGGAATTTCCCATGGCTTTGTGGGCCTACCAAACAGCACCAAGAAGCTCAATTGGGACTTCACCATACTCTCTCGTTTATGGCACCGATACCATTATCCCAGCCGAAATCAAGGTTCCCTATGCAAGAATCGCAGCAACTAGTGGAGTACAATGGGGTGAAGTAGAAGTCTCAGATTCAAGAATTGTTGAAATGGACATGCTCGATTCAAGAAGATCCAAGGTGGAAAAATATGTAGAAACCTACAAATAAATGGTTTCCAAGGCCCACAACAAACTGGTAAGACCTCGAACATTTCAAGTAGGAAATTTGGTTTTGAAAACAGCAAATCATATCCAACAAGACATGTCTGCTCCCAAGTTCTCTCCGAAATGGGAAGGACCTTATGTGATCATCAAGGCAGTATCCAGCGGATATTACAAAATCTTAGCTGTTAATGGAGGAGTTGAAGGAAACATCATCAACGACAAGTGTCTCAAGGCGTGTTATGCTTGAAAAATCATTGGAAGTATTAAATTTCTAAATACAATTTCTGTTTTCTCCAAAATAGCAATATGCTCATTCACTCAAAATTCAAAATATCCTATGAATCTCACAAAAATATTTCAATCACCTAATTTATTCAAAACAAAATCTCAAACCTACATAAAATCTTCCTCACACTCAGAACAAACCATCCAACAGAGGATAATCTCTATAGAAAACCCTGTCAAGCTTCTTTTGGAAATTTTTGGTTTTCACTTTCAAGTCCCGAACTGCCTTCTCAACTCGTGCTGACTCCAAGGTGAGTGTCTTTTCCTCATCCAATATGGCAGTAGACGCGGATATTGCATAAGCAGCGGCCGCCACCTTGTGAATTTTGATCATATTGAGTCGATAGAGAAGCCAACCTATGTTAAACTGCAGGGTTTCACAGTTTGAAATCATCTCATCCCATTTGCGCAGTTCATGATTCTTGACATCTCGCAGATGTTTCCGGTTCATCTCTTCAATGATCGATAACAACCCTGCAACTGTAGTTTGGAGGGTTGGTAGAAAGCCTTTCCATACTTTAGTCGTAGAAATATGCCCGTACCTTCTCCAAATTTTGGTGTACAGGGGAGCGTGACACTTGGGAATGAAGAATCCCCCAACCACTTCATTATTCGGGCAATTGTTGATCATGGGAGCCTCAAACGGGAGTCCAGTTGTTGGATACTCAGGAGCACGAGATCTAACCTCAGTATCCACAGAATCAGTGGAGTTCTCGTCGACACGGTTGTTTCTATCATCAATCACGACCGTGGATTTCTCGTTCTTCCTTTTTCTAGCATCGACAACGACATGAACATCAACCTGCGATGAAACGATGGAGTATTTAATGGTATTGATCATGGTAAAAATCTCATTCGAGAAGTTATGAAATTACTTACAGGCGTTTCGGCATCAACAGGAGCCGACCTATACCGGGCAGGAGCTTTAACCGTCCGTTTAGGTCTCAAGCTACGAGAGGAATGCTGATTCTTTTCATTATCCTGCAATAAATTCTTTTCTTTTGATCAATCATCCTGATCGAGAAAAAGACAAGAGAAGAAATGTAACTCATCGAGATGGATACTGCCACAGCATGTTCGGCATGAGATTCACTTCTGGAAGAAACACTGCTTCTGGACATGGTGACGAGAGGTAGGATTGTGATCAAAACTCCTCTTCGCTGCTACTGCTGGTGGAAACCATCATTGTCTGGTATCAAATCAGAAACACAGAATTATAAACGACCTAATGATATCAGTTTCAACAACGAAAATGGTAATCCCCAACTCTTACCTATTTACGATTTCACTAGACTCTAGTGATGACGCGAAACTTCGAAAACTTGCTCACTCCTTCAAACCTGCGAAGACGAGCAAAACTTATCATTCAAGAGTCGACACTGACGTTTCACAAAACTATGAATAGTTCACATAACCTTTCATGTGAACATTCGCTGATTTTCTACATGTGTGCATATACTATAAAATCGCCAAACTCATACATACATTATTTCATCAAGAATACAATTGTTTGCTTTCAGCAATTGCTCAAAAATCATAAAGTGATTTTCATAAAACCGTGAACAACCCACGTAAATTTTTACTGAGTGAACATCCACTGGTTTTTCGAAAATTGGACAGACGTCCATTCTACAATTGCGAAAACTCACATACAGATATTATTTCACCGTGAATAATTGTCTACTTTCAATAGTTGTTCAAAATCAAAACATTGATTTTACAAAAATATATAACGTGAAACTCATGTAACTTTGAAAATACGTATTTTCTTGGTCCCTCTCGTGAGCATCCGTCTTTAAAACGAGAGTATATTTTCAAAAATAAAATTTTTGATGAAAGATCATAGACAAATTTTATTACTAACAGACGCACGTCTATTAAAAAAAAAAACTTTTCTCTCGTACGAGCATCCACCTTTGAAATGAGGGTTTACACACTTTGTGAAATCTCAAATATTTAAAAAATAAAATTTTCGTTTTCATGAAAGCTCATAGACAAAATTTTATGTCATTAGACTCAGTTCTATTTTGTTTGTTTCTTAAACTAACGAACGAACGTCTGTTCCTAAAACAAGGATTACCTTTTTTGGGCCGAGCCCGTAAACCGACCATAACTAGGCTTCTCAACACTCAAATCAGCAGTGCCTCATCTTTCCACGCTCACGGGATGACACTCTATCTTACTATCCGGGTTCTCATCTGTGCATTTGCTCGTACATGACATCATTGAGGTAAATCGAGGATTCTGAAACTACCTTTGTAGACTGAGTTCAACCACTGATCTCGTCGACTGAAAATCACCATTTAATACTTACTGCGGAACATGACTGTTCCTCACTAAGCAGTGGACTTAATGTAGATGGTGGATTTTCAACAAAGGTCAAAACCATAAAATCATGATACTGTATGTTTCTGACACGGATGCATGGATCCATGTGACGGTTCATGTTTTACGAAGTATGATGTATATGTCGCTTAAAAGGTCTCTCCGGAGCGTTCGACACCAGGCATTTCATCATAGAATCTATGTATAATAACGTAATTGGGCGGTTCTCCGTAAAATTGAGAGCTTAACGCCTTCAGGATGCCGGTGACACTCACTGTTCCCTGAATAAATAGAGGAATTCGCCTCTACATAGAAGAACAATTGGGAGGTTCTCCGCAATAACGTCTTCAGGACGGTGATACTCACTGTTCCTGACTATGTAGATAGACCTGTGTATAGACTCAGGCGGTCCTCCATACCTGAAATGTTGAGAGGGCAAAACGTCTTCGGGACATTAGCAACACTCGCTGATTTACTGACTATACGCAAGAGATTAAATTCTAGGTCATATTCACCACTGAATTCCTAGAAGATAATATATCTTATCTCATTACTCCTATTTCATGATCGAAATGGTAATAGATAAATGTATTACTCCGATTTCATGATCGAATCCACGGCTGATCTCATGAAATGGTAATAGATATTACTCCAATTTCATGGTCGAATCCACGACTGATCTCATGAAATGGTAATATCACCACTTATTTTATAACTCCGATTTCATGATCGAATGCACGGCTGATCTCATGAAATGGTAATAAATATTACTCCGATTTCATGGTCGAATCACCACGATCCCATGGAATGGTAATATCACCGCTCATTTCATTACTCCGATTTTATGGTCAAATCTGCGATTCCATGAGATGGTGATGAAATTATCATTTTATTATTCTGAATCCATAGTCCATTCCGCTGCTGATTTTATGGATTGATAATAAATAACTACTCATCTTATTACTCAGTTTCATGAATTACTGTCCACTGAATTTCATAAATCAGTAATAAATACCCAACAACCAGGCATCTGGACCATCACTAAGTAGTCCCCACAAAAATGGTGCGAGTGTACTCGACAATGATGCACGACTGAGCACCCGGATGCACGAACGAGCGTCCAAAAATATGAAATAATGAGGAATCCTTTGCAAAACAGGAGAAAACAATGAATATTAATAAAATAATAAGAGGCGCCCAAGGCCGGGCCCACCAGCCGGCCGGCCGGCCATGCCCTAGCCATGGTTGGTCCGTGCCTCTCCCATTATTTTTCTTATTTTTTGTTATTTCGTGAACTCACGAAAACTCCTTGGTTTTAGCAACTTTCCTTGTTTTTGCAAAACTCGTGAATTCTCCATAACTTGGTGGATTCACGAAATAATATTATAAAACAAGGAGAGGTGTGCGGGACCGGGCAACCTAACCGGCCGGCCATGCCCAAATCGTGGTCGGTCCCACACCTCACAATCCTTAGCTTTTTATAATTATTATTCCCTAATATCACGAAACTCCTCCATATCAACAGAAACCCTTGGATTCTCCATAACTTCGAGTATTCTCCATAACTTCAAGGATTCATGAAAAATAATAAAATAGGGAAGGTTGTGAGGGACCGGAAAACCTAGCTGGCCGGCCATTCCCTAGCCATGGTCGGTCCAACACCTTGCAATTCCTAATCTTGCATAATTATTATTTTCCTCAATTCATGAAACTCCTGCGTTTGAGCAAAATTCATGATTTCTCCATATTTTCTCAAATATTTCTCAAATCACGAAAAACCAAAAGCCAACATAGTCACACGACTGGCTAGCCTCTGACGGCAATCCTAAATATTAAAACAATTTTATTATAATATTTTCAAAATATTGATGAATTGAGCGTACATGCTCATTCCAACTAAGATCGAGAATTCTCAGTCAAGATGAAACTCTTCTGAAAATTCACGATATTGCTCGAACGCGCATCAGAAAATACTGAAACCCTCAGTATGGAAAAACGGACACCACGGCAACACGTGCACGCCTTCATGACCGACCAGGGTCATTCTTAGGGCTTGCACAAGGCTTATCCCACACGTTTTCATAATTCTGACCTAATTTGCTCAATTGCTCATACTGGGATCGAACTCTCTCCAAATGACCAACAACTGGTCCCGTGACCACCAAGAGCCGGTCACATGCCCTCTTGGTCGGTCCGAATCTCTCACACCTAGGTTTTATCACCTAATGTTGAACCCAGCAATATTTTAGAAAATGGTGAAACCGGCATTGAATCATCATTCTTTCACCAACTCTCAAACTGAGAACCTTGGTGCATGCTCACTCGAGGACCGGGCATCACATGGACACTCATCATCCCATGTGGTCGGTCCCTCTTCACTCATGACCAATTTTCAGCAATTCACCAATTGTTGAAGGATTGATCAAAAATTAGGGTTTCGAACAAATGCTACACGAATCACCATTCTGAGCAAGTTCAAACACAAAATTATGTTGATTCAGTAATCAACATCCAAATTAATAATATTCGGTAATTCACTAATATTTTTGATTAATATTTTATTGGGTCACGACACCACCAATAAATAATTCGTTGAATTGGGCAATACTTGCTCAGTTGCTTGAATATTGATCCAACCATCAATATTCGGTAACTCATCAGTAGTTTGTCGAATTGAGCAACACTTGCTCAATTGCACGTCAAATTATCAATATTCAGTGTTTTGGTGAATTGGCAACACTTGCTCAGTTGCACACCAAAATTATCAAATTCGTCGAATTGAGCAATACTTGCTCAGTTGCTCGACAAACTCTCATTATTCGGCAATTCGTCGAGTTGAGCAATACTTGCTCAGTCTCTAGTCAGTAGATCATTGACATCTCAGAGAACTACTTGTTCAAATCCATGAATCGCCGAGCATTCACCACTTATGCTCGATTCAACAAAATTAGGCTCACAGTCTAAATCAGTCAACAACTGACCAACTAATACACGTCTGCCTTGCAGACTCCACGATTCGTGAAATCTCAATCACGTCACAAATGGGGGATATCACTTAGGGTTTTGGTCTGGCGGTCTATGGCACATGTATTCATCCATAATGAGAAATGTGTGTGAGTCGCGTAAATGGTTGAAGGAGTTAGCAAAGTAGTGGGTACACGATCAGTCAAGTCTTCGCATGACTTGGAACTGACTTTACCACGATCTCCCACTTTCCCACTCTTTCACTCAAGAAACCATCACACTTACAGGTATCAGTGGTACATCATTCTTGCAATAAAAATAAGTCTAAATCGAAGACATCAGGAATATCATCAATCATCGATTATCATCATTATCCGTCAATAACTCGATATAAACTTATTCACAGAACTCAACTAGAGCAGTTCAACAATATTGCAGAAACCTTCAACACACCTACAATCCTTGATCATCACTGATCCCACACAACTCTCAGCTTCCCTACTACAGATCAACCCATCTCCCTCTTTGCGACCGAATTGACTCTGGAACGACCATTGTCTTGGTTTAGGCCGGAGTCATACAGTTTGATTTCCCGAATCTAAGCACCCCCTTTGCAGCGGTGCATCTGTGTGAGGTTCAGCAGTTCGCTCGGTTTAGGAGTCTCGACAGCACGCCCGACTCTCCACTTTCCTAGAAAACCAGCAAACCGTTTTCCACCATCCAGAGATCTCACATCAATGATATTCACAAAGAGAATCTCTTCTCTGAAGATACAATGGATGTTGTCAGTCACAAGCTGAGTGACCCCAAGACTTGTGAGGATCCTGAACCGTCCATATGATATTAGTTCGTGTTCGGGAATGGTACTGGAGTTTGTTTTTGTTTTTTAGCTTGTTGATTTTGTTTTCCTAGTAAATCTTTCTTTTTCTTGTTCTATTTAGAAGAATAACGAGAGTTTGGAATAGCAATTATTGTGATTACACATAGCTATGTCCAACGTTTTCATCTTCATGTTTTTAGATTTATTGGTTTAAATTCTAAAATTATATGGAAGATGATTTTTGCAGTATTAATCTTTATAGTTTTATATATTGCAATTTGTTATGGGATATGTGTGTTTGTGTCCGTGAACTGTGATTGTCCTGTACATTGTCGAAAGTTAAGTCCTTTATATGTCGATATGCATGTGTTGATAAAAGAAGGAATGAAATTTTGACAAATACAAAAGTTAAGCCTATTATGTCAATTATTGATGGAAGATAGATTAAAATCTTTTGTTTAAAAGGATTATGTCTATTGTATGTCATTGTGCGAATAGTGATGGAAAATAGAATGAGTCCTTGCTTATTCCACGGTATTAGGTCGATTTCCGAACCACAATTTTTGTGTATATACTGTGTTATTTCATAAGGTGACTTATGTTGAGCACTATCGACTGAGTTGATTATTTTCTTATGATTAGCTTAGTTGTTGCTCCGTGAGATACTTTATGTCGATCATGACCAATTAAATTGATTACTTTTTGTGATTAGTTTGGTTGTGTATTCCGATTAGATTAATTATGGGTTCTCCTGTGATTAATCTAATTGAGTATTTTTGAGTCTCCATAAGTTCACTTATGTTGAGCATTTCCTATTAAATTAATCATAGGTTCTCTTTTGGTTAATTTAATTGTGTATTTTTGGATTCAAATTCATATTCGTATGTGATTTGTTATGTCCAAAGAAATCCTTCTTTTCTTTTGAAATTAAGGTCGCTCTTGTTGTTCTTTCGGGAATGAAATTTTATGGGGGAGATTTCTTAATTGAACTTGTGCTTATTTGTCAAATCTTTGTGGGGAGTGCGGCTGTGGAATATTATAGGGGTTATCTTGTATCTTTAAACTCCTTGATGAATGCATTTAGCTTCGGCTTTATGATTTCATCTAAACAAGATGATGTATGCTTACTTTCGGTCATGAAATATCCCTTTCGGAAATTTCATTAGGATCCCGTTCTTGTACCTTTGCCAATTTTATTGACAAAAAGGGGGAGAATTAATATGTAGTTCACACTACAAATACATATGGTTTTTGGATCATTATGTAGGGGGGGTGGTTTCCATGTGAGATGGAGTATTGACTAAGAGGGAGTGATACATATCACCATAGTATTGTTGTCAAACTTGTTATACAATTGAACTTTAATGCTGTAAAATGATACTATGACACTGTATAACAATGATCGAGAATCATGTTTTCTCATTGTTATAGCTACGAATTTTCAACAACGATGATGGTGAACTTACAACCTTTGGGATCATTGGAGTACTTGGAAGCGACGAAGATTTCGAGTAATGTTGAAGATTAGACATGTGGAATAAGAGCTACTTAAGTTTTTTTATCTTTTTTGTATTCCATATATATTGATAGTTTTGTCACTAAAATTGACAAAGGGGGAGATTGTTAGAGCATTGCTCGGTCGAACTCGCATGCATTGTTATCTCAAGCATGTTTGTCAATGTTAGTGATCAAAACTATAAGTCTTGATTTCTAGTCTATTATAGCTAAGTCTCGGACTAGGATAGAAAGTGTAGTTGAGCTCAAGAACTCCATGGCGGATCATCATACAATACGAATAACTACTGAAGGAACTGGTGGAAATTTATCGACAAAAAGGTATGTGGAGACTTGAACTTATCTATCACTCAAAATTCTATCTACTCTATCTCCTATCTTGAGACAAAAGTAGTTTTTCTATATAGACTTTGATTATACACATTTGGTATTTCGAGCCGAGTTTATCTCGCCTATCTATTTCTCGAAATATGTGTTGGTAATCTTTTGCTTTAACCAAGTTCATCTTTACCTAGTGACAAAAGTCATGTCATGTTTCAATCACTTTGAAAATTGCTCTGACAGAAAATGGTTTTTGAATAACAACTATATAACGTCCTTTGAGAATGTTTCAATGATTGAAATGAGAGTTTAGATTATACAACCAATGATGGATATAATCATTGTTATGGAAACACATATATGTATAAGTCCTTATTCCTTGAACCGAAGTTTGCGAATTTTGTTGATCAAGAGAACCGGAACAAGAGCCGTGAACTAAGTCCGCGAACTGGCGGAAGTTCTCGACCTGATTCCGCGAACTGGAGTTTGAGAACTCCTTCCGGGACTTAAGTCCGCGAACCCAGTCCACGAACTTGAGTTAGGTTATATCTAAAGACGATTGTTTGTGAACTCATGTTTATATAAACTAAAGAATGTTAATTGCAAACCGTGGCTATAAAGTTCATGAACCGATTCGAGTGAATCAAATAGTTTTTGCTTCGATTGTGTCTTGTGTAGTTACATAAGATTTCCTTGCAATTGAACAACTCTATAACTAGTTCATTTGAGTCACTTGAACTAGTTATGATGAAGAAGAATATGGTTGATATAAATTCTCATATGGATAAACATTTGGTTAACTATTGTTAAACCAACAAATGTACATGTTTGAGTACGGTTACACAAACCTAAAAACATGCATTTCATTTGTGTGTAACAAGCTAAGTTTTTGATCTAACGGTTGAAAGATATTAGCTTGAATCTAATCAGGTTTTCATCTAACGGTGAATATTGAATGCTTTATTACCAAGCTAACATTGATTGCAAACCCTGGTTTGAAAGACTATATAAGGGAGAACTCTAGCAACTGGGAAACCTAATCCCACACCTTACGTGTGATACTATTTGTGTAAGCTAGAGTGGATTCTCCTTTAACCTTTGGTTTCTTCTTCTAAACCAGGTTAACGACTTAAAGACTTCATTGGGATTATGAAGCCAGACCGATATTACTTTCTCGTAGTTGTGTGATCTGATCTTGCATATTCGATCGTACGAGTACAATCGTAAGGATTGCCTTGAGATTGATATCTCCGATAAACAAGATATAAAAGTAGTCACAAACATCTTTGTGTCATCGTTTGTGATTCCACAATATCTTCTTTCGCAGCGTCGATTAAGATTATTGTGAGGTGATTGATAATACTAGGCTATTCTTCGGGAATATAAGTCTGGGTTATCAATTGGTTCCTGTTCACCTTGATTTATCAAAATACGGAACAAAAAATCTTGGGTATTTCTCTGGGTGACATATTTATTCAATTTTATAGACTTTTCTGTGTGATACATATTGTTTTATTAAAGTTTTCGACTTTGGGTCGTAGCAAATCTTAGTTGTGGGTAAGATCAGTTAAGGTAATCAAGTGCATAGCATTCTGCTAGGATCAGATATGTAGGAGCATAATTGTACCTTGGATCAGTGTGAGATTGGTTGGGGTTCAACTACAGTACAGACCGAAGTTAGGTTGTAGTAGGATAGTGTCTGTAGCGGCTTAATACAGTGTGTGTTCAATCTGGACTAGGTACCGGGGTTTTTCTGCATTTGTGGTTTCCTCGTTAACAAAATTCTGGTGTCTGTGTTATTTTTATTCCGCATTATATTTTGTTAGATAATTGAAATATCACAGGTTGTGTGTTGTTCAATCAATTAGAATATCCGACCTTTTGGTTGTTGATTTAAATTGATTGACACTTGGATATTGCTATTTGGTACCATCCAAGTTATCTCTCTGGTATTTGATAAAGACTCGTAGATTTATATTTGCTTGAGTATATATCAAATCGAGAGATTGAGATATAAACTCTTTGATATACTTTTTATCTAGATTGAGTATTACTGTCTAGTTGATTTTCTAGAAAGTATATTGGAGTTTGTCCATATAGATTGCTAAGCGAAATATTGGATGTGGTTGTTGTACCCCCACTTTTTCACTTTCCTAATAAGAAGAAGCATTGATTACCTCAGATATTTTAATATGAAACTCTTCAAAAGTATCGTTGTCATCCATTCGAAGATTTTCCCAATCAGACATAAGATTTTGAAGTATAGCTTCCTTTATAATGTGTTTCCTTCGAATACGATCCGAAGGTTATCCCAAGCTTCTTTTGAAGTTTGACATGTTGAAACATGATGTTGTAAATTACTATTTACAGCATGAATAATCGCATTCAAACCATCTGAATTTTTCTTAGCAAAAGCCTTTTCTTCGTTTGAAAAATCCACTAAGCGTTTAGGCTCAGTTTCAGAATTTTCTACCATTGGGAAATTATAACCATCGATGACCAATATCCATGTATTAAAGTCTCGCGATTGAAGAAAATATATCATAGCAGATTTCCACCATAGATAGTTTGTTCCTTCAAATCTTGGCGGTACGTTAATTGAAGTCGATTCATGAGAACTCGAGTTCATTCTTATAGGTTGGGTCACACCAAACACAGACTGTTAGATCTTTTCGTGTTTGCCTGCTCTGATACCAATTGAAAAGGAGAGGATACCCAAATATACCACAAGCTAAAACTTTTCCTACCTATAAGTCCTTTCTCCGAAAGTGATTGTCTATGGACTGAGTCGAGACAATAAAACTAATCGGTTCACACTTCGTGTGATTGTCTATGGATACGAGATCGAGACAATACAATAACGGAGTATGTTACTTGATAAAAAGGTTCGGACTTAACCAAACAAAATAGGATTCACTTATCAAGTAAATAGAAATTAACGTTTGTGTAATTTACTTTAATTATAATAAACAATTATAATGCGGAAATATAAAGTAAATGACACAGCAAGATTTTGTTAACGAGGAAACCGCAAATGCAGAAAACCCTCAGGACCTTGTCCAGAATTGAATACTCCCAGGATTAAGCCGCTACACAAATTTACACCTAACTTCATATAGTTGAGACCAGGCAACTAAACCTATAGTTCACCTAGTTCCGTATGTATTCCCACGCCTCCAACTTATAAATAAGTCGCGTACTTGTATCAATTCCTTTGGTTCGTCTTCCAAACAATAAAGGAACAACAAATTTGTTTGGTATCAACTCTATTCAACCAAGTGATATGAGTCGGACAAAGGCTCTTCCGTTTATGTTAACATAAACTCATTCGTCAAGTCCTTAGATCTATCTTAAGTTCAATTACCGAATTAATCCTTTAAGATTAAGCCAAAAACACTCTTAATCCAAAGAATTGTGTTGATGTCGATCTACTCAATTAATCAATCCAATCTATCACAAGGATAAACCGATTATTAATTGGATCCTCTTTTACCGAAACAAGTATTATGCGCACCAAATATTATGAACCCACAAATCAGAAATCTTCAATATCTTCTTCGTCTTTAAATCTTCTTAGATCTTCAATATAAACCTGCACACAATTACTTGAATCTCTTGTGATCAATCACGCACAGAACGGAGCCTGTTAACAATGGATTATCACAAGATCGTCTTTAGAACTAACAACAGTCTAAAGATCCATGTCAAAACTCTGAACTAGTTTGAGTGAATCTTATATCAGAAGAGAAGATTCTCAAGCATAAACAAACTAGGTGCAATCAGATTTCAACCACCGTTAATCAATCAAATCAGTGAAAACAAAATATAAACCGCAATTATCTAGTTTCCCACCAACGGTACACGCTAGAGCTTCTTAATCCCAAAAAAGACTTTAAACTGAGCGAACGTAAGATATTTCGCCTAATTAGGTTAATCTCCTCTCCGAATAGGAGGATACACCAGTAACAACAACAAAGAGGAAGTCTGTTTTTACGAAGGATTAGTTTGCTAGAAAGGAAAACTTTAAGTATTTATAGACTAGGAAGTTTGGACACCAAGTAATTTCCAAAGCCGAAAATATTCTCAAGATATTCATTAAAGCAGAAATTCGGTTTCCATAATTCCTGGAAATGCTCTGTCCAAAAAGAATGATCGAAATCTCTCGAGAAATCTGATTAGTAAATGCACATTACTAATTCTTATATTTTCCTACAAAATGAAATTAATAACCTTAATTAAAAGATTTGTAACTTACTTATGTTTCGATCCTGGGATTCTCTTCCCTTAGATATTAAGGAATAACTTTGAAAAATTAAAGAAATAAACATTCACATCACGTGTTCAAAGTATGTCGACATCCTTACTTTGTAAGTTCTCTTTCACACTTACAACCATGAAACCGATTTTCCACACTTCTAAACAAGTTTAGAAATGGTTCATCTTACTTTCAAGAACTATGCAATTGATCAAATAACATTCAATCACAATCATGGGTTTAACGGTTATACCAAAACAAGTTTCCGTTCTACCTCCATGTAAGTACTGTGCATAGTCACACTATCTTTTCAAAATTCGGTTGACTAGGTACTAGGATCGGTTCCCCACATATATATGGTATCTAACTTATATGTGTTGCACACGTCCGTAGGATCGGTTCCCCTTTGCCTAAAAACGTGTTGCACATGTTCATAGGATTGGTTCCCCTTTCTTCTATAAACCTTGTTGCACCTCATATAAGGATCGGTTCCCCTTTGTGATGTATTGCACCTCTTACTAGGATCAGTTCCTCTTTCCCATATTTAGTCAGACATAAAATCACAAACCCGATCATACCATCTCAGGTGATTACTTAAGATCGCTTTCACTAATAAAAGTCATACCAATACATAAGTCAGGCCTTTGTGAATAGTTCTACCAAGAACACAAACAAGTTGTGAGCGGTTATACTCAATCACACATATTTGTTGTTCATAAGATAATCAATGAATAACAAAACCAATAACACCTGGAAATTTCCTTTTCGGTTCACAAACAAGTTTATGAACTTACTTCCTTAGAACACATGTAAAACATTGTTCCCTATGATGAAATCCTCACCTCATACCCATACATAATCACAATAGCATTCAGATGATATGGCCATGTCTTATCTACAAATTTTAATGGTGTATATGGTGGATTTCAACAAGGGATAAAATCGTAAAACCATAATCGTAATGTTCCTGATCCAGCAATCAGATGAGTATTGAGGCTCGTGTCTCTCGTCGAATACTATCTCTCAGAGTATATACAAATGTGCAATCTCTCAGCTGAGGCAACAACATATCTCATGAATGCTGGGCAATTTCAGTAATTGCTTCTATATAGAATCGAAAGATTAGACGGCTCCTAGACGACTTATCTGCTAGTATAGAGCAATAACGTCTTCAGAATGTAACAATGTTTTCCCTGACTATATGAAAGAAATATGACGCTTCAACAAGATCATATCACTCAATTCCTGAATAATTAATGCTCCTAGACGATCGCGCTAGTATAGAGTTATCAATTAATTATTCCTAAATATTATTAGATTCATTAACTGAATCTCTGGAAAATATTCTACATTACTCATAATACTTCGTCATTTAAATTCGTGGTTCTTCCCAGCAGAATTCCACGGGTTAGTAATAAATATTCAACCAACGGGCGTCTGAGCAGCTATCGAGTAAGCCCCGTCTAAAATGGTGCAAATATATTCAGTAATAATGCGCAAACGAGCATCTGAATGCACGAACGATCATTCCAAAACACGAAGGAATGATGAACCTATGCAAAATAGGAAGAAAAATAATAATAATAAAATATTAGCAAAGGCTTCAGAGGACTGGGCCCACCGGCCGGCCAGTCACGACGTAGTCAGTCCCACGCTCAATTTTATATTTTATCATATTTTATTATTTTTCCCTGATCTCATGAAAATCCCTTCATTTGAACAAATCTCCTTCGTCTAAGGAAACTCCCCAGTCTCATGGTGTTTCCTCGTATCAAAGAAATAATAAAATTTAAGAAAGGTGTCATGGGACCGGGCCCACTAGCCGGCCGACCATGCCCTAGCCGTGGACGGTCTCACACCGCATGATTCATTATTATTTTATTATTTCCTTCATCCCATGAAATTTACCTGATTTCATGATATTTCCCTCAACTCATGAAAATAATATAAAATTAGGGAAAATCTCACGGGACGGGCTCGTTGGCCGGCCGGCCATTGCCTAGTAGTGGCAGGTCCCACACGCCCTTGTCTCATTATTTTAATATTATTTGTTTCCCTCATCTCATGGAAACTCCCTCACTTCAAAGAAAATCCTTAGTTTCAACAAACTCCTTGATTTCATGATATTTCCCTAAAGTCATGAAAATAATACAAAATTAGGAAAAGTGCCATGGGACCGTGCTCATTCGCCGGCTGGTCATGCCTTAGCCATAGCCAGTCCCATACTTCATGAATCCCTATTTTATTATTATTATTTCCATAATCTCATGGGAATTCCTTGATCTCATGAAATTCCTCAGTTTTATGGTATTTCGCTCACATCAAGGAAAATACATAAAATTGGGAAAGGTGTCGCGGGACCGAGCTTGCTAGATGGTCGGCCATGCCTTAGCCGTGGACGGTCCCACACCTTGCAGTTCCCTATTTTATTAACTATTTTTCATCATCTCATGAAGATTCCCCAGTTTCAGCAAAACCCTGAATCCTTCATATTTCCTCAAAATGTTGTTCAAACGCGCATCAGAAAATATCAAAACTCTCAGGACTGATACGCGGACATTTTGGTGACACGAGCATGTCTCCTTGACCGACAAAGGCCGGACCTGAGGCTTGCAAAGATCCGGTCCCACGTGTTTTAACAATTTTGACCTAATTTGCTCAATTGCTCATATTGGGTCCAAACTCTTCTCGAACAACTTGGAGTTTGCTCAAACGACCATCAGCTGGTCCCATGAACACCAAGGTCCGGTCTCATGCCCTCTTGGTCGGTCCCTCATCTCTCCATAATCAGGTTTTACTACCTAACGCTCACACGAGCACTATTTTAATAAATGATTAAACCAGCATTTAATCATCCTTTTACCAACTGGTCTTCAAGAGATTTGGTGTTTTTCTCACTTGAGCATATGGGCATGACATGTTCGATTCCTCATCCCGTGTAGCCGGTCCCTCCTTCACTCCATGGTTTATTTTCAATAAATCATTAGTTGATCAAAAATTAGGGTTTCGAATCCAGAGCTCTGCAAAAACATGATTCTGAGCAGATTCAAACACTAATAGTTTTACGTTGATCCCATCATCAACACTTTAATAATTATGCTCTGTTCAGATGTCAGCATCTTAAATTAACATTTTTCTCAGACGAGCAATATTCTCAGACTAAGGAATATTGGTTCAACTATCAATATTCAACGATACTGACAATTCATCAAACGAGCAACATTTGCTCAGACGAGCAATATTTTGCTCGAATATTGGTTCAACTATCAGTATTCAACGATTCAGCAACATTTTCTTATCTTAGGTTATCAACATTTATTCGATACCTTTGTCTCAACAGACCTGTTCAATTCATGAGTCTCAGAACATTTACAAATCACGTTTGACTCAGCAATACAAGGACTCATCGTCCCATGAAGTCAGCAACTGACTCCACAATCACGAGACATCAATCGTGTTACATGGGGGATATTAACTAGGGTTTTGGTATGGAGGTTTATGGCACGTGCGTCATACACACGATGAGAATATGAGCAAGTCATGCAATCAGTTGGAGGAGTTAGCAAAGTAGTTGGTGGAAAATTAACCAAGTCTCCGCACGATGAGCAACTGGTTTTAACAAGATTTCCACTTCTCCATTCTTTTACTCCATCAACTGTCATACTTCATGGGATCAAGGTGTTTACAATTCTAGCAATATAAATAAGTCTCTGGGTCATGATTGAAAAAAAAAAGAATACAATCTCTGGTCAAGCAGACAACACGAGATTAACAACTCAGCGTATGAAAAATTACTCTCAACAAAGCAAAATTCAATCAATCAGAACTTATTTTATTTCTTCACTCAGAATACACACACACCTACAATATTTGATCACCATTGATCTCACACATTTCTCAGCTTCCCTCCTACAAATTGACCCATCCTCTCTTGTGACCGAATTGACTCCGGAATGACCATTGTCTTGGTGTAGGCCAGAGTCCTACAGATTGATCTCTCGAACATAAAGCACTCCCTTCTTGCAGTGCATTTGTGTGAGTTTGAGCATTTGCTCGGTTCAAGGATTTTTCTCCGCACGGTCATCTCCTCAATCCCGTAAAAACCAGCAAATCGTTTTTCCCCATCTACAAATGGTTAAGAAATAAACCTCGTATTGTATTATTTAATACTATGTCTATCTAGAGTTCAAATATGCTTCGCAGTTATATTTTCAATATGCACGACTTGAAAGATACGTTAGGGAATGAAACAGTTCAAGTCAAATATCACTAACCTCAAGTGGAAGGATGATTGTTGTCATTGTAGCTCCTTTCTTCTTCAGATCTTCAATACTTCGCAATACTTGTAATGTCCCATTATCTTAATACTTTCAAGCTAACCTATACGAAGTTGACTCTAGTACATAATCAAGCGACTCTTAACATGAGTTTTGATTCACTAAAATATGACAACCAAACTTGACATACCAACGCTTGGTGGGTTCAACCGAGCTATGATCTAACACTACACATCAATTCTCCCCCTTTTTGTCAATAAAATTGGCAAAGGTACGAAGACGGGATCCTAATGAAATTTCCCATAGAGACATTTCTTGACCAAAAGAAAGCACATATCAACTTATTTAGATGCAATCATAAAGCCGAAGCTAAATGCTTTCATCAAGGAGTTTATAAATATATAAGATAACCCTTATAATATTCCACAACCGCACTCCCCACAAAGATTTGGCAGTTAAGCACAAGTTCAACTAAGAACTCTCCCCCATAATATGTCATTCCCGAAAGAACAACAAGAGCGACCTTAATTTCATAAGAAAATAAGGATTTCTTTGGATATAACAAATCACATATGAATATGAATTTGAATCCAAATAATACTCAATTAAATTAACCACAAGAAAACCAATGATTAATCTAATCGGAAATGCTCAACATAAGAGAACTTATGGAGCCGCACAGTATATACATAAAATATGCATCAAGTAAGATCAATACTGCGGAATAGACAAGGATTCATTCTATTATCCATCACTATTTGCGCACAATAGACGTAATCCTCGTAAAAAAAGTTCATCCTATCTTCCATCAATAATTACATAATAGGTTTCAAACTTTTGTAATGTCAAAAGTTCATTCATTTTTTTATCAATACATGCATATCGATATATGAAAGACATAACTTTTGACAAGGTATGAGACAATCATAGTTCGCTGATGCAAACACACATATCCCATAACAAATTGCAATATATAAAACCATAAAGATTAATACTGCAAAAATCATCTTCCAAACAATTTTATAATTTTAAAAAATAAACCTAAAAACAAGAAAATGAAAACGTTGGACATAGCTACGTGTAATCACAATAATGGCTATTCCAAAATCTAATTATTCTTCTAAACAAAACAAGAAAATAAAATTCTCATCCGAGGATTTACTAGATAATTGAAATCAAAGTTCATTGAGAACTTCATACCTTTCAATGAATCCATCAAAGAAGGTATCACTGATTTCCTTTACTCTCTTGACCGTGGACACACCATGTTCGTGAGTTAGAACACCAAATTTACGATAAACAACCCGAGAAAGCTGTCTAGTCTTGACGTAGTCCATGATGAGCTTCTTCTGATTCCGTATCAGAATGTTATGATTAGCAAGGATTCTGGCCTGACCATCTGAGAGATGGTTTATTTGCAAGCTCGACCTTTGAATCGTTCTGAGAATTAATTAAATCCTTGGCAGACTCATTAATCCAAGATTTGTGATCCTTTCTTTTAAGCATCTTCTTTAGAACCAACTATTGAATTGACTCACGTCCTTGAGTGTCTTCCTCCATATAAATATGCACAATATCTTGAGATTTTGCAGAGTTTCCCATATAATTTTTTGTTAGGAAAGGAAAAACACAATATAGAGTGAATATATATGTGTGTTTGTAAAAAAGAGAAGGGAACTCTTGTTATGGAAACCCTATGAACTCACAATAGGAGGACGCGAACGTTTTTGGACCGTCAGCACAAAAACTCAAAAGAAAAATAATATACAACATACTTGAGAATATCTCAATTATTGTCCTTGCACCTGTCAAGTTAGAAACAAGGAAAAGAATACCTGGAATCAGGTGTTAGAGTGAGAAATAATCCCACTATGATCATTCAGAAAGGAGTTGTACATACCATCTGACAGTTTGACTTTCATCCCAGACGAGTAAGACACGGCTTGTTTAACATATCCGTCAAAAGGCTTTCTCCGAGGACTAAATCTAGGACCTATTGAGATTGGTTCGAGAGGATCATGATAGAAAGGGATCCATTTTCTAGACTTAAATTTACCAGATTCATTCTTATAAACACAGGGAGTGTGTTCATTAGTGGCACACGAATTTATACCATTGGGATAAACTTGTACCATGTGATGATTTCTCGAAAGAGATCATTTTTATAAGGTTTCTGACTGAGTCGAGACAATACAACTAATCGGTTCGCAATTCATGTGATCGTCTATGGAAGTTGTTAAATTCCTAGATTCCATGTTTGACTTTGTTTTGAATACCTGTCATGAGCAAGATTTTTCTCACCTCAATACAACCTGATTGTGTTGAAAGTGCATCCTCATCATGAAGCACTATTAAATGCGGTGAGGATTGCAAAAGAATTGGGGCGCACATATTGTGTTGGGTAATTTCTGGATATGTGGAACAATTTATTGTTTCGAGCTGAGTCTAACTCGCTTACATATTTATCAAAATATGTGTTGGTAAGCTTTCGCTTCAACCAAGTTCATATTTACTTAGTGACGAAAATCATGATATGTTTCAATCATTTTGAAAATTGCTTTGACGAGAAATGGTGTAACAACTATATAACGTCCTCTAAGAATGTTTCAATGATTGAAATGAGAGTTTAGATTACATAACCAATGGTGGACATAAGCATTGTTGTGGAAACACATTTATGTATAAGTCATATTCCTTGAACCAAAGTTAGCGAACTTTGTTGATCAAGAGAACCAGAAGAATGGCGTGATACAAGTTCGCGAACTCAGTCCGCGAACTGCCGAAGTTCTCAAACTCGAGAAAATGTCTGCTGGAGTTAACAAACTACTTATGTGAAACCAAGTCCGTGAACTCAGTCTATGAACTGGAGAAGTTCTCATACCCGAGAATTTCTGCTGGAGTTTGTAAACTTTGCCCGGTAACTTAAGTCCGCGAACCTAGTCTGCGAACTTGAGTTAGGTTATATCTAAATATGATTGTTTGTGAACTTATACTTATATAAACTAAGGAATGCATTTTGCAAACCGTGGCAATAAATTTCATGAACCTATTCAAGTGAATCAAATCGTCTTTACTTCAATTGTGTCTTGTGTAGTTACGTAAGATCTCCTTGCAATTGAACAACTCTCTAACTAGTTCATTTGAGTCATTTGAACTAGTTATGGTTAAGATGAATATGGTTAGATACTACATGTATGAGTCTTAATTACCTAACTTGATTTGTGATTGGATTTCTTAAATATAACAGGTTAGAAGCAATTATCAAAGCCATGGATGTTGGTTTTTATTGTCAAAGAATCTTTTTCATACTCTTATGGTAACCATTCTTGGTGTAAATCCTTATGGAAAAGATTATTCTTTCTTCTAAGCATATCAATTCTTGTTCATACAAGTTTGTATCTTAGAAAAGATGATCACAATACCCGATCTTCATGATTATATATTATGTATTATTACCATGAGATAGTTCTATTGTTCAGTAACTTGATCTCATGAGAGACTTTCAGTGATTGGTTCTTAGTTCGTATCTCCTTGTGAGTTTTCTAAAATCCAATATATAAATCCTTATCTTTGGAGTAAGGTCACTCTTGTTGTTCTTTCGGGAATGACATCTAATGGGGGAGAGTATTCTTAAATGAACTTGTGCTTAATTGTCATATCTTTGTAGGGAGAAGCGGGTTTGGAACATGTAGGAGTTAACTTGTATCTTAATAAACTCCTTGATGAAGTCACTAAATTTCGACTCTGTGATATCGTATAAACAAAGTTGATATGTTTCTTTCTTTTGGTCATGAAGTGTTTCCGTGAAAATTTCACGAGGATACCACTAGTCTTCGTTCATTTGCCAATTTGTATTGACAAAAAGGGGGAGAATTAATGTGTAGTTCACACTACAAATACATATGGTTTACGGATCATCATGTAATGGGGAGTGTTTTTCATGTTGAGATGGAGTATTGACTAAGGGGGAGTGATACATATCACCGTAGTATTATTGTCAAAGTTGTGATACAATGAAACTTTGATGCTGTGTAATAATACTATGATGGATCTTCAACAAGTACAGGATGAACACATGAAGAGTTGAAGAACCAAGGAAATCAAGTTTGTCGATTTTGATTTTAACAAATACAAGCCATATGTAAAATGGTTTTGTCACTAAAATTGACAAAGGGGGAGATTGTTAGAGCATTGCTCGGTTTAACCCACTAGCATTGGTATGTCAAGTTAGTTGTCAATTTTAGTTTCCAAAATGCATTCTTGATTTAGCATACTAAATATAGTTTCGGACTAGATTAGGTCTAAAAAGTTGAATCGAAGCTATCCTTAAAGGATGAAGATTGAAGATTGATGACTACAAGAATACATCAACAAGTACTTCATAGAAAAAGGTATGTGATTGATTTCATTTGGATTCTTTTTCAATTCTACCTTTTGAATCTATCAAGATATATGCTCACTCTATGAAACAATTCTGATGACGGTAAATGTACATATATATATATACTTGAGGTTATTTGATTCATTACCTTGGATACAATAACCTTTATTCTTGTAAATAATATCATGTTATAGTGGATGAGCTTACGAATCCAACGAGCCAAGAATCACTCAATTCCGAGTTATAACGATGAAGTTATGAGTGATTTATTAAAGTTCGTTAGTAGGAAACAATTCATGGGCTGTTTGTAACAGTTCATGGACTTGGGCCCAATTACGTGACTAAAAGCTATTTTTGGTCAAGTTGGTGATGTTTCCTTGTCTAAGAAAGATGACTATTAATCCAGACATATTTGATTGTCATATTAAAGTGTTCGTGATAACTTTTAATTCCTGCCTAAGTTAGAATGTGATTTATTCACATAAATAAATATTTGCTAATTAATTATTTATGCATAATATTTGTAAGTTAGGAAAGACTCCCATATTTAGGAGAGTCTTGAAAAAGGAAAATAGCGTTGCTTAGCTTCCAAGCTATTGTTCATTATAAATAAAGGGTTCGTGAATTTACATGTTTTTCATCCCTTTTGGAAAATAGGCGTAATCTTTGCAGGTTGTTTCCATGTCTTCTGTTCTTCGTGAACAAGAGTGAGATAAAGTATTTGTATTGGGGATCACGAAGCCAAATTGAATTAAATCTTCGTGATTGATTATACAACTTGTAATCTAGGTTTTTCACCTCTTGTCTATTCTAAGATTTTCTCTTCTGATATAAAACCATTCAAGAGTTATTGATCATAAACCCTAGGTTTTGATAGATTTCCGTTTTCGATCATATAACAACACTTGTTAGTCGAAATTGGAGACTATAAAGAAAAACTTCTATTGAGGCATATCGTAAAAATCCTTGAGAAGTTTTGAACAAGATATCTCTAGATTTATTCTAGTTGTTCTTGTTGTAGAGTTATTAGGTTTCTCTTCCTTTATTGAAGAGTATAATAATCCCTAATCTACAAGTTTGTTTTTGATATTACTTTTACCTAGTTATTGTTTTTATCAAAACAAACACAAGATTTCAAAAACCTTGATTCACATCTAAAGGGAAATCAAACCGGTGTTTTGCGCAAAGAAAATATCGAATCGTATCAATCGTGTTAAAGAGAGCCTCGGGTTCTGCTAGAAGATTTGTGTAAAGAATTTCTAAAGAGAATCAGTATTCTGCTAGGAGTTCTACAAGTGCTTAAGAAGGTATTACATCTAGTACGAATAGGTAGTAGGAAATTGGTGTAACAACTTATAATCAGTGTGTGTTTATTCTGGACTAGGTCCCGGGGTTTTTCTGCATTTGCGGTTTCCTCTTTAACAAAATTCTGGTGTCTGTGTTATTTATTTTTCGCATTATATTTTATTTATATAATAGAAATATCACAGGTTGTACGTTAAGATCAATCGGTTCTTGTATCCGGCCTTAGGGTTGTTGAGTGAATTGATTGACACTTGAATATTGGTCTTTGGTACAGTTCAAGTTAATCCTATTATATTCAATCGGGCTCGCAAATCCCTATTTGCTGATTGCAGAATGAATCAAGAGATAGAGATATAAAACTCTTTGATATACTTTTTATAGATTGAGTCTAACTGTATAGTTGATTTTCTTGAAAGTATATTGGAGTTTGTCTATTCAGATTGCCAAACGAAATATTGGGTGTGGTTGTTAGACCCCCGCTTTTTCAGAATTATTATGTAGTTCATACTACAAATACATATGGTTTTCGGATCATTGTGTAAAGGGGAGTGGTTTCCATGTGATATGGAGTATTGACTAAGGGGGAGTGATACATATCACCATAGTATAATTGTTGAAGTTGTGATACAATTGAACTTTGACGCTGTGTAATAATACTATGACACTGTACAACAATGATCGAGAACCATATTTTCTCATTGTTATAGCTACGGATCTTCAACAATGGTGATGCTAAACTTACAACCTTTGGGATCATTTGAGTACTTGGAAGTGACAAAGATTTTGAGGAATGTTGAAGATTAGACATGTGGAATAGGAGCTACTAAAGTTTCTTTATTTTTTTTTGTATTCCATATGTATTGATAGTTTTGTCACTAAAATTGACAAATGGGGAGATTGTTAGAGCATTGCTCGGTCGAACTCGCATTCATTGTTATCTCAAGCATGTTTGTCAATGTTAGTGATCAAAACTATAAGTCTTGATTTCTACTTTATTATAGCTAAGTCTCGGACTAGGATAGAAAGTGTATTTGAGCTCAAGGACTTCTTGGAGATTCATCATACAAGTAGAAGAACTACTCAAGGAACCGGTGGAACTTCTCGACAAAAAGGTATGTGAAGACTTAAACTTATATATCACTCAAAAGTCTATCTACTCTATCTCTTACTCTTTGAGACAAGAAGTCGTATGCTATATATATAGGCTTGGATTATACACATTTGGTATTTCGAGCCGAGTATACTTCACCTATATATATCTCGAAATATGTGTTGGTAAGATTTTCGCTTCGATCAAGTTTATCTTTACCATGTGACGAAAGTCATGATATGTTTCAATCATCTTGAAAATTTATTTGACGAGAAATAGTGTAACAACTACATAACGTCCTCTAAGAATGTTTCAATGATTGAAATGAGAGTTTAGATTACATAACCAATGGTGGACATAAGCATTGTTGTGGAAACACATTTATGTATAAGTCCTATTCCTTGAACCAAAGTTTGCGAACTTTGTTGATCAAGAGAACCGGAAGAATGGCGTGAGCCAAGTCCGCGAACTGCCTAAGTTCTCAAACCCGAGAATTTATGCTGGAGTTGAAAAACTACTTGCGTGAAGCTAAGTCCGCGAACTCATTCCGCGAACCCAGTCCGCGAACAGACAAAGTTCTCATACCCGAGAATTTCTGCTGGAGTTTGTAAACTCTGCCCGATAACTTAAGTCCGCGAACCTAGTCTACGAACTTGAGAAGGTTATATATCTGAAGATGATTTATGAACTTAAACTTAAAAATACTAAGGAATGCAGTTTGCAAACCGTGGCTATAAAATTTCATGAACCGATTCAAATGAATCAAATCATCTTTGCTTCAATTGTGTCTTGTGTATCACATGAGATTCCCTTGCAATTGAAAAACTCTCTAACTAGTTCATCTTGAAGTCATTTGAACTAGTTATGGTGAAGAAGAACATGGTTGATATGAAATTCTCATATGGCTAACCTTTTGGTTAACTATTATTGAACCAATAGGTGCATACGTTTGGGTATGGTTAAAAAACCTAGAAGCGTGCATTGTCAAGTGTGTGTAACAAGCTAAATTTTCGATCTAATGGTTGATAAATATTAGCTTGAATCTTAATCAGGTTTTCACCTAACGGTGAATATTGAATGCTTTATTACTAAGCTAACATTGATTGCAAACCCTGATTTGAAAGACTATATAAAGGAGACATCTAGAATTGTGCAAAACTAATCCCCACACCTTACGTGTGATACTAGTTTCCGTGCTAGAGTCGTTTCTCCTTTAACCCTTGGTTTTCTTCTTCTAAAACCAGGTTAACGACTTAAAGACTTCAATGGGATTGTGAAGCCAGACTGATACTACTTTTATCGTAGTTGTGTGATCTGATCTTGCATCTTCTATCGTACGAGTACAATCAGATTGATTGGCTTGAGATTGATATCTCCGATAGGCAAGATATAAAAAGTAATCACAAACATCTTCATCTCATTGTTTGTGATTCCGCAACATCTTGTTTCGCTACCATATGATTACGATTGTTGTGAGGTTGATAACTCTAGGATGTTTTTCGGAAATATAAGACCGGATTATCAATTGGTTCCTGTTTACCTTGATTATTATCAAAAGACGGAACAAAACCTTTAGGAATTACCTGTGGGAAACAGATTGATACTTTGACAGACTTGTCTATGTGTGACAGATTTGTTTATTGTCAAAGCTTGCGATTTTGATCGTAGAAACTCTTAGTTGTGGGTGAGATCAGCTAAGGGAATTAAGTGCACATTATATTGCTGGGATCAGAGGCGTAGGGAGTACAACTTTACCTTGGATCGGTAGGAGACTGATTGGGGTTCAAATACAGTCCAGTTCGAAGTTAGTTTGGAGTAGGCTAGTGTCTGTAGCGACTTAATACAGTGTATGTTCAATATGGACTAGGTCCCGTGGTTTTTCTTCATTTGCATTTTTCTCTTTAACAAAATTTCTGGTACCTGTGTTATTTCAATTTCCGCATTATATTGTTTTATCTTTATAATTGAAATAATACAGGTTGTCCGTTAGACCATCAATTAGAGTAATCCAACCTTTGGTTGTTGATTATCATTGATTGATCCTTGGATATTGGTCTTTGGTACCATCCAAGTTATTCCTTGCATTTGATTAGAAGTCGCAGTTCCTTCTTGAGTAAATAAAATCAAGAGAGAGATATAAACTCGTTCATATACTTTTAATTGATTGAGTCTTGTTGATTCTCTTAAATGTATATTCGAGTTTGTCCATACAGATTTCTAAGCGAAATATTGGGTGGTGTTGTTAGACCCCCGCTTTTTCAGGTACTAGGATAGGTTCCCACATATATATGGTATCTAACTTGTATTTGTTGCACATGTCCATAGGATCAGTTCCCAATATCTAAAAACGTGTTGCACATGTTCATAGGATCGGTTCCCAATATCTATAAACTTGATGCACCTCATAAAATGATCGATTCCCCTTTGTGATCGGTTCCACCTCTTACTAAGATCGGTTCCCCTTTGCCTAGAGTTGGTCATACCAATTACAACAAATCGATCATACCATCTCAGGTGATTACTTAAGATCAGTTTCAATAATAAAAGTCATACCAATACAAAAGTCAGGCCTTTTGAATAGTTTTACCAAGAACATAAACAAGTCATGAGCGGTTATGCTAATCACACATATTAGTAGTTCAAAGGATATGCAATGAATAACAATAACAATGAGCCTAGCGATTTCCCTTTTGATTCACGAAACAAGTTCATGAATTTACTTCTTTTAAACGAATGTAAAACATTGTTTCCTGGGATAAAATCTTCACCTCATACCCATACATAATCACAATAGCATTCAAACGATTATGTCGATGTCTTATATACGAAGTTCAAAAGATAAACGTTATACTTCGTATTGTATTTCTTAATATTACGTCTAACTAGAGTATAATCATTCATGCTTCGCAGTTATGCTTTCAATATGCACGACTTGAAAGATAAGTTAGGGAATGAAACAGTTCAAGTCAAATATCACTAACCTCAAGTAGAAGGATGATGTTGTCGTTGTAGCTCCTTACTTCTTCACTTCTTGAAGTCTTCACGTAATACTTGTAATGTCTCATATCCTAATACTTTCAAGCTAACCTATACGAAGTTGACTCTAGTACATAATCAAGCGACTCTTTAAATGAGTTTTGGTTCACTACAATATGACAACCAAACTTGACATACCAACGCTTGGTGGGCTCAACCGAGCTATGATCTAACAATCTCCCCCTTTGTCAATTTTAGTGAAAAAACTCTTACATCATATGGATAAAAAATTACAAGAATTCATTTCACATACGCTTGATTCCCAAATTCAACAACACAATAACCTGTATACATTCAATCCATAAATGGCGTTGTTGACATTATAATAACAAATCTAATACTCCACCTAAAGGTGAGATAGGTAGATTTTCAATCCGCACGTCTTTGTTATTCCTTTGTAGTCCATATAACTACAAGTATCAATATGATATGCTACTCCTCCTTAGTCTATGCTTTACTCTTTCGTTAGATAAAATGTTTAAGCACCAATGTCCTTTCCCTTAGTGATACCAATCAATATAAATCAATACAAGTATCACTTGTTTACTCCATATATTTCTCCCCTTTTTTATCACAAAATAACAAAGATACGAGCAAATAAAGGACAAACCGAAAGGATCTTACAAATCTCACAAGACTTGCAAACCTATAAAGTTAAGCACGAGGGTTCCACACACCATTTTTGATAACCAATGTCAAAACCGAAACTACAAAGTAAAAATTTATTTTGATATGTTACCAAGGAAACAATTTCCCGAAGCAATTTTCCCTAATAGTTTAGCAAACCAAAAATCGACTAGGCACCTTAGTTCCTTTGCTAAACCAATTGTACAAATACAATCGCTTGTTCGATAAGACCATGTAGATGGGGAAAAATGAGTTGCTGGTTTTTAAGGAATTGAGGAGTCGACCGTGTGGAGGAAACTCCTTGAACCGAGCGAACTGTCTAACCTCACACAGATGCACTGCAAAAAGGGAGTACTTTGAATTCTAAGTAGATACACTGTTGGGTGTAATTATCCAATTGTATGGGTGTACTCATCCTATAGTCTTTTCTCGAGTCTTGTAATTATATGTGATGATGTACTAGCCGTTGATACATTTGGTAAGGATTGGTATTTTAAAGACCAATCATTCTTCTTCTGAAACTCTCATGTAATGAAAACCTAATTAAACTTCAATTGAAGTTCAGGCTCTGTTTATCACAGAGAAGGTAGCTTGCTACTATTTATCCAAATTTCATCTTGTAGTTCTACTAGATACACTATAATTGGTATCAAACTCCATCCTGGAACCTGTAACCATGGCCACCAAAGAAAAGCTTCAGGAAATTCAAAATACTGTTGCTCAACACACCAATGCGATTAATGAAATGAAAACTGAGATTCAATCTTTGGTTGATAATATGAATCTTCTTATCAATTTGTTTCAATCGACGCAATCTCATCAACCCGAGGCTTCTGGATCAGAAAATCATCCACCAAATCCGGGTAATCCATTTACATATCTTCATCAGGTGATTCATAATTTTTCCAATACTGAATCTCGTAAGTTCACTCGTACTCCCAAGGTTGATTTTCCTCGTTTTAATGGTATTAATCCTCGTGGTTGGGCTCTTAAATGTGACCTGTATTTTAGTTTACATAAATTTCCTGAAGATGAATGCGTTGATATGGCTGTAATTCATTTTGATTCAGCAGTAGATTCATGGTTTTTAAATTACCAATAGGGTAAAGAGTTTATTTCATGGAAAACCTTTAAACATGATTTATGTGCTAGATTTGAGGATGTTGCTCAGGATAATTATGTTGGTAGTTTGTATAAACTAGCCCAAACCTCCACTGTCAAAGATTACTATGATCTTTGGGAGCATTATAAAAGCTTTATGATAGCTAATAATCCTTATGTACCTGAGAGTTTTTACACATTAAGCTTCATTAGTGGGTTAAAAGAGGAAATCCGTACAGTTGTGCAAATGTTCAAACCTGAGAATACTGCAACAACTTTTTATTTGGCTAGGATGCAACAAGCTCCTCTACATCATCATCCTAAACCAACTAAATCCTTCTCTAGACCATTTGTACCTTCACCACTTTCTGTTTCCCACCCACAATCTACAGTCAGATCATTTTTATCCCCATCCTCTACCCTTACCAAGTGATGTGTTTTCAAAGTTGTTGTAGTAGTATGATTCGTTCAAGACTTGTGAAAGCGGATTTTTAGATTTTTTTTAATAAATAAAAATAGCGAACTAAATTAAAAAGATGTTGTGAAAATTATGGAGAGAATAGGACTAGGATTCCACCATTGGTTGATAATAGTGATTTAATAAAACAATAATTATGAAACTCAACATTCAGATTGATTCTAATAGTATTGCCTAGACATGTAGATTTCCAAAAGAATATATGTTAATCCAAGCATAGAATATCAAAACCCTAAAGCAAGCATATTCTATCAAGAGAAAATACACCTAACTAATCAAAATAATATAAACAATTTTTAGTTCAATGTAAAAATCATAATAGAGTTGTTGTAATTAATTAATAAAAATATATCGCTTTTACCAAAACAACGGCTTCCTCCATAGCCCCAAGGATTGGGTTTAGCTCCGCATATTGGAAACACACTCAGAATAATTTTTCATTGCTCAAAAGTGTTTACAAGTGATGAAATGGGAGAAAATAATGATTAAACCGGCTTTGCTCTAAACGATCCCCAAACTCTCCATCCCCTCATTGATACCCAAGACACTCTTATTTATACTGTGAAGCCAATCTTAGGTCGACAATCATCTTAGTTACTCCAAAAGATCTTTGCAGTTAATGAAAGTATTTCACGGGAATATTTCCTCTCCATTTTCACACGTCTTTTGAGTTGTATGGTATATCCAAATCTTCTCATTTAATTGAGCCAAATAATGAAGAGAATATCTTCAATTAATTCCGTGAATAATTCCTTCCCTGTTTTCGAAAATATCCAAAAGTATACGATTTCCTTCCATTCAAGACACGTACAAAATCTTACTATCATGGTAAGAAGATAATCATGTCTTAAAGATACAAATATCCCCATAATATCATGACCAGAATCTCACACAGTTGAGATTTCTTTTCCCGCCAAATATCTTTCCCGTGAAGAAGAAGATGGGTGCCCCTTATCCGGTCCTGGGGTACGAATAGCAGATTCCATGAGGGGTGTCTCTGATCAGCTGCTTGGGTGCAAATATCCTTTGGGTACCTCTTATCATTTGGGCGCCCCTTATCCACAAGTGAGAGTCTGAATAACACGTTCCTTCCGGTGCTTTAGACGCTTTTCGAGCCGATTTTTCCAAGAATATTTATTTCCAAAAATACCTAAAAACACATAAAATACCATAATAAGTACAAAAAATCGAGTACCAACAATACATGAAATTAAGGACAACGTAGACACAAAAATGTGTCTATCACCAAGCACAATACATCATCATCACCTCCCATTGTAACTCACCCTACCACACCTACTAGAATATCTCCAGATAATTCTCTTCCTCCTGTTAAGAGACTCACTCATGCTCAAATGCAAGTTAGAAAAGATAAGGGGCTTTATTAGTACTGTGATGAGTTCTACAGACAGGGTCACCGCTGTAAAACTCAACAACTATTCATGTTGATTGCTGATGAGGACCTTGAAAGGAAGGAGTCATTATCCACTGAAGATGTCTCTGAAGACTCTCCCTCGAATCCTGATTCTCCCATTGAGATTTCCTTACATGCCTTGACAGGGAATGTTTCCCCTGACACAATCAGAATTGTTGGTCATCTTAATAAGCACTCTGTCAGTGTCCTTATTGATACAGGAAGCACACATAGTTTCATTGATGCTGCTTTAACTTCAAAATTGGGTCTACATGTTTCTCCAACTGGACGGATGCTTGTTACAGTTGCTAATGGAGATATCACTATCAGTTGAGGTATCTGCCACAACCTACATTGGGATATGCAAGGCCATCAATTCTCTGCAAATTTACGAACCCTTCCTCTTGGCGGTTGCGACATTGTTTTAGGAGCTGATTGGTTGCGTCAACTTGGTGATGTTACATTTAACTTCACTCAACTGAGTATTTTATTTCGACATCAGGGCAGCCATATTACACTTCAGGGTACCACTTCTAAACCTTATCTAAGCATGATTAGTGGCTCTTCATTGAAGAAGTTTATTAAGAGTAATACACCTACCCTAATTGGCCAGTTTTTCTCTATTTCCACCACTCCTATACTTCCACTTCCACCTGCAGTTTCTGCCCTCTTAGAGACCTTTGCAGATGTTTTTGCTGACCCCACTGGCCTTCCTCCATCTCGATCACTTTACCACAAAATACCACTAAAATATGGGTCTAACCCCACTTCTCAAAGACCATATAAATGCCCCTATATACATAAGTTTGTCGTAGAGTCCTTGGTCTCTGAAATGCTATCTAGTGGAGTGACTCAACACAACCATAGCCCATTTGCTGCTCCTATTCTATTAGTCAAGAAGGAAGATGGTACTTGGCACTTTTCTATCGATTATCTAAAGATTAATGATATTACAGTCAAGTATAAATTTCCTATACCTCTTATTGAAGAACTTTTGGATGAATTGAATGGTTTTGTGGTATTTTCCAAGATCGAATCGTTTTGGGTATTACCAAATCAGAGTTTATGCACCTGACATTCACAAGACTTCTTTTCGCACTCATCAAGGCAATTATGAGTTCAGAGTTATGCCATTTGGGTTTACTAACGCCCCTGCAACCTTTCAAGCCCTCATGGATGAGGTATTTCAGCCATATCTTCGCAAAATTGTGTTGGTATTCTTTGATGACATCTTGGTTTACAACCCATCCATGGAAGCACATTTAGAGCGTTTACAACTAGGGCTGCACAACGGGTAGGGTGGGTAGGATATGGCCTATACCCGCCACCCTACCCGTTTACTGGCGGGTAAGAAAATTTTTACCCGCCACCCTACCCGCCATTAAACGGGTAAGATCCTACCCAACCAATTCTCTGGCGGGTCGGGTAGGGTAGGGTGGCGGGTGTAACCGTCCATATCATCTGCAATACAAAATTTCAGCTCCTTTTGTAACCACCATCTTCTGCTGCTTCTTTATAGTGCCCGTTTCAGATCCATCTAAGATGCTTCCATAATTCCTTACCTGTAACCATTGGCAGAAACCACTTCAAGCACCAACATTACCATTGCAGCAGCTCAAGCCTGCTCCTGCCATCTCAACAGAGCCTCAACCACAAGTATAAACATGTAAAGAAGACCAATGGACATGCGAAACACAGCAATGATGGTCCATGGTACTGCTAATAGACCAACGATGAATTTAGAAACAAAAGCATAACCATAAAAAATGTACAAACAAAAGTATTCTCAAGAAAAGAGTTGTATTCTTCATATAACAGTATCATCACCAAAAGCTCTTCATATTGACCTTCTTCTTCAATCATCATCTACGATGATGGAATAAGTACTAAGATCACCAAATAAATCTGCATACAAGTTATCTCTTGTTAGATTCAGTCATAATAGTGAACGATTTGATTCAAAGTTCAGTCATAATACCAACATCAAGTAATATCACAACAAGTTCTGTATCTGTTAGAAGAGAGATATCACAACATCCTACTATGGAATACAATATCACAACAAGTTCAGACTTTTGGTTCAGTCACAATATCAAGTAATATCACAATATCAAGTGTTGTTTTAAAGATATTTATAAGTATACACATGCATAAGTTTTCCAAATTTTAGTGAAACATCACATTGCTGCTCTCGACAATTTCTGATATCATAAAATCTAAAATTTAGGTTGGATACACCCTAGAGGTTCCATGGTAGGCTAGTTTTTATATAAATATATTTACTACTAACATTTTTGTTTGTTTGTTTGCTTAGTAAACTAAGTACTCATTCAACATATATAATCACTAATCAGGTTGCCAGATGTGAGTAACAATACTAATCTGGAGCTGGCAAAATTAGACTTCAACACATGCCAAGAACAACATCAGCTCGAGTGGCTCAACGTACAAAAGTAAGCAACTAAAGTTGTGACAAATTATCAACTGAGCACGGTAGCGTGTTTCCGTTTAACATGCAAGTTCCTTGACTAGAAATGGAAAGTTCTAAACAACATTCAAACTTCCACCAGTACTTCCCATAAAGAAGCACAAATAGATACAGACAGATAAAGAAAATTCCAACTAAGTCGTTTCGCAAACATAGTGAAGACAGATTAAGAAAAGCAAACAAAAGATTAAGGAAACCCAAATGTAGGAAAGTTGTATACCTGACTCTAAGACGTCATCCTCCTTATCTTCAGCTCCAAATGTAGATGGATCCATATCAATCGGTGTCCTTAACCAGTTTTGTAGGAGAATCAATGCTTCCACAGTTTGGGGTTTTAAAGAACTTCGGAAATGACCAAGTATTCGCTTTCCAGTACTGAAAGCAGATTCACTTGCAACTGAAGAGACGGGAATATCAAGTATATCTCTTGCTATAAGTGATAGAATATCAAATCTTGCAGCATTGCTTTTTCACCAAGTGAGTATATCAAACTTCGAACCATTTTTTTTGTCTTTTGTTGGTGAGTAAATCTGTTCCGATAAGTATCTTTCCACCTCTGATTTGTCAACATCCTCCGTTATAGATAACTGTGTTTTACGTTCTTCTCTATGGGCCTTATGTCTTCTATTTCTATGTGACGTAGAACTACAACTCTCTTGACTAGGACTACCACCAGTATCACCTACAGACTCCGACGAGGCTAACACACTTCCTACACCTATATATTCTGCCCTATAAGCTGTGAATAATTCATTAAAATCCTTTTTCACTTCATCTAACCAATTGTTTACCAATCTTTGTTTCGTCCAAGGAATATCATGCCCAATCAGGTATTCTAGTATTACTTGCAGTCCACGTTCTTTTTCTCTTGGGTCAAGAAGCACATCAATAAACAATAAAGGATTCATGTTCTTATGCTCACCCCAATACTTGTTGTATTTAAGTAACATCTTCTCACCCATATGGCTTAAGTGAGGATCATGATGAGCATTTTGCCATTCTTTTAACTCTCCACGTACATCACAAATTTCCCCCAAAAATGTATGCGAAGTGACATACGTAGAACCAGAAAACTCAACAGTGGCTTCAAAAAATACCTGTAGAAACAGTTTTAATTGTTAAAGAAACTTCATATACAGATCATATTAACTCGTAAGCAAAGACCAAAACATCTAGACAACCACATATTATTGCAATACCAAGAAAAGCAGTTCATCTGAGTGAAAGAATTACCAAGAACATCAACAGCAATGAGTACATATAACATCCTTCTTTACACTATAGAACAAAAGCATCGCCCAACAAAACTCATGAAGAAGAAACCTATGCGTGTTACTTAGCTGTAGAATACATGAGCACGAAACAAAAACGAATTTGAGATCACTCTGCCTGTAATGACATCTAGTTATTATAAACCCCTTCCATTTGTAACTAACCAAAATAGAGAAAATAGTCCAACCAATACTGTGAACTATAACCTTGTTTCTGTTTTTTAAATGTTTCTGAAGCCAAACTAATTTTATCATGCCAAACTCATGCATCCATTTTTTGTAAAGGTTTGTGTCATTTGATATCCAAGAACTAAAACATAAACCTAACAAACATAACAGCATCCAATGTTTGTTCTTACAGTCTATATCAGCAGGGTAAAATTGTAAATAAATTTTTGCTCAGATATTCTTATGGATCATTGAGACCTGACATCTGGCAAATACTTACTCCTCATTGCAACAAATCCGTAGAATTAATGGCAAATAGACATCACAGATATGAAACGAAATAATTGAATTCCAGCAAAGAAATTTTAAGGCATTCTTAGAATGAATAAAATTGGGGTGTCGGGTCGAATTGTGCGATACGAGCCAGCAACAAGGCCCATACTTAATGGGCATATTTACGAGTTAAGATGCTAACCAATAATTAAAGTGAAAAACTGTAGCACGGAACTCTTTTAAATTTATGGACCAGCTTTCGCCTCATATGCACCACCACACCCATCAGTGACAATCGACAATAACTCCTGTTGTCCCTACTACACACCCATATGAGTCGAAAATATGGATAAAATCTAACAATAATCTAACAATACATGCATAAAATTTGCGAAGAAAATTATTAACTGTGAAGCCCGGAAATATCTTCACTGCCGATTTTAGATTAATACAGTGGTAAAATATTTTTTTGTGAACATAAAATTCTTTACCGATAAAAGAAAGAAAATAAAAAAGACTTATTTTTTAAGATTTTGTGTCACGTGACAAATTCTGAATCAGGTTTTGGATCCATTCTAAGTCACTAAGCAAATGTTGGGCTTACAACAGTAGCAAATAGAAAACGATGTTAAAATACTGAACTGTTAACAAATTATAGGGATTAAAGCCTACAACAGAAGGATTACTTCAACAACTTACTGGAGTTTTAAGTTGACAGGGGTAACTGAAAGTCAGTTCCATAACCACAAATAACAAGAAGATATGTACTACAGCATTACATGCATGAAAAGAGTAATCGAAAAACTCATGCTGATAATTAAAATAAGGAATATAATTAAAGTAATAATGTTTAGGATTACTAAAGTAATAATGTTTTAAGATTACTAAAACTAATCAGTGGTGAAATGTGTTAGGCAATATCAAGTTTAGGGATATTTGATCAAATGGATATAATCATGCTGATAATTAAAGAGAATGAAATTTAAAATACCTGTAGAAACTGAACTAGGACTCGAGCATTAGCCCAGTCATACTTTTCAGAAGCATGCACGCGAGGCTTTTTCTTCTTGGCTTTTCTTCGACCAGATAAGGGAACTTCATCAGCATCAGAATCAGAAGAACTGGATTCATCAAGAAAATCAGGTTTTGTCAATATCATCAACATTAACACCCATTACTGATTCATCGGGAATATCGAAGATAAACCTCTCACGAAATGATTTATCAGATCGTCCTAGCCTTATAAAGACTTTTTCGTATTTTTCTGCTTCATCCAACATCAAGTAAATGGAGTTCCATCTTGTTTTCACGTCTAACACTAATCCCTTTTTGTATTCCATTCTTTCAAGAAATAAGGCATCTAAGAATTTCTTCATTCTAGCAGGAGAGGCCGTGACGTATTTAACCACCGACCTGATTCTGCTCACTGAAGTATGATATTTCTTCAACCCATCCTTAACAACTAAAGCTAATACGTGGGCAGCACACCTTACATGTAAATGTTTACCTCCTACAATTGATGATCCCCAACTTACAACTTTCTCTTGGACATATTCAATTGCTTTTTTTATTTGCAGATGCATTATCGAGCGTGATGGTGAACACTCTCTCAAGACCCCACTCTATCAAACATTTCTCCAATGCTCTTCCAATATGCTCACCTCCATGACTAGTAATTTGACAGAAACATATTATTCTTTTGTGTAACTTCCAGTGGTCATCGATGAAGTGGGAAGTAACCACCATGTAGTTGTAGTTCTGAATGGATGTCCATGTATCGGTTGTGAGACAAACTCTAACCTTGTTCGACTTGAAATAGTTCACCAAATTGGCTTTTTCACTCAAAAACAGTCCACGGGTATCACGATAGACGGTCATCCGCGATGGAAGTTTGAACCTCGGCTCAAGATATCTACAAAATGCTATAAATCCTTCTCCTTCAACCATTCGGAAAGACTGTTCATCTGTGATGATGAACTTTATCAAGGCTCTCCTACATCCATCTTGACAGAACGTAACCCCAACTGTTTGTTGCTGATCTCCCAGATTGCTAGGCTGACCGAGAGAGTCCAACTGCGCAGCTTCTAGTGACTCCATATACTTCCGACACTTGGTCAAATGCCAGTTCAAATTTGATGTGCCATACTTCTTACCACCAGCCCTATATTTACCACCTTCACAGTAGTTACATTTCCCCCCATTTAATACCAGCTTCATCAACACTCTTTTGGAAATGCTCCCACACCGAAGATGTTCTGTTCCGCTTCATACTTTCCCTGACCTCAGGTTGAGAAGATGGTGGAGGTGGAGGTGGCGGAGATATAACAACACTGACCCTTTGTTGCACAGATTGATATGAATCTTGAGAGGGAATAGGAGGTCTCGTTGACATCAATTCTGTAATCTCAACCATGCTTCCTCACTAGTCACTTCTGCAACCAGTAAAGAATACTGCAACCAAATTTGTTGATAACGAAAAGTTTATTTCACAAAAGAAATGCAGTAAGACATTTTGTTTGTTGAAGAAACAAAACAAACAAAAAATGCTAGTAAAATAAATGTTGTTATAGATGAATTTATGGTTATGGTAATAGTTAAGTGAGATATCCACATCCTTGACGTAGACGAGGCGACTACTAGCAGGTTTCTTAGTCTTCTACATGTGATGGCCTGATGGTTGTTGCAGGAGTTACTAATGAATGTCATGCTAAAATGGTAAAAAAGATTAGGTTGGGAATCAGATGAATAAAAGGAAACAACTAAATGCAGTAGAAAATAAAGTGCGATTCTTATTATAGTAATCTAGCACCGGCAAGCCTTAATTGCCACCAGCAAGACCCTAGTCATTGCAAATTTCATTTCAACAAATATAACAGATCTCAATTTCATAGTTTTTAAGCAAGAATTGAAGCAGCTGTCTTATAAATCCTTCCACTGAATCCTCTGGAATCTAGATAAACAGATTTCTTCTCTTTATTATCTAAATACAAGTGAAAGTTAGGCAACAGTTCTAATGGAGTTGTTTGAAGATCCTGAAGTCTTGAATTCACAACAAAAGATCAAAGAAATATTAAGTGTTGTAAGTATCAAAGAATTTGTGAAAACAATTCTGAAAGCATGTCCAAAAAAATTCTTCTGTCTTCCGTCATTCAACTAATTGATGTTATAATCTTTATTTTTGTCTAACATGAGACACTCCTTCTTACTGTTTTCTTTGACAAACACAATCATCTAAAATTTGTAATTGTTTCATAGGTCTGGGTGGACTGCACATTCATCTAACAAACTAAAACTCTAAATTGGAAGTTCTGAACAACAATATACCTAAATCTCATTCTATTCTATAAAACTCTATTAACAACCACAAAGGATATCATTTAGTTTTACTACAAAATCCAAATTGTCTCAAACAAACTAAAACATCGAATCAAAAATCTACAGATCTCGTCTATCACCTTAATTTTTTCTTCTAAGTGAATCGGTGAACGATTAACAATACAAGAAACACAATCATTAAAAAGAATTCTAAAAAAAACAACTAATTAATCATAAAATTTCCCCAAATTGACCAATCAGTTAACATGCATTTCCCCATCCCATGTTTGAGTAAATTTCTATGAGAAATTCATCAATCAGTTAACATGCATGTTAATTTCTCAGCTAAATTCCTAGATCTTATTACTCAACTGATTACTCATATGAAGACGGAGATGATTACTCAGATCGAAACCCAAATCAAAACACAAATTGAAATCTATAAACACTTACATCTTCAGATCGAAACCCTCAAAACCTCAAACTGCACTTGCATCCTGAAACCCTAAATTTTCTTCTGCAGAGATAAAGAAAGTGGATTGAGATGAGAAAAAAATAGATACAAACACATAAGACACAAATCGAACACACAAATCACTTACATCTTCAGCTTCAGATCGAAACCCAGACTTCACTTCTTCTGCAGAAAATCACCACTTCGCTATTTCGAATGAAAACAGAGAAAAATGGTTCAAATGAAAATCGATGAAATGGTTCGATAGAGAAAATCCATTTACTTTTTAATTTACCCCTATTATGTTTTAAAATAACAAAAAAATAGGCAGGAGGAGAAAACAATACAAGGGTTACTTTGTCTTTTCAGTATTAGACGGGTAGGCGGGTAGGGTAGGATAATTTCGAGCTTTATCCGTCACCCTACCCATCTAACGGCGGTTAAGAAAATCTTTACCCGTTACCCTACCCGCCAAATAGTGGGTAGGATAGGGTTGGCGGATATGGGTAGGGTATGTGCACCCCTATTTACAACTAACATTATCCTTGTTGAGGAAGCGCTCTCTCTATGCCAAGCTGTCAAAATGTGCATTTGCTCAACCACAGTTAGAATATCTTTGGCATATTATTACTGATAATGGTGTAGCTGCTGACCCTGACAAAGTTGCATCAATGGTGAATTGGCCACAACCCCAAACACTAAAGCAACTTAGAGGATTCTTGGGGCTTACATGGTACTACAGAAAATTCATTAAGGGGTATGGAAACATCTGTAAGCCACTCACTGATATGCTTAAAAAGGATTCTTTTGCTTGGTATGATGCTGCTACTGATGCCTTCTCTGCACTCAAAACTGCTATGACTTCAGCTCCAGTATTGGCCCTGCCTGATTTCTCTCAACCATTTACCTTGGAAACTGATACATGTTCCAAAGGAATAGGTGTTGTGCTTATGCAGAACAGTAAACCCATTGCATTCCTCAGCAAACCATTGGGTCCCAAAGCATTGGCCTTGTCTACCTATGAGAAATAATTTTTAGCCATTGTCATGGCTGTTCAAAAATGAAAGCACTATTTATGCAGTCAGCAGTTCGTCATTCATACAGATCTTCAGAGTTTGAAGTATCTTATGGACCGGAAATTATCTACTGCATTACAACAAAAATGGTTAGTCAAATTATTAGGTCTTGACTATATCATTAAGTACAAAAATATGTTAGACAATCCAGATGCAGATGCCTTATCCAGATTTCCTACTGCTTCATGATCCTCCTTAGCAGTATCTCAACCTCAGTGGGTGCAAGACATCCATTATAGCTATGAGTCTGACACAACATCACAACGAATTGTTACTCAACTTACTTTGACTCCAAATCAGGGAAACTACTCTTATACACATGGCATTTTAAGGTTCAAAGGAAGACTCTATATTGGCTCAGGTACTACCCTAAGATCCTCCATATTGCATTCTTTACATGCCTCAGCTGTTGGAGGCAATTCTGGCATCAATGGTACCTATCACAGGGTTAAAACTTTCTTCTTTTGGCCTAATATGAAGGCTGACATTATTCAACTTGTCACAACTTGTGATGTGTTCCAATGCAACAAGGGAGAAAACACACTTCCTGGTGGTTTACTACAACCACTTCCAATACCTGACACTGCTTGGAAACACATCTCTCTAGATTTCATAGAAGGACTTCAGATGTCTAATAAAAAGAATGTCATTCTAGTGGTTGTAGATATATTAACCAAGTATAGTCACTTCATTTCCCTTGGCCATCCATTCACTTCTATCACAGTTGCTAAGGAGTTTATTTCTCACATCTTCAAACTTCATGGCCTACCCAGTTCAATTGTGAGTGACAGGGACAAGATCTTCATTAGCCAATTCTAGCAGGCACTATTCAAATCCTTGGGCACAACCTTGAAGCTCAGTTCTGCCTACCATCCTCAAACTGATGGGCAAACTGAAAGGGCAAATGCCTGTGTTGAACAGTACTTGAGGTGCATGTACAATGGTTAGATTTAGCTGAATGGTGGTTCACAAATTACCACTCCATCCTAAAAATGTCTCCTTTTCAAGCATTGTATGGCTGTGCTCCACCTCACCTAGTTTTTCCAATTCCTTATTCTATTTCTGTGGCAACTGTAGAGAACTACTTGCAGGAACGAGACCTAATGCTGCAATTGTTGAAAGAGGAACTCTCCAAGGCCCAAAGCAGAATGAAATTATTTGCAGATAAGAAAAGGTATGACAGAAATTTTGAGGTGGGTGACTTGGTTTTTCTGAAACTGCAGCCTTACAGGCAAACATCAGTTGATGTGAGAAGGAACCATAAGCTCTCTGCCAAATATTTTGGTCCCTTTGAAGTATTACACAAGATATGAGCCGTTTCTTATAAACTCAAACTTCCTGTGGGGTCTAGGATTCACCAAGTTTTTCATGTCTCACAACTGAATAAGAAAATTGGATTGCAGGCTGTCCTCTCCCTTCAACTTCCATTAGTAGACCATGCAGGCCAGTTTGTGATTGAACCAGTTGCTGTTTTGGACACTAGAATTACTGTCAAAGGCACATATGAAATTCCACAAGTCTTGGTGCAGTGGTGCTACTCAGATCCAACAAACTCAACATGGGAATATGCTGCTCACATCAAAGCTCAGTTTCCAGATTTTATCCTTGAGGACAAGGATCTCTAAATGGGAGGGGGCAGTGTCATGTGCCACAGTTTTTTATGTATCATTATAATTCTAAGTAGATACACTATTGGGTGTAATTATCCAATTGTATGGGTGTAATCATCCTAGAGTCATTTCTCGATGTGATGTTGTACTAGTCGTTGATACAATTGGTAAGGATTGGTCTATTAAAGACCAATCATTCTTCTCCTGAAACTCTCATGTAATGAAAACCTAATTAAACTTCAATTGAAGTTCAGGCTCTGTTTTTCGAGAGAAGGTAGCTTGCTACCATTTATCCAAATTTCATCTTGTAGTTGTACTAGATACACTACAGAGAGATCAATCTGTAAGACTCCGACCTAAACCAAGACAATGGCCGTTCCAGAGTCAATTCAATCACAAGAGAGTATGGGTCGATCTGTAGGAGGGAAGCTAAGAAATGTGTGAGATCAATGGTGATCGAAGATTATAAGTGTGTTGTGTATTCTGCGTCAAGAAATAAGATAAGTTCTGATTGATTGAATTTGCTTTGTTGAGAGTAATTGCTCAGACGTTGAGTTCTTAATATCTTGTTGTCTGTTTGACGAAAGATTGTCTTTTTTTTCAATTATCATTCAGAGACTTATTTATATTGCAAGAATTGTAAACACCTTGATCCCATGAAATGTGATAGTTGCTGGAGTCAAATAGTGGGGTAGTGGGAAATCGTTTCAATACAAGTTTCTCAATGCGCGGAGACTTGGTTAATTTTCCACCCACTACTTAGCTAAATCCTTCAATTGCTTGCACGACTTGCTGAAATTCTCATCGTTTGTATGAACACACGTGTTGTAGACCGCCAGACCAAAACCCTAGTTGATATCCCCCAGGTGACACGATTGATGTCTCGTGATTTTGGAATCTGCAAGGCAGGCGTGTATTTAGTTAGTCAGTTGCTGACTTTATGGGACGATGAGTCCTTGTATTGCTGAGTCGAACGTGATTTGCGAATGTTCTAAAACTCATGAATTGGACGTGTCTGTTGAGACAGAGGTATAATTCTCGAATAAATGTTGATAGTTAAGGTGAGAAAATATTGCTCATTTGATAAATTGTCGAATATTGATAGTTGAACCAGTATTCCTTAGTCTGAGAAAATATTGCTCATCTGAGCAAATGTTGCTCGTTTGATGAATTATTGGTAGCAGGACCCAATAAAATATTGATTTAAAATACTGGCAACTGAACCGAGTATAATCAATTAAAATGTTGATCATGGGATCAACGTAAAATTATCAGCGTTTGAGTCTGGAATTATGAACCTTGGATTCGAAACCCTAAATTTGATCAATTTATGAATTATTGAAAATCAACCAAGGAGTGGAGGAGGGACCGACTACATGGGATGATGGATCGACCATGTAGCACCCAGATGCTCGAGTGAGCAAAGATCATTAAATGCTAATACCAGTTGGTGAAAAGATCATTAAATGCTGGTTTAATCATTTATTAAAATAATGTTAGTCTGAACCTTAGGTGATGAAACCTAATTAATTATGAAGAGATAAAGAACCGACCAAGGGGTCATTAAACATACCCTGGTCATGGGACCGACTGACGATCGTTATATGAAGTTCCAAGGTGTTTGGAAGAGTTTGAACCTAGTATGAACAAATTAGGTCAAATTATGAAAATATGTGAGACCAGCTTCTTGCAAGCCAAAAGGACAACCCTGGTCAGTCAAGGTAATATGCCCATGTCACCAAAGTGTTCGTGTCTCAGTCCTGAGAATTTTGATATTTTCTGATGCGCGTTTGAGCAACATTTGGGAAAATATGAAGAAATTAGGGTTTTTGCTGAGACTGAGGAAACTTCATAAGATGAAGGAAATAATAAAATAAGAAATCATGAAGTGTGGGACCGGCTATTCCGAAGGCATGGCCGACCGGTCGATAAGCCCGGTCCCATGGCATTTTCCCTAATTTTATATTATTTTCATGATTTTAAGGAAATATCATGAAATCAAGGAGTTTGTTGAAACTAAGGAGTTTCCTTGAAGTGAAGGAATTTCCATGAGATGAAGGAAACACTAATAATAATAATAATAATAATAAAATAAGGGGCATGTGGGACCGGCCATGGCTAGGGCATGGTCAGCCGGCTAGGGCCCGGTACCGTGGGCTTTTCCCTAATTTTATATTATTTTCATGATTTGAGAGAAATATCATGACATCAAGGAATTTCATGAGATCAAGGAAATAATAATAATAAAACAATAAGGAATCATGAGGTATGGGACCGGACACAAATAGGAACAACAAAACCGGTTAGTAAACCCGGTCACATGGCACCTTTCCTAATTTTATATTATTTCCTTGGTGTGAAGGAAATATTGTGAAATCAAGGAATTTCATGAGATGAAGGAATTTTGTTCAAATGAAGGGATTTTCATTAGATCAGGGAAAAATAATAAAATGTGATAAAATAAAGAATTAGGAGTGGGATTGGCCACGGCACGACAGGCCGGACGGTGGGCCCAGTCCCTTGGCGCCTTAGCTAATATTTTATTATTATTATTTTTCTTCCTATTTTGCATAGGTTAATCGTTCCTTCGTATTTTTGAATGCTCGTTCGCGCATTCAAGTGCTCGCTAGTGCATTATTGCTGAGTACACTTCCACTATTTTGGTCGGGGCTTACTCGTTTGCGGCTCAGATGCCCGTACGTTGAATATTTATTACTAACCCATGGAATTTTGCTGGGAATAGCCATGAATTGAAGTAATGAAATATTATGAAAACGTATAATATTTTCTAGTATTCAGTTAATGAATTTAATGACTAAAAATAATTAATTGATGGCTCTATACTAGCAGGCATGCTGTCTAGGAGAATTAATTATTCAAGGATTGGGTGATATGATCTAGTTGAAGCGTCATATTTCTTTTGTATAGTCAGGGAAAACGTTGTTGCATCCTGAAGACGTTATCGCTTTATACTAGCAGGCAAGCTGTCTAGGAGCCATCAAATCATTAAGATTCTATATGCACGTCTTTTATATAGTCAGGGAAACTATTGTTACATCCATCCTGAAGACGTAATGTTCTATACTAGCAGGAGAGCTGTCTAGGATCCGTCCAATCGTTCGATTCTATATAAAAGTGATTTACTGAAGTTTCTTGGTATTCATGAAATATGTCGTTTCCTCATCTGAGAGACTGCACATTTCATGTATACTCTGAGAGACAGTATACTGAGTCAGAGACTCTTGCGACATGAGTTTTCATGCTTCAATGAGATACATGAGCCTCAATACTCATCTAATTGTTGAATCAGGAGTACGTACAATTATGGTTTTGCGATTTTAACCTTTGTCGAAAATCCACCATCTACATTAAGTCCCCTGCTTAGTGAGGGACAGTCATGGATGGTGATTTTCTAGTTACAGACGAAATAAGTAATTGAACTTAGTCGTAAGATAGAATGTTACCGGATTTTCGATTGTACGAACGAACCATGGCTTGAACGAAGATCCCAACAGCATGATAGAGCATCGTCTGACGAGCGTAAATTGGTGTAGCACCGCTTTTTTTTTTTTTCAGAAGTTGATAACTTGTTCATGTTAAAATTATATATACATATGCATGTATAGATGTGAGTTTTGTAAAAATCCTTGTTTTTTTGATCGTTAGTTCAAGAAACTAGCAATAATCCCTAATGTAGGAGAGATTTTTTTTTTTAAATATGTGAGATTTTAATAAACTCTCGTTTCAAAGGTCGATGCTTGTACGAGATTTTTTTTTTTTTTTGAATAGACGTGCGTCTGTTAGTTAAAAATTTGTCTATGAGCTTTCATGAAAAATTTTATTTTCGATATGTAAGCTTTCACAAATTTTTTTAAAATATACTCTCGAGGGAGAAAAAATATATATAGACGTGAGTTTCACGTTAAAACATATTTTTTGTAAAATCAATGTTTTGATTTTGAACAACTGTTGAAAGTAGACAATTATACATGGTGAAATAATGTCTGTATATGAGTTTTCACAATTGTAGAATGGACGTCTGTCTAGTTTTTTGAAAAACCAGTGGATGTTAAAATTAACGTGGGTTGTTCACGGTTTTATGAAAATCAAGTCATGATTTTGAATAATGAATTTTGCTCGTCTTTGCAGGTTTGAAGGATCGAGCAAGTTTTTCTGACGTTATAATCACTACAACTAGTGAAATTGTAAATAGGTAAGAGTTGGATTGTTACCGTTTTTTTTACGGGTTTGTTATTGGTATATCCATGACTCCATGTCTTCCGCCTCAGATAATGGCGACTTCTGGTTACAACCACTCTTCTGGCTCTTTCGGGGAACGTTCTATGAAGTCAAAGATGAAGACTTTTGCAGATGCTCATGCCGAGGTGAATCAACCTTTCAGAGACGCTGGAAAGCTGACACATTGTATGTCCCTCGATCATCTGGGAGTCGTCCGTGCTAAGGTATATGCTTTATTGGTATTAGAAGATGCGGAGGGAAAGCAGGGACGTGATGAAATATCACAGAAGAAAAGAGCTGAAGATGAAAAGATCGTATCTCATCAGCAGAAGCACCGCTGACTTCAGCAAGTGAGATTATCGGTTGAATATGAAGTTCGGCTATGCGTCGATGGTGTAGCTCCTGATTCAGATGTGGATGAATGAAGAATTTCTTCATAATCCGTCATCAGAAAATTCAAAAGTTAGGTCTTCTAGCAAAAATGTTGTAGAATCTTCGTCCGATGTCGTATTTTTGTGATCTATCCATGTTTCTTCATCCACAGAAAATTTCCAAGGTTTATCAAAGAAGCTTTTCTGCTTTTGAGCACGTTTAAGGTCCGAATTTAACGAAACATTAAACTTCCAGGAGGTTCTCAGAAAATTTTCAGCTGTCATGTAGTCCAAGGTTTTGGCCACATCTATTTGCTCGTTCATCCAATTGCTGTGAACTTTGGATATGTTGTAGAGAACATCCAGACAAAGAGAATAACATATGGATCAACCTTATATTCTTTAAGAATTTCTCCCAGCTCTCTTCTTTATGCAGGACAGTGTAAACTCATTTCAGACGAGCTTGTTGTAAAACACTCTTGTTGTGTCTTTAGACCATTCGCTTGTGTCTTGAACGGTTGGTGAAGGATTTTAATGTCATTGATTCATTTTGAGATCAGGAACCCTTGATTGATACATGAGTATGGTGCTTACAGTGTCATCTTGTTTCTGTCAGTCATAGAAACATCACTTCTGAAACCCTGGTCACGGGACCATAACTGAGGTTGCTCTCAAGTGGGTTGACGTAATTACCAATGTTTATGTCTTGGTTGTAGAATGATGAATGATTAGCATAAGAGAACTTAGTGCCAGCCACGAGTCTCGGATTGCGAACTGATCGTCGTGATCAGTGGACCGTCACTCCCCAGTATTTTGTTAAATTTCTCCCTTTCTTTTCCCTTCTTATGGCAAAACCTAGATAGAGGACCCAGGTACAAAAAACTTGATGTAAAATCCTAGGTGGTAGAAGTTGGAGGTACCTTGATGAAGGACTTAGCGAAAAGACCTGGTGGACATCGATCGACTGTAGAGGTTATGAATCCCGTCCACGAATTTCTGCTTGCATGTTGTATGCTCTGGAAGCTGTAGGAACCTCATACGTCGTCAAAATTCGGTGCTTGACCCCAACTTTTGAAGCTAAGAAACTGAGTTATCACATGAGAAAAGAATCACTCAATTTGGAGTTGTAGAGGTCAGCCAACGAAGCGTGCACAATTGTAATTTGTAATCCCGTACAAATTGTTCAGATCTCGTAGACCTGACGGTAAAGGCCATATATTTCAGCTCATATGTCCGATTGATGCGCCCTTTTGGTATGTTGTAGAAGATACATAGACGAACATATTTAATTGAGGAAGTACTATCCCATTCCTCACTCATTGGTAAGTTTTTGTAAACCCATGGTATGAAGTATGTTGTATCTCATTTGTAGAGGTGATGAGAACATCTTGTAGAAGACTTGGGATTGTGCCCGCCCGTTGTGCAATTTTCAGAAACACTTTCATGTGAAAACATTTCATGTCTACACACCTTGACATAAATCATTAGTGTTTGGAGAAGTCCGCTTCATCGAGCAATACTTCAGAGAATGGTTAATTGATGAAGTCATGTCATGAGGATGTTGCTCTTGACACTGTTGTTGATGCTGAGATCACGATTGAATTTTTCTCCAGAAATTCTTGCTGTTGCTGAGACCATGAATGGAGTTCCTCCACATATCCTTGTTGATGCCGATACTATGGTTGGAGTTGCTCCAGAGACCGAAAAGGCTAGGTTATCGACATGGTTTTTGCTCCTCCATCCAGCGAGCCTTTACATGCACGAACTAATTAGTGAGTTTAGAATTCCTAAGATGAAGGTGTACTAGGATTTCAAACCAAATTCTCATGAATATGACTTTACTATGAAGTGGCTTCGTCAGGGAATCGATGTTGCTGTGGCAGATAGCAGCGACAGTCTCATTCTGGATGTGAGGAGAAAAGTTCCTTGATCATGCAAGATTTGTGATGTAGAGAGGTTCTGTTGATGAAGTTTCATGGAATCACATCAGGTCGCAACAACTTGTTATGTGGATAACATTTATTGATAGATTTGAATCGATTTTTCCAATAAGATCAAGTCCCAGTGTATGTTGAAGGAGTTTGTGCCATCCATGGATAAATTATGTTGCATATGCTTCAGAAGTCTTATCATGGGATAATGAAGATTTATCGATTGTAGTTCAGTAACCCTTTGATCGTGCTGGAGTTGAATCAGTTGTATCATCTTCAAGATATTTATGCTGAAGCTAGAGGCGCCATTATAGAAGGTGTACTCTTTGATTGGGAGTACAATTTGAATGCTTCTTAGATGATTGAGCGTTGAAGCGTCATATCCCTTAAGCATCGAATGTCTTAGGTTTGATCGTCTTAGCCCTGAGTATCTTCTGTTGATTCAGCATTTCTTTCGTTGTGGTTGTGGGATTCAACACTTGTGCAGACATCAAAACTTCTTGGTTTTATGGCATACATGGACACTCCTGCAAGGCTATGGAGAATCGCCTAAAATTTTCTTTCCCATGCTTGGACATCATCTCAGTAATGAACGTCTCAGTGAGATGCTCGATTCATAGAGGTGTAAGATTTAACCACTTGGTAAAATATTAATGTGTTGAAGCTATCCACTTATAACGTCTTGTAGATTTTCTAGAATAATTGAGTCCCCATGCTAGGATAGCATGTGAGGAAATAAACGACATAGACATGTAAGGAATGAGACTTGCCTGAGTGCGGAACTTATTGATGAATGTCTATGCATCTTTTGCAGGTTCTTGCTTCAACCTTGTCAAAGTTCGAAATTTTTCCAAGTGCTCTGATGATGGAACGTTGGCCAAATCTTCTGGATCAGAATTTTCTTCGTCGGAGAGATGTGAAACCAAAGGCGCTTTGTCAGTAGCCATCTTTTCAGCGTGGATCCATGCTCGTATGAAGAACATTTCATATCCTGGATCTTCCTGATCAAGTGAAACTTGGTTTTCGTCTAAGTTGAACTTACGTTCACTCTGAGAGTGATATAGCCATATGTATTTCCGAGCGTTCCTTCAAGGTCTCTGATTGAGATGGGATTACGAGTAGCTTCTTGTCCCTGCGGCTCTGATAGTTTTCAGAGGGATAACATTGATGGTGGTGCCAACATCTACCAGCGCTCGTTTGAACTCGTTTCCTTTGAGATGGAATGTGGTGAGAAGTCCCCAGTCATACATTTCTTTGTCTGTTATTGAAGGCCCCAGGAGTATTTCTTGAATCGACAAACGCTTCCTTGACACGATGTGATTCAATGCAGCAAACACGTCTTTTCTTTGAGCCTTTGATAAGTACAGCAATTCACAGACATGCTTGATTAAGGATTGAACTGCTCCTTGACAGGTGATAGACACGTTTTTGTGTTTAATTTGATCACAATACTATATATTTTTTGGCACTCGAGTTTGTACTAATTTTGGTGTTTTATGTGTTTGTAGGCACCTTTGGAAAATAAACATTTTTTGGAAAATTCGGTTCGAAAAGTTGGTAAAATCTCCGGAGGACACGTGTTATTCGGACTCTCACCGTTGGATAAGGGGCACCTCAATTACTAAGGGGCACCACAGGTCACCCCAAAAGGCATCTGCTATTCGCACACCAGTTCTGGTTAGGGGGGAGGACATCTTCTTGCCAAATTCAAAAACCAAAAATTGGCGGGAAAAAAATACTATCAACTGGCAGATGTTTTGTTGGAATTTTTGAACGTGTTCTAGGGCGATTCAATGGCTGATTTTTGGTAGGAAGTTGTAATATGTCCTAGCAAACACGTTTTGGGCTTTTGGTTAGATCAAATTTGGCCAGAATTAGCTAGATAATTCACGGAATGCAAAACAGGGAAACACGGGTTGGACACGGGATTGGAGAAGATTTGAGCGTGTTCTGCTCATGCATGAGGGCTCTAGCAACATTGTGGGATGTGTGTAAACATTTCTAGTGTGACCAGGATGGAAATCTACGCGTGAGAAGCTAAATCAGGGAAGAAAATTTTCCCAGAATATTTTTTCATCAAACCGAGTTAAGAGAGAATTATCTCGAGTTATAGCGAGAGTTCTTGATCCTGTGGAGTATATATAGAGTGCTGGGGACTCATAGAAGGGGTGTCGAGAGTCTGGGGGGCTGAGGAGAGCCATAGAAGAAGAAATTCGAGTTTTCCCAAACTCGGTTTCTGCTGCTGCTGATGATGATGGACATGACGAACACGAAGAACGTACCTGCACCAGCAGTCGTTTTTCTACAGTAATAACGACTCACACCTGTGGGTCGTACATCAGGCAGACTTATTTTCCACAGCGTTTGCGACACAGCTGCAGCAGTCTTATTTTGTCACTGAGGATCGTAGTTCTCTGGTTTGTAACAAATATAATTGTTACAAACCCGGTTTTATTGTATTTCTCATATTCTCATCATTTGTAAACCATTTTTGAGCATCAATGAAATTCTTTGAGAGGTTTTCCAACATGATGAGTGGCTAATTCTCTCATAACCAAGGCAATGGATGAAGCTATTCACACATGAACAATGGGTAACTATTTCATTTTCTCTAATATTTAATTATAATTCACTCAATCACTGCTTTTGCAGAGTTCTTAAAAGTTTACATAATTTTCTTCATTAGTTGTGATTCAATTAGATAGGTTATGCTTTGGTTAGATAATCTATGCTTAAGGGATACAATTAATTTTTGAGAATATGTTTGATTATTTGTGGATTAAGAAATAAAGGATTAAAAGGATAATTAGAGTTATGAAATATTTGACATCATTCATGTGTAATAGTGGATTCTAGTGTCTTGGTTACCTCTGGCCCACTTTGTTAATATTTTTGTATACAATTTTATTAAATCTTTAAATTTAATCTTCACAAGTCTGAGAGTTTGAACCTCATTACTACAACATCATCAAAAACATAATCATTTTGGCGCCGCCGACGCGGATTTGTGCTTAGGTAGAATTTTTAGGTTTTTTTTTTATTTCATTTGTTCTTTTTACGTTTCTTTGGGTGTGTCTTTGTATTACAGGTTTGAAGTTGGATACTAAAGACTTGGAATCAAAGCTTAAAGCCAAAAGAGAAGGAAAAAGACAAAGCAAAAAAAAAAAAAAAAGCGAAAGAAAAATTAAAAAAAAAAAGAGAATTTATTTTATTTTTTTAGAGACCTTCCATTTTTTGTAATTATTTTTTTTTCTTTTCTTTTGCACTTTATTTGGACTTTGGACTTGGACAATTATTTTTTTTAAACCCTAAGGAAGGGTACATTAAATATAAACTGTTTGCAGGGAAGGACGACGATTACAATATCGTCTCGGCCCCTCGGGTTCGCACATGACATAGGAGTCGTGGCCCGAGTCGACTTCAGCGGTTCTTCGCCCGTCTGGTACGGGAGGTAAGCTTTCGAAACACCCGCGAATCCCCTGTCAGCGGGTTTATTGTATGCCTTAAGGTGAATATATGTGAGGATTTGAATACGGTTGTTTTAATTTCCTAGTAAAGGGCAAGGCCTGGCCAAATTAAGATAAGGACTCGGATTTCATCACCGTTTCCTTCTTGCCCGCCTTAGGAAAAACGAAACCAAACGCGAACCTAAGCTTAAAATTTTGACTAGAACGAGACCTATAGGGTAACGAGCTTAATAGGAAAGTCGTTCGAAAAATATTGGTTACTCTTTTGAGCATACTTTGAAGTTCATGATGGTTTCTGCGAGTTGAATGCGTGACTGCGCCGCCTTATAATACCGGTGACACCTTGGGTATCAAAGCTCCTCGCAGCTTCCCTCGTCTCAATTCAACTTACTTAAACTCGGATTGATTCCAAAGAGGTTTGCTCAGATTGTAACGAATTCCTTTTCGAAAGATTAGAAGCTGGTCTAGAAACAATCTAAGTGGAGCCATCATGCTTGTTGTTTGCTAGATTTTATAGGTTTGATTTGGTCGAGTCAGCCTTGTTTGTGATTGTGTAGAATTCCCTTGCGGTTAGGATGTCGAACTGGTATTATAATAGCCAATACAATGAGTATCCGACTGAGCAGCTTGGACATTATCCTTTTTATGACCATAGTGTGAATAGTGATTGGGAACGCGAAACTTTTGAAGGTTATGGTCCATACCATTGTGAGCCCAATTACTATCCATATACCCACAGGTCATATGAGCAAAACAATCCTTCTATTTCTCTAGAAGAGTCTCTCAAGAGTTTCAATGAGTCAACACGGAAGTTATTTATGAAAGAGACTTATAATATTCTTCTCCCAAAGAGTCGTAGAGCGGTCAACTAAGATATCTCTAGAAGAGACCCTCAAGCAATTTACTGAGAATACAAATAGGATTGTGGAAAAACTTGCTCAGGATAGTCTTGATTTCCAGTGTAGTTTTCCCAATACCACCCTCGAAAATAAGGATAGTTTTTATTCACATAATCAAGATGACGAGGTTAGAATTGGTAACACTACTTGTTTTGATAAGGTTCGATCATTTTCATGTTATTATATTGATGATTATGATGAGGATAGTATTGATGAAGAACATGAAATATGTAGGCATAGTGATCAGGAATTGGTTACTCCAATTGAACTTTACAATGATAATATTATTTCTAGTTCAAATCCAAATAATTTTAATAATTATTCACCTATTAAAAAGGACGAGGATTTGACTAGAGATACCCTCGTGTTAGACGATGTAGTATTTCCTGTTTACAAAGCCGATAATGATTTAGAGGAACGAGTTTATTCTGAGAATAATGTTTTAGAGTCTAGCGATTTAGAAACAATAGTCTTAGACGAAGAAGATGAACTCGTAGAGATGAGTGAGGATGAACCTGACTTAGAAGAATCAATTGACCATTTCTAGGAATCTGATGACCTAGAAATTAGGGAAGTTGTGACTAGTCTTTCTAGAGACACGGAAAACTCTAAGTTTGGGGGTGATTATCATTCTCCATGTGCTTTAACTCTTAGAAAGTTCCCTCGTGTAGGACTTGACATTTATGCCTCAACCATATTACAAGATTATCTTCATACATGTTTTCCCGAACCTAATGATGTCCATAGAGAAGCTCAGTTGTTAGAAACCCATCCTATGGTTGATGTGGTTAACCCAGGCTATGATACCAAGATTGACTTTGTTTTCCCACCAAAAACTTTTCTTCCAATTGTGGGAACATATGATTTTCAGATGTGCCGGATATTAAGTTTTGAGACTAAACCTAATTACTTTAGGATATTAGGGTCGACACATTTTCTTAAGAATGACCATTATTATGGTCAACTTTGTGAGTCAAATCTAATTGACTTAGAGGATCCCCAATTATTCAGGTTGTTATTATGTGCTTCTAAATTTTTATTTGAGTTTTTTACAGACTCTAGGACCTAATAATTCGGATCTCACTTTTGAGGAGTTGCAGCCTAAAGAAATTTATTTAGACCATTTTATAGAACCTGAACCACAATTAGATGTAGTTTTCTTAATCAGGAAAATAGGTAAGGGCATGCTAGTCTTGTTCATTTTATTGGTTTACTGCAGTTTCCTTTGGTCAGCTCTATTTGGTTTTGAAGACCCGCAGTTATTCCGGCTACTGTTATATGGTTCGAGTTGACTAATCCTTTCCTAAGTCTGGCTGAAGACTTTAAACTTAGCACTTCTTGGGAGGTAACCCATGCTCATGCAACATGGTAATATCTTTCCTTAACTCTTTTTCTTCAAGTGGTAACCATTTCTCCTTGTTCATGCTTTTAATTTTATCTTTAGAACATCGAGGACAATGTTAGATTTAAGTTTGGGGGTACGGGAGAAACTTTTTAGTTGCCCTTTTGAAACTTCTAGCGTCACATGGTATCCGGTTAGCTAAGTTTACATATTGTTTCTCACCGAAAAGATAGAAATTGGAATGCTAGAGATAACAACTTATTGAGACATTAGATAAAAAGACATTGAGATCCTTGAAATTCAGGAGAGAACTTGTTCCTTTTAGAGGGTAACCGTGATGGACCTAACCATACATGATGGAAAGGCAAGTAGGTCAGGGAAATGCCAGAAAGACAAAGCAACCTCACAATGTAGTCTTAGTTACTGGATTGCGACTCTCTCTCAGTAGAAACTTATCATCATCAACAAGCGGAGCGACATCAAAATCTATGAAGAAATTTGAAGATGTTTTAGGTTTAGAAGCAACAATAGAAGAGAATAATTCAAAAAATCAAAGTTGAAGTTATAAGATCAAATGATATAAGTTGTTAGAATCCATGATACCAAGACATCACAAGTTGCGAAGATCCAAGTTTTGAAAGTCCTTCTCTCATGGCCATGTAAATTTTTTTCTTGTAACTTTTTGTTTTCCAAAAAAAAAAAAAAAAATGAAAAACGAAAAACGAAAAACGAAAAATAAAAAAAAATGAAACATCATTACGTTCTTTTTGTTCAATAAGGCTATAGGGAAGAAGAAATTTATAAGTCAAGCAAGAAATCAAAGAGAAGAGTTAATTGTCAAGGTTCTATAAGGTTCGAGAGTTTATCATCAACAGTTGAAGACCGAAGAAGGCGTTGTTTCTACTGAGCACTGTGAGAGAGTCGAAGAAAGATGCATTTTGGTTGCTTTGTTAGTCTGCTTTCAATCTGGCACAAAATATTTCTAGCACTGGTTTAACTCATCACACGTAATTAGTCCAGCTGTGTAGCAGATGTCCCTCTCATTTTTATCTCTCTCCTAATCTTATCCAGCTGTAAAGCAGCGGACGCATCTTACAATGTTTATCTATCTGTGTAGCGGATATCTCTTTATCTAGCAGTCGTGTGTATGTGTCTCCCCTTTTCTTCAGTCAGCTTTAGACCTGACACCTTTAATTTCTCTGGCATTCTACTTACTTGGAGATAGGTTGAGAATATGTATGTCCTCATAGCTCTTTGGATACTTGTGACCAATTAGGAGAAAAGGTTTTATGGGTACACCTCTGGTAAACCCTCCGGAGACAACATTCCGCCGCTAGGGCCACCTAGCGGTTTAACGGCCTGCTGCACGTGCTAAGTGTAGTCTTTTTATCTTTTCAAAAATAAATTTTGCTCGAGGACTAGCAAATAATAAGTTTGGGGGTATTTGATAGACACATTTTTGTGTTTAATTTGATCTCAATACTATATATTATTGGCACTCGAGTTTGTACTAATTTTGGTGTTTTATGTGTTTGTAGGCACCTTTGGAAAATAAACATTTTTTGGAAAATTCGGCACGAAAAGTTGGTAAAAGCCCCGGAGGACACGTGTTATTAGGACTCTCACCGTTGGATAAGGGGCACCTCAATTACTAAGGGGAACCCCAGGTCACCCCAAAAGGCATCTGCTATTCGCACCCCAGTTCTGGTTAGGGGGGAGGACATCTTCTTCCCAAATTCAAAAACCAAAAATTGGCGGGAAAAAAATACTATCAACTGGCAGATGTTTTGTTGGAATTTTTGAACGTGTTCTAGGGCGATTCAATGGCTGATTTTTGGTAGGAAGTTGTGATATGTCCTAGCAAACACGTTTTGGGCTTTTGGTTCGATCAAATTTGGCTAGAATTAGCTGGATAATTCACGGAATGCAAAACAGGGAAACACGGGTTGGACACGGGATTGGAGAAGATTTGAGCGTGTGTCTTCTCATGCATGAGGGCTCTAGCAACATTGTGGATCGTGTGTAAACATTTCTAGAGTGACCAGGATGAAAATATACGCGTGAGAAGCTAAATCAGGGAATAAAATATTCACATAATATTTTTTCATCAAACCGAGTTAAGAGAGAATTATCTCGAGTTATAGTGAGACTTCTTGATCCTGTGGAGTATATATAGAGTGCTGGGGACTCATAGAAGGGGTCTCGAGAGAGTCTGGGGGGCTGAGGAGAGCCAGAGAAGAAGAAATTCGAGTTTTCCCAAACTCGGTTTCTGCTGCTGCTGTTGCTGCTGATGAACATGAAGAACACGAAGAACGGACCTGCACCAGCAGTCGTTTTTCTACAGTAATAACGACTCACACATGTGGGTCGTACATCAGGAAGACTTATTTGCCACAGCGTTTGCGACATAGCTGCAGCAGTCTTATTTTGTCACTGAGGGTCGTAGTTCTCTGGTTTGTAACAAATATAATTGTTACAAACCCGGTTTTATTGTATTTCTCATATTCTCATCATTTGTAAACCATTTATGAGCATCAATGAAATTCTTTGAGAGGTTTTCCAACATGATAAGTGGCTAATTCTCTCGTAACCAAGGCAATGGATGAAGCTATTCACACATGAACAATGGGTAACTATTTCATTTTCTCTAATATTTAATTATAATTCACTCAATCACTGCTTTTGTAGAGTTCTTAAAAGTTTACATAATTTTCTTCATTAGTTTTGATTCAATTAGATAGGTTATGCTTTGGTTAGATAATCTATGCTTAAGGGATACAATTAATTTTTGAGAATATGTTTGATTATTTGTGGATTAAGAAATAAAGGATTAAAAGGATAATTAGAGTTATGAAATATTTGACATCATTCATGTGTAATAGTTGATTCTAGTGTCTTGGTTACCTCTCGCCCACTTTGTTAATATTTTTGTATATAATTTTATTAAATCTTTAAATTTAATCTTCACAAGTCCGAGAGTTTGAACCTCATTACTACAACATCATCAAAAATATAATCAACAGGTGGTTCAGAGATAGTGAAAATTCTGATCGGGAGAGGGTCTCTGTGTGCCCCTTCAGTCCCCAAGTTAAGCTCTCCTGATTTAACCTTTTCTTGGAATATGCGCTTCAAAATTCTGCAGTCCTTTGTGGGATGGTTGACGAATCCGTGAAAGCGGCAGTAGCGAGGACTTTTCATGTCTTCTTCGGTTGGTTCTTTATTGACATAAGGCAACTTGATTGCACCGTCTTGAATCCAAACATCTAGTAGTTCAATCACCTCTTCAATGGGAAAAGGTAAATCAGGTGTTTCTTGATCAGTTCCTGTGCACTGGGTTGGAGCCTGTGCATCTCGTGTTTGATTATCCTTCCTTTGTGTCTTTGAAGGAGCCGGAGAAGTGTGCGTACTTTGCGGCTCGGCCTTTCGTTTGTTTCCTTCTGCAACAAAGTTTGTGGAAGGTTGGAGGTTGTACTGTTTGTTGATTAAATGTATGCTACCTCGAGTTTCTCGTGGTTCCTCAGCTTTTGTAGTATTAGCTCTCTCCAGTAAAGTAGGTGCAGTAGTTTCTGATTTCTTAGCCGCTTCATGAAGTTCTGAGAAAGTTTGGAACTTGAGATTTTCCAGCAAAAGCCTTGTAGACCAGAATCATTCCATTGATGCACAAGTCTACAAGTTGTTGTTCTGTGACATTTGGATCATGACAGTCCAGGGCTTGAACTCTGAACCTTTTCACATAATCATTAGGATGTTCATTGCTCCTTTGAAACATCCTTCCAAGATCAGAGAGGGTGATTTGCTCTGAAACAAAGAAATATTTTCTGTAGAAAGCATTAATCATTTCTCCCCAACTGGTGATACTTCCTGGTGCAATGTCATTATACAAGGTATATGCCCTGCCTTTCAGAGATTTTGAAAATTCCTTAAGACGGACGACATGGTTATGCTCATGTTCGCCCAACGCCTCCAGAAACCGAGAACATGTTCTCGAGCATTGCATGTTCCATCATAAAGGGTGAACGTTGGAGAGTCATAACCTTTTGGCAGAGGAATCCTTTGTGTAGCATCAAGGTATGGAGGATGGTGACGGTGGAAAGAGGGCGTCTTATATTTTCCACGATCCTCCAAGAGGCGTTCCAGGTCTTCACGAGTGATGAAACTGGACGGTTCTTTCACTGGCGGGTTGTATGCAGCCTTAGGAACTTCCTCATCATCTACTACATGGATTGGAGTGACTTCAGGATCAGCAGACGAAGATGCTTCTTTGGTTTTTCCTTTCTCTTGAGTTTTCTCTGACATTTTTTCTGTAAGAGTCTTGAGAAAATTGCATAATTCCTACTGAGTGGTAGCCATATCAACCTGATTCTTGGCAAGAGTTTCTTGCACCTTCATGAGATCACCTATGGTAGGCGTATTTTTTATGACTTCTTCAGGAGATCGGCCGAAGAGATGATTGTGGATGGCTCCAGTACCGTGGTTTGCAGGGGTGATCACTGGAGCATGAGTATTCGGAGGAGTAGTATTGGAAGGTTATGCCGGAGGAGTGGTATTAGCAGTACCACTAGAGCTTGCAATGTTAGCGTTGGGTGTTGAACCCGGGTTGGTAACTGAACCAGACTTAAGATCGAGCATCTTTGTGAGAATTGAGATTGCAACCGAGAGAATGATCTCCCACTGTGATCGCCAATCTGTGGATGGAGAAAAACGAGTTGTTGTTTTTTAAGGAATTGAGGAGTCGACCGTGCGGAGGAAACTCCTTGAACCGAGCGAACTGTCTAACCTCACACAGATGCACAGCAAAAAGGGAGTGCTTTGAATTCGAGAGATCAATCTGTAAGACTCCGGCCTAAACCAAGACAATGGCCATTCCAGAGTCAATTCGGTCACAAGAGAGGATGGGTCAATCTGTAGGAGGGAAGCTAAGAAATATGTGCGATCAATGGTGATCGAAGATTATAGGTGTGTTGCATATTCTGCGTGAAGAAATAAGATAAGTTCTGATTGATTTAATTTGCTCTGTTGAGAGTAATTGCTCAGACGTTGAGTTCTTAATCTCTTGTTGTCTGTTTGACGAAAGATTGTCTTGTTTTTCAATCATCATTCAGAGATTTATTTAAATTGCAAAAATTGTAAACAACTTGATCCCATGAAGTGTGACAGTTGCTGGAGTGAAAGAGTGGGGAATTGGGAAATCGTGTATAAACCAGTTGCTCATCGTGCGGAGACTTGGTTAATTTTCCACCCACTACTTTGCTAACTCCTTCATATGCTTGCACGATTTTCTCACATTCTCATCGTGTGTATGAACACACGTGTCGTATACCTCCAGACCAAAACCCTAGTTGATATCCCCCATGTGACACAATTGATGTCTCGTGATTGTGGAGTCTGCAAGGCAGGCGTGTATTTAGTTAGTCAGTTGCTGATTTTATGGGACGATGAGTTCTTGTATTGCTGATTCGAACGTGATTTTCAAATGTTCTAAGACTCATGAATTGAATGTGTTTGTTGAGACAGAGGTATAATTCTCGAATAAATGTTGATAGTTAAGGTGAGCAAATATTGCTCATTTGATGAATTGTCGAATATTGATAGTTGAAAAAATATTCCTTAGTCTGAGCAAATATTGCTCGTCTGAGCAAATGTTGCTCGTTTGATGAATTATTGGTAGCAGGACCAAATAAAATATTAATTTAAAATAGTGGCAACTGAACCGAGTATAATCAATTAAAATTTTGATCATGGGATCAACGTAAAATCATTAGCGTTTAAATCTGGAATTTTGAACCTTGGATTCGAAACCCTAAATTTGATAAACTGATGATTTAATGAAAATCAACCATGGAGTGAAGGAGGGACCAGATACATGGGATGATGGATCGACCATGTAGCGCCCAGATACTCGAGTGAGCAAATACCAAAGTCTCTTGAAGACCAGTTGGTGAAAAGATCATTAAATGCTGGTTTAATCATTTATTAAAATAATGTTCGTATGAACCTTAGGTGATGAAACCTAATTAAATATTAATAGATTAAGGACCGACCAAGGGGTCATGAAACCGGGCCTGGTTGGTCATGGGACCGACTGACGATCGTTATATGAAGTTCCAAGGTATTTGGAAGAGTTTGAACCTGGTATGAACAAATTAGGTCAAATTATGAAAATATGTGGGACCAGATTCTTGCAAGCCAAAAAGGACAACCCTGGTCAGTCAAGGTAATATGCCCATGTCACCAAAGTGTTCGTGTCTCAGTCCTGAGAATTTTGATATTTTCTGATGCGCGTTTGAGCAATATTTGGGAAAATATGAAGAAATTAGGGTTTTTGCCGAGACTGAGGAAACTTTATAAGATGAAGGAAATAATAAAATAATAAATCATGAAGTGTGGTATCGGATATTCCTAAGGCTTGGGCGGCCGGCCGATAAGCCCTGTCCCATGGCACTTTCCCTAATTTTATATTATTTTCATGATTTTAAGGAAATATCATGAAATCAAGGAGTTTGTTGAAACTAAGGAGTTTCCTTGAAGTGAAGGAATTTCCATGAGATGAAGGAAACACTAATAATAATAATAATAAAATAAAGGGCATGTGGCACCGTCCATGGCTAGGGCATGATCAGCCGGCTAGGGCCCAGTCCCGTGGGCTTTTCCCTAATTTTATATTATATTCATGATTTGAGAGAAATATCATGACATCAAGGAATTTCAAGAGATCAAGGAAATAATAATAATAAAATAATAAGGAATCATGAGGTATGGGACCGGACACAACTAGGAACAACCGGCCGGCTAGTAGACCCGGTCACATGGCATCTTTCCTAATTTTATATTATTTTCTTGGTGTGAAGGAAATACTGTGAAATCAAGGAATTTCATGAGATGAAGGAATTTTGTTCAAATGAAGGGATTTTCATGAGATCAGGGAAAAATAATAAAATGTGATAAGATAAAGAATTATGAGTGGGACTGGCCACGGCACGACCGACCGGACGGTGGGCCAATCCCTTGGCGCCTTAGCTAATATTTTATTATTATTATTTTTCTTCATATTTTGCATAGGTTCATCGTTCCTTCGTATTTTTGAATGCTCGTTCGCGCATTCAAGTGCTCGCTAGTGCATTATTGTTGAGTACACTTCCACTATTTTGGTCGGGGCTTACTCGTTAGCGGCTCAGATGCCCGTATGTTGAATATTTATTACTAACCCATGGAATTCTGCTGGGAATATCCATGAATTGAAGTAATGAAATATTATGAAAACGTATAATATTTTCTAGTATTCAGTTAATGAATTTAATGACTAAAAATAATTAATTGATGGCTCTATACTAGCAGGCATGCTGTCTAGGAGCATTAATTATTCAAGGATTGGGTGATATGAGCTAGTTGAAGCGTCATATTTCTTTTATATAGTCAGGGAAAACGTTGTTGCATCCTGAAGACGTTATCGCTCTATACTAGCAGGCAAGCTGTCTAGGAGCCATCCAATAATTAAGATTTTATATGTACGTCTTTTATATAGTCAGGGAAAACATTTTTACATCCTGAAGACGTTATGCTCTATATTAGCAGGCGATCTATATAGGAGTCATCCAACCGTTCGATTTTATATAAAAGTGATTTACTGAAGTTGCTTAGAGACAGTATACTCTGTCAGAGACTCTTGCAGCATGAGTTTTCATGCTTCAATGAGAGACATGAGCCTCAATACTCATCTGATTGCTGAATCAGGAGTATTACAATTATGGTTTTACGATTTTAACCTTTGTCGAAAATCCACCATCTGCAGACCAAAATAAAGATAACTCTATTTTTCTCACCAGGTTCTAATTATCCATATAACTTAGACCTTTCACTTTTAAACAAGACAAGTACTAGGTTAGTTAAATAACATTTCTTGTTAAGGCATACAATTATACTTGAATAACCGAAACCTCCACTTTGATAAGTCTAACTAAGATCATAATTAACTTAGTTTCTCTTGTCCAGAATCGAATTGGACTAAACAATTCATCCCGGAAACCTTTCTTTTGTTAAGCCATAAACAATTCATACAAACCAAATAAAGCAACTTGCATAATTATTTACCTCAATTGGAAGCAATTGAAACAACATAGACATTAAAGCACCGCAATTGCACCGAAATTTTGTAAGCCTAAACGATTGACACCAAACAATAAAGCAAGATAACAATAGTTTTTCTTAAACATAAACAATTTAATCACACACAGATCCATACAAAAATGATAGAACAAACATCAATTGTACCGAAATTTTGTTAATCAAAAGCAATAAATATACGCAATAAAATCAGGATTTTCCTAAGCAGGAAAAAGATTAACTAACAAAGTCGTTACCTCAAATTTCGCATCCTCTTCTCCAATATGTTTGCATCTTCTTTCCAGGGAGAATTGATACTGAAATATCATTATGTTGTCATCCTTATGCAAGACAAAAGAATAACAACAACCAACCTTTACTAGAGAAAGGTTGAAAACCGGTTTTAACTATTGCAAGCAAAAGTTGAAAACCCAGAAACATATATGCATTTATGCTTAACCAAACGATTCAACATATTGTGACTTTTTCACATATTGTTTCATTCAGAACCCCTCATGATCCTTTGATAAATCCTAACAACATGGGCTAGAACTTAACCCCGCTAAACCAAAAAGTCATCCAAACCATAAGGGTTCACAACATATGAGATCGAATATTAAGGTCATGAAAATCGAAATCAAACATCCCGTAAACATACATAGCAATAAGATAAAGCATTTAAGCACAGGCTATGCAAACACAAACTATCACAAGAAAATTTATAAACTAAAAAATTTGTTCATAATTAGATAGTTTTATTCATAATAGACCTAATACAATTATTGAAAGAAATCAAAAACTGATGTTTATTTTTTTTTGCAACTCAGTCCTTCATATCAGTGCTAAATGAAGGCGGATTATTACTTTCATCCTTCAGCTTGTGAATTTCTTCAAGTAGATAACCTTGTTGCTTGACCAGAATTTCTTGCAGGTGATAAACTTTCGTGAAGGATTCTGCAAGAGCGTGTAATTTTGTCTTTGATTTGTTAGAGCATTGCTCGGTCGAACTCGCATGCGTTGCTATCTCAAGCATGTTTGTCAATGTTAGTGATCAAAACTATAAGTCTTGATTTCTAGTCTATTATAGCTAAGTATCGGACTAGGATAGAAAGTGCAGTTGAGATCAAGGACTTCATGGCGATTCATCATACAAGTAGAACAACTACTCAAGGAACCTGTGGAACTTCTCGACAAAAAGGTATGTGAAGACTTGAACTTATCTATCACTCAAAAGTGTATCTACTCAATCTCCTACTCTTTGAGACAAGAAGTCGTATGCTATATATATAGACTTTGATTATACACATTTGGTATTTCGAGCCGAGTATACCTCGCCTATCTATATCTCGAAATATGAGTTGGTAAGATTTTCTCTTTAACCAAGTTTATCTTTACCATGTGACGAAAGTCATGATATGTTTCAATCATCTTGAAAATTGCTTTGATGAGAAATGGTGTAACAACTGTATAACATCCTCTAAGAATGCTTCAATGATTGAAATGAGAGTTTAGATTACATAACTAATGGTGGACATAAGGATTGTTGTGGAAACACATTTATGTATAAGTCCTATTCCTTGAACAAAAGTTTGTGAACTTTGTTGATCAAGAAAAACGGAAGAATGGCGTGAGCCAAGTCCGCGAACTCAGTCTGCGAACTGCCGAAGTTCTCAAACCCGAGAATTTCTGCTGGAGTTGACAAACTATTTGCGTGAAACTAAGTCCGCGAACCCAGTCCACGAACCGGCGAAGTTCTCATACCCGAGAATTTCTGCTGAAGTTTGTAAACTCTTCCCGGTAACTTAAGTCTGCGAACCTAGTCTGCGAACTTGAGAAGGTTATATATCTGAAGATGATTTCTAAACTTAAACTTAAAAAGACAAAGGAATGTAGTTTGCAAACCGTGGATATAAAATTTCATGAACCGATTCAAGTGAATCAAATCAATTTTGCTTCAATTGTGTCTTGTGTCGTACATGAAATTTCCTTGCAATTGAACAAATCTCTAACTAGTTCATTTGGAATCATTTGAACTAGTTATGGTGAAGAAGAACATAGTTGATATGGGATGCTCATATGGCTAACCATTTGGTTAACTATTGTTGAACAAACAAGTGCATACATTTGGGTACGGTTAACAAACCTAGAAGCGTGCATTGTCAAGTGTGTGTAACAAGCTAAGTTTTCGATCTAACGGTTGAGAAATATTAGCTTGAATCTAAATCAGGTTTTCATCTAACGGTGGATATTGATTGCTTTATTACCAAGGTAACTTAATTGCAAACCTTGATTTGAAAGATTATATAAGGGGAACTCTAGTATCTGTACAAAACTAATCCCTACACCTCACGTGTGATACTATTTTGCATACTAGAGTCGGTTCTCCTTTAACCTTTGGTTTTCTTCTTCTAAAACCAGGTTAACGACTTAAAGACTTCATTGGGATTGTGAAGCCAGACCGATACTACTTTTATCGTAGTTGTGTGATCTGATCTTGCATCTTCTACCGTACGAGTACAATCAGATTGATTGGCTTGCGATTGATATCTCTGATAGGCAAGATATAAAAGTAATCACAAACTCTTCGTCTCATTTTTGTGATTCCGCAACATCTTGTTTCTACCATACGATTAAGATTGTTGTGAGGTGATTGATAACTCTAGGCTGTTCTTCGGGAATATAAGACCGGATTATCAATTGGTTCCTGTTCACCTTGATTATTATTAAAAGACGAAACAAAACCTTTTAGGGTTTATCTATGGGATACAGATTGATCCTTTGATAGACTTATTTGTGTGAGACAGATTTGTTTATTGTCAAGTCTTCGACTTTGGGTCGTAGCAACTCTTAGTTGTGGGTGAGATCAGCTAAGGGAATCAAGTGCGCAGTATCCTGCTGGGATCAGAGGCGTAGCAGTACAATTATACCTTGGATCAGTGGGATACTGATTGGGGTTCAACTACAGTCCAGTCCGAAGTTAGCTTGGAGTAGGCTAGTGTCTGTAGCGGCTTAATACAGTGTGTGTTCAATCTGGACTAGGTCCCGGTTTTTTCTGCATTTGCGGTTTCCTCGTTAACAAAATTCTGGTGTCTGTATTATTTTATCCGCATTATATTGTTTATCTTTATAATTGAAATAATACAGGTTGTGCATTGAAGTTCAATCAATTAGAATATCCGACCTTTGGTTGTTGATTTACATTGATTGATCTTGGATATTGGTCTTTGGTACCATCCAAGTTATTCCTTGTATTTATTAAAGACTCGCTGATTTCTATTAGCTTGAGTAAATCAAATCAAGAGAGAATATTAACTCCTTGAGATACTTTACCTAGATTGAGTCTGACTATCTAGTTGATTCTCTAGAAAGTATATTGGAGTTAGTCCATATAGATTGCTAAGCAAATATTGGGTGGTGTTGTTAGACCCCCGCTTTTTCAATTGGTATCAGAGCAGCAACACGTTTAAGACCTTACAAGTCTGTGTTTGTAGCGATCTGACTCTATGGACATAGTGCTATCTCAATAAATGCACCACCAGATCCAGGGATTTCAGAATTCTCTTCCATGACTGATTTAATAAAATCTGTAGAAAAATTCTATTAAACCTCCACCAGGTTTAAAATCCCTTGAAGTGTTTTCAGGGCTTGAAAAGAATTGAGAGCTTATCTCTTGATGTTGATTATACCTCCAGAAAGAGCAAGAATCTCTTGACAGGCTAAATCAAGTTATGATGAATAATATTCATGTTGGGTTGATATTGATTTACTAATCAGTGAGAGCAATGCTCCTCCTCTCGTAATCCAATTAGTTGTGATAAACTAAACGAATTACAAGGAGTTTAAATCTCAGTCATCTGAGTGTATCACCTCAAAGCATGAATTGCTGTTCAATTCCTGATACTTCTATCAAGATAGTAGTATTGTCTTCTTTTATGAAGAATCTAGGACGTCTATTTTTATCAAAAGAGTTTCCCTTCGCAGTACTAAAAACTATCTGCAGAAACTGTTTTTTATAAGTGGAAAACAAGAAATCAGAAACACAATCTCTTTGGGTTCGCTTGAAGTCTTTGATAGACTTATAAAAACAGTTCCTTGGGTGTTTCTCAACACCACAAGATTTAAGAGTTGTTGGAAAGAAACTCTTTTTGGTGCCATGGTGAGCAAGACATTGTTCACCTCACACAATTGTTTGTGTTGAAAGTGCATCCTCACCAAGAAATGCCCTGCTATGTATACGGTGAGGGAAGCACAACAACTGGGGCGCACAGATTATATTCGGTGAGGAGGATGTAGAATTCAATTGGACTTTTCTAAAAAGGTATGTCTATAAACTTGAACAAGTTTTATGTTTTTATTACTTGTTTGAGTACTTATAATGATCCATGTACCTTGATTATCGTTCATTTCTACCTAACTTGATATGTGTTTAAGGTTCTTAAATGTTTAGGTTTGAAAACATTAGTTAGGGATGTTTGAACTTCATGGTACACATACCAAGTATGCATAACATCATTTAAAACCAAAATCCAGGGGTTTAAGTTCGCAAACCCCGTCTGCATACTACTCCAGGATACGAAAATTCGTTTGCAAACTCGTATGCATACTTGACGTCGATATTCGGTTGTTGTTGGCTGTAACTTCTTCGTCCGAACTCTGATTGACATCATTATTTTTGCAGTATCTTCATATTTGAATTATCTTCAAAATGGAGATGAGAAAACTTGAATTTGGATGAGTTAAGATTAGTATTTGTCCTGAATCTTTTTTTTGAGTATTTTGCTCTGTTTCGTTGCACTGGTTCCACTTCTCTTGAACTTGGGCACTTGGATTCTTGGAGTAATACTATTCTAAGCTAATTTGTAGATTTTACAAGAATGTTGTTGGTGAATCACAAAGAAGGAAGTTCAAGAATGGAAAGTAGTATGGAATTCTTGAATGTTCACAATTATCCTATGTGAGCTATGGTGCATGGTCGTTATTGACTTTGTATGTTCTTCTTTGTTAAGAAAATCTTTTTATACTCCTTTGGTAGATATTCTTGGTATAAATCCGGGAGAAAAAGATTGATTCTAACCTCTAAGGACAAATCATCTTGTATGTGCGTTACGAGTTTGTCTTGATGCCTAAGAAACTTCTTATGAGAATTTATTCTTGTTTTTGAGAAGGATTACTAGAGTTTGGAATAGAAATTATTGTGATTACACATAGCTATGTTCAAAGTTTTCATCTTCATGTTTTTAGATTTATTGGTTTAAATTCTAAAAAAATTTGGAAGATGATTTTTGCAGTATTAATCTTTATGGTTTTATATATTGCAAAATTGTTATGGGATATGTGTGTTTGCGTCCGTGAACTATGATTGTCCCATACCTTGTCAAAAGTAAAGTCTTTCATATGTCAATATGCATGTATTGATAAAAGGATGAATGGACTTTTGACAAATACAAAAGTTAAGCCTATATTGTCAAATATTTGATGGAAGATAGGTTAAAATCTTTTGTTTTCAAGGATTATGTCTATTAATATCGTTATGAAAATAGTGGTGGAAAATAGAATGAATCCTTGTGTATTCCGCAGTATTGATCATCCCTGATCCATATTTTATGTATTACTGTGAGGTTCCGTAATGTATCTTATGTTGATCACTATACAACCAAGTTGATTATTTCTAGCTTAGTTGTTGTTCCGTGAGATATTTTATGTCGAGCATATTGAACTAAATTAATCATCTTGTTTGGTTATTTAGTTATTGCTCCGTAAGTTCTCTTATGTCGAGCAAAACAAATGACAATTAAATTGATTACTTTTGTGATTAGTTTGGTTGTATATTCCAATTAGATTAATTATGAGTTCTCTTGTAATTAATCTAGTTGAGTATTTTCGTGTCTCCATAAGTTATCTTATGTTGAGCATAATCAATTGAATTAATCACTTTTTTTGTTTAATTTCATTGCGTATTCCGATTAAATTAATCATGGGTTTACTTGTGATTAATTTGATTGAGTTTTTGGATATAGAAAATCATTCTCATGCTTTTTGGTGTCCAAAAAATCCTTCTTTTCTTTCGAAATTAAGGTCGCTCTTGTTGTTCCTTTGGGTATGACATCAAATGGGGGAGAGTTCTTTTGAACTTGTTCTTAATGGTCATATCTTGAGGAGTGTGCGACTGTGGAATTTTAGAGGGGTTATCTTGTATCTTTAAACTCCTTGATGAATGCATTTAGCTTCGGCTTTATTATTGCATCTAAATTAGTTGGTATGTATTTTTCCTTTTGTCATGAAATGTCTCTCTCGGAAATTTCATTATGATCCCGTTCTAGTACCTTTGCCAATTTTATTGACAAAAAGGGGGAGAATTAATATGTAGTTCACACTACAAATACATATGGTTTTCGGATCATTGTGTAAGGGGGAGTGGTTTCCATGTGAGATGGAGTATTGACTAAGGGGGAGTGATACATATCACCATAGTATTATTGTTGAAGTTATGATACAATTGAATTTTGACGCTGTGTAATAATACTATGACACTGTATAACAATGATCGAGAACTATGTTTTCTCATTGTTATAGCTACGGATCTTCAACAACGGTGATGCTAAACTTACAACCTTTGGGATCATTGGAGAGTACTTGGAAGTGACGAAGATTACGAGGAATGTTTAAGATTAGACATGTGTAATAGGAGCTACTAAAGTTTCTTTATCTTTTTTGTATTCCATATGTATTGATAATTTTGTCACTAAAATTGACAAAGGGGGAGATTGTTAGAGCATTGCTCGGTCGAACTCGCATGCGTTGCTATCTCAAGCATGTTTTTCAATGTTAGTGATCAAAACTATAAGTCTTGATTTCTAGTCTATTATAGCTAAGTATCGGACTAGGATAGAAAGTGCAGTTGAGATCAAGGACTTCATGGCGATTCATCATACAAGTAGAACAACTACTCAAGGAACCTGTGGAACTTCTCGACAAAAAGGTATGTGAAGACTTGAACTTATCTATCACTCAAAAGTGTATCTACTCAATCTCCTACTCTTTGAGACAAGAAGCCGTATGCTATATATATGACTTGATTATCACATTTGGTATTTCGAGCCGAGTATACCTCGCCTATCTATATCTCGAAATATGAGTTGGTAAGATTTTCTCTTTAACCAAGTTTATCTTTACCATGTGACGAAAGTCATGATATGTTTCAATCATCTTGAAAATTGCTTTGATGAGAAATGGTGTAACAACTGTATAACATCCTCTAAGAATGCTTCAATGATTGAAATGAGAGTTTAGATTACATAACTAATGGTGGACATAAGGATTGTTGTGGAAACACATTTATGTATAAGTCCTATTCCTTGAACAAAAGTTTGTGAACTTTGTTGATCAAGAAAAACGGAAGAATGGCGTGAGCCAAGTCCGCGAACTCAGTCTGCGAACTGCCGAAGTTCTCAAACCCGAGAATTTCTGCTGGAGTTGACAAACTATTTGCGTGAAACTAAGTCCGCGAACCCAGTCCACGAACCGGCGAAGTTCTCATACCCGAGAATTTCTGCTGAAGTTTGTAAACTCTTCCCGGTAACTTAAGTCTGCGAACCTAGTCTGCGAACTTGAGAAGGTTATATATCTAAAGATGATTTCTAAACTTAAACTTAAAAAGACAAGGAATGTAGTTTGCAAACCGTGGATAAAAATTCATGAACCGATTCAAGTGAATCAAATCATTTTGCTTCAATTGTGTCTTGTGTCGTACATGAATTTCCTTGCAATTGAACAATCTCTAACTAGTTCATTTGGAATCATTTGAACTAGTTATGGTGAAGAAGAACATGTTGATATGGATGCTCATATGGCTAACCATTTGGTTAACTATTGTTGAACAACAAGTGCATACATTTGGGTACGGTTAACAAACCTAGAAGCGTGCATTGTCAAGTGTGTGTAACAAGCTAAGTTTTCGATCTAACGGTTGAGAAATATTAGCTTGAATCTAAATCAGGTTTTCATCTAACGGTGGATATTGATTGCTTTATTACCAAGGTAACTTAATTGCAAACCTTGATTTGAAAGATTATATAAGGGGAACTCTAGTATCTGTACAAAACTAATCCCTACACCTCACGTGTGATACTATTTTGCATACTAGAGTCGGTTCTCCTTTAACCTTTGGTTTTCTTCTTCTAAAACCAGGTTAACGACTTAAAGACTTCATTGGGATTGTGAAGCCAGACCGATACTACTTTTATCGTAGTTGTGTGATCTGATCTTGCATCTTCTACCGTACGAGTACAATCAGATTGATTGGCTTGCGATTGATATCTCTGATAGGCAAGATATAAAGAGTAATCACAAACTTCTTCGTCTCATTATTTGTGATTCCGCAACATCTTGTTTCTCTACCATACGATTAAGATTGTTGTGAGGTGATTGATAACTCTAGGCTGTTCTTCGGGAATATAAGACCGTATTATCAATTGGTTCCTGTTCACCTTGATTATTATTAAAAGACGAAACAAAACCTTTTAGGGTTTATCTATGGGATACAGATTGATCCTTTGATAGACTTATTTGTGTGAGACAGATTTGTTTATTGTCAAGTCTTCGACTTTGGGTCGTAGCAACTCTTAGTTGTGGGTGAGATAAGCTAAGGGAATCAAGTGCGCAGTATCCTGCTGGGATCAGAGGCGTAGCAAGTACAATTATACCTTGGATCAGTGGTATACTGATTGGGGTTCAACTACAGTCCAGTCCGAAGTTAGCTTGGAGTAGGCTAGTGTCTGTAGCGGCTTCATACAGTGTGTGTTCAATCTGGACTAGGTCCCTGGTTTTTTCTGCATTTGCGGTTTCCTCGTTAATAAAATTCTGGTGTCTGTATTATTTTTATCCGCATTATATTGTTTATCTTTATAATTGAAATAATACAGGTTGTGCATTGAAGTTCAATCAATTAGAATATCCGACCTTTTGGTTGTTGATTTACATTGATTGACACTTGGATATTGGTCTTTGGTACCATCCAAGTTATTCCTTGTATTTTATTAAAGACTCGCTGATTTCTATTAGCTTGAGTAAATCAAATCAAGAGAGAAATATTAACTCCTTGAGATACTTTTACCTAGATTGAGTCTGACTATCTAGTTGATTCTCTAGAAAGTATATTGGAGTTAGTCCATATAGATTGCTAAGCAAAATATTGGGTGGTGTTGTTAGACCCCCGCTTTTTCAATTGGTATCAGAGCATGCCAACACGTTTAAGACCTTACAAGTCTGTGTTTGTAGCGATCTGACTCTATGGACAATAGTGCTATCTCAATAAATACACCACCAGATCCAGGGATTTCAGAATTCTCTTCCATGACTGGTTTAATAAAATCTGTAGAAAAAATTCTATTTAAACCTCCACCAGGTTTAAAATCCCTTTAAGTGTTTTCAGGGCTTGAAAAGAATATTGAGAGCTTATCTCTTGATGTTGATTTATACCTCCAGAAAGAGCAAGAATCTCTTGATAGGCTAAATCAAGTTATGATGAATAATATTCATGTTGGGGTTGATATTGATTTAATAATCAGTGAGAGCAATGTTCCTCCTCTTCGTAATCCAATTAGTTGTGATAAACTAAACGAATTACAGGAGGATTTTAAATCTCAGTCATCTGAGTGTATCACCTCAAAGCATGAATTGCTGTTCAATTCCTGATACTTTCTATCAAGATAGTAGTATTGTCTTCTTTTACGAAGAATCTAGGACGTCTATTTTTATCAAAAGAGTTTCCCTTCGCAGTACTAAAAACTATCTGTAGAAACTGTTTTTTATAAGCTGGAAAACAAGAAATCAGAAACACAGATCTCTTTGGGTTCGCTTGAGGCTCTTTGATAGACTTATAAAAACATTTCCTAGGGTGTTTCTCAACACCACAAGATTTAAGCGTTGTTGGAAAGAAACTCTTTTTTGGTGCCATGGTGAGCAAGACATTGTTCACCTCATCACAATTTGTTTGTGTTGATAGTGCATCCTCACCAAGAAATGCCCTGCTATGTATACGGTGAGGGAAGCACAACAACTGGGGCGCACAGATTATATTCGGTGAGGATGTAGAATTCAATTGGACTTTTCTAAAAAGGTATGTCTATAAACTTGAACAAGTTTTATGTTTTTATTACTTGTTTGAGTACTTATAATGATCCATGTACCTTGATTATCGTTCATTTCTACCTAACTTGATATGTGTTTAAGGTTCTTAAATGTTTAGGTTTGAAAACATTAGTTAGGGATGTTTGAACTTCATGGTACACATACCAAGTATGCATAACATCATTTAAAACCAAAATCCATGGGTTTAAGTTCGCAAACCCCGTCTGCATACTACTCCAGGATACGAAAATTCGTTTGCAAACTCGTATGCATACTTGACGTCGATATTCGGTAAATTTGTTTTGGCTGTAACTTCTTCGTCCGAACTCTGATTGACATCATTATTTTTGCAGTATCTTCATATTTGAATTATCTTCAAAATGGAGATGAGAAAACTTGAATTTGGATGAGTTAAGATTAGTATTTGTCCTGAATCTTTTTTTTGAGTATTTTGCTCTGTTTCGTTGCACTGGTTCCACTTCTCTTGAACTTGGGCACTTGGATTCTTGGAGTAATACTATTCTAAGCTAATTTGTAGATTTTACAAGAATGTTGTTGGTGAATCACAAAGAAGGAAGTTCAAGAATGGAAAGTAGTATGGAATTCTTGAATGTTCACAATTATCCTATGTGAGCTATGGTGCATGGTCGTTATTGACTTTGTATGTTCTTCTTTGTTAAGAAAATCTTTTTATACTCCTTTGGTAGATATTCTTGGTATAAATCCGGGAGAAAAAGATTGATTCTAACCTCTAAGGACAAATCATCTTGTATGTGCGTTACGAGTTTGTCTTGATGCCTAAGAAACTTCTTATGAGAATTTATTCTTGTTTTTGAGAAGGATTACTAGAGTTTGGAATAGAAATTATTGTGATTACACATAGCTATGTTCAAAGTTTTCATCTTCATGTTTTTAGATTTATTGGTTTAAATTCTAAAAAAATTTGGAAGATGATTTTTGCAGTATTAATCTTTATGGTTTTATATATTGCAAAATTGTTATGGGATATGTGTGTTTGCGTCCGTGAACTATGATTGTCCCATACCTTGTCAAAAGTAAAGTCTTTCATATGTCAATATGCATGTATTGATAAAAGGATGAATGGACTTTTGACAAATACAAAAGTTAAGCCTATATTGTCAAATATTTGATGGAAGATAGGTTAAAATCTTTTGTTTTCAAGGATTATGTCTATTAATATCGTTATGAAAATAGTGGTGGAAAATAGAATGAATCCTTGTGTATTCCGCAGTATTGATCATCCCTGATCCATATTTTATGTATTACTGTGAGGTTCCGTAATGTATCTTATGTTGATCACTATACAACCAAGTTGATTATTTCTAGCTTAGTTGTTGTTCCGTGAGATATTTTATGTCGAGCATATTGAACTAAATTAATCATCTTGTTTGGTTATTTAGTTATTGCTCCGTAAGTTCTCTTATGTCGAGCAAAACAAATGACAATTAAATTGATTACTTTTGTGATTAGTTTGGTTGTATATTCCAATTAGATTAATTATGAGTTCTCTTGTAATTAATCTAGTTGAGTATTTTCGTGTCTCCATAAGTTATCTTATGTTGAGCATAATCAATTGAATTAATCACTTTTTTTGTTTAATTTCATTGCGTATTCCGATTAAATTAATCATGGGTTTACTTGTGATTAATTTGATTGAGTTTTTGGATATAGAAAATCATTCTCATGCTTTTTGGTGTCCAATAAAAATCCTTCTTTTCTTTCGAAATTAAGGTCGCTCTTGTTGTTCCTTTGGGTATGACATCAAATGGGGGAGAGTTCTTTTGAACTTGTTCTTAATGGTCATATCTTGAGGAGTGTGCGACTGTGGAATTTTAGAGGGGTTATCTTGTATCTTTAAACTCCTTGATGAATGCATTTAGCTTCGGCTTTATTATTGCATCTAAATTAGTTGGTATGTATTTTTCCTTTTGTCATGAAATGTCTCTCTCGGAAATTTCATTATGATCCCGTTCTAGTACCTTTGCCAATTTTATTGACAAAAAGGGGGAGAATTAATATGTAGTTCACACTACAAATACATATGGTTTTCGGATCATTGTGTAAGGGGGAGTGGTTTCCATGTGAGATGGAGTATTGACTAAGGGGGAGTGATACATATCACCATAGTATTATTGTTGAAGTTATGATACAATTGAATTTTGACGCTGTGTAATAATACTATGACACTGTATAACAATGATCGAGAACTATGTTTTCTCATTGTTATAGCTACGGATCTTCAACAGCGGTGATGCTAAACTTACAACCTTTGGGATCATTGGAGTACTTGGAAGTGACGAAGATTACGAGGAATGTTTAAGATTAGACATGTGTAATAGGAGCTACTAAAGTTTCTTTATCTTTTTTGTATTCCATATGTATTGATAATTTTGTCACTAAAATTGACAAAGGGGGAGATTGTTAGAGCATTGCTCGGTCGAACTCGCATGCGTTGCTATCTCAAGCATGTTTTTCAATGTTAGTGATCAAAACTATAAGTCTTGATTTCTAGTCTATTATAGCTAAGTATCGGACTAGGATAGAAAGTGCAGTTGAGATCAAGGACTTCATGGCGATTCATCATACAAGTAGAACAACTACTCAAGGAACCTGTGGAACTTCTCGACAAAAAGGTATGTGAAGACTTGAACTTATCTATCACTCAAAAGTGTATCTACTCAATCTCCTACTCTTTGAGACAAGAAGTCGTATGCTATATATATAGACTTTGATTATACACATTTGGTATTTCGAGCCGAGTATACCTCGCCTATCTATATCTCGAAATATGAGTTGGTAAGATTTTCTCTTTAACCAAGTTTATCTTTACCATGTGACGAAAGTCATGATATGTTTCAATCATCTTGAAAATTGCTTTGATGAGAAATGGTGTAACAACTGTATAACATCCTCTAAGAATGCTTCAATGATTGAAATGAGAGTTTAGATTACATAACTAATGGTGGACATAAGGATTGTTGTGGAAACACATTTATGTATAAGTCCTATTCCTTGAACAAAAGTTTGTGAACTTTGTTGATCAAGAAAAACGGAAGAATGGCGTGAGCCAAGTCCGCGAACTCAGTCTGCGAACTGCCGAAGTTCTCAAACCCGAGAATTTCTGCTGGAGTTGACAAACTATTTGCGTGAAACTAAGTCCGCGAACCCAGTCCACGAACCGGCGAAGTTCTCATACCCGAGAATTTCTGCTGAAGTTTGTAAACTCTTCCCGGTAACTTAAGTCTGCGAACCTAGTCTGCGAACTTGAGAAGGTTATATATCTGAAGATGATTTCTAAACTTAAACTTAAAAAGACAAAGGAATGTAGTTTGCAAACCGTGGATATAAAATTTCATGAACCGATTCAAGTGAATCAAATCAATTTTGCTTCAATTGTGTCTTGTGTCGTACATGAAATTTCCTTGCAATTGAACAAATCTCTAACTAGTTCATTTGGAATCATTTGAACTAGTTATGGTGAAGAAGAACATAGTTGATATGGGATGCTCATATGGCTAACCATTTGGTTAACTATTGTTGAACAAACAAGTGCATACATTTGGGTACGGTTAACAAACCTAGAAGCGTGCATTGTCAAGTGTGTGTAACAAGCTAAGTTTTCGATCTAACGGTTGAGAAATATTAGCTTGAATCTAAATCAGGTTTTCATCTAACGGTGGATATTGATTGCTTTATTACCAAGGTAACTTAATTGCAAACCTTGATTTGAAAGATTATATAAGGGGAACTCTAGTATCTGTACAAAACTAATCCCTACACCTCACGTGTGATACTATTTTGCATACTAGAGTCGGTTCTCCTTTAACCTTTGGTTTTCTTCTTCTAAAACCAGGTTAACGACTTAAAGACTTCATTGGGATTGTGAAGCCAGACCGATACTACTTTTATCGTAGTTGTGTGATCTGATCTTGCATCTTCTACCGTACGAGTACAATCAGATTGATTGGCTTGCGATTGATATCTCTGATAGGCAAGATATAAAGAGTAATCACAAACTTCTTCGTCTCATTATTTGTGATTCCGCAACATCTTGTTTCTCTACCATACGATTAAGATTGTTGTGAGGTGATTGATAACTCTAGGCTGTTCTTCGGGAATATAAGACCGTATTATCAATTGGTTCCTGTTCACCTTGATTATTATTAAAAGACGAAACAAAACCTTTTAGGGTTTATCTATGGGATACAGATTGATCCTTTGATAGACTTATTTGTGTGAGACAGATTTGTTTATTGTCAAGTCTTCGACTTTGGGTCGTAGCAACTCTTAGTTGTGGGTGAGATAAGCTAAGGGAATCAAGTGCGCAGTATCCTGCTGGGATCAGAGGCGTAGCAAGTACAATTATACCTTGGATCAGTGGTATACTGATTGGGGTTCAACTACAGTCCAGTCCGAAGTTAGCTTGGAGTAGGCTAGTGTCTGTAACGGCTTCATACAGTGTGTGTTCAATCTGGACTAGGTCCCTGGTTTTTTCTGCATTTGCGGTTTCCTCGTTAACAAAATTCTGGTGTCTGTATTATTTTTATCCGCATTATATTGTTTATCTTTATAATTGAAATAATACAGGTTGTGCATTGAAGTTCAATCAATTAGAATATCCGACCTTTTGGTTGTTGATTTACATTGATTGACACTTGGATATTGGTCTTTGGTACCATCCAAGTTATTCCTTGTATTTTATTAAAGACTCGCTGATTTCTATTAGCTTGAGTAAATCAAATCAAGAGAGAAATATTAACTCCTTGAGATACTTTTACCTAGATTGAGTCTGACTATCTAGTTGATTCTCTAGAAAGTATATTGGAGTTAGTCCATATAGATTGCTAAGCAAAATATTGGGTGGTGTTGTTAGACCCCCGCTTTTTCAATTGGTATCAGAGCATGCCAACACGTTTAAGACCTTACAAGTCTGTGTTTGTAGCGATCTGACTCTATGGACAATAGTGCTATCTCAATAAATACACCACCAGATCCAGGGATTTCAGAATTCTCTTCCATGACTGGTTTAATAAAATCTGTAGAAAAAAGTTCTATTTAAACCTCCACCAGGTTTAAAATCCCTTTAAGTGTTTTCAGGGCTTGAAAATAATATTGAGAGCTTATCTCTTGATGTTGATTTATACCTCCAGAAAGAGCAAGAATCTCTTGACAGGCTAAATCAAGTTATGATGAATAATATTCATGTTGGGGTTGATATTGATTTACTAATCAGTGAGAGCAATGTTCCTCCTCTTCGTAATCCAATTAGTTGTGATAAACTAAACGAATTACAGGAGGATTTTAAATCTCAGTCATCTGAGTGTATCACCTCAAAGCATGAATTGCTGTTCAATTCCTGATACTTTCTATCAAGATAGTAGTATTGTCTTCTTTTACGAAGAATCTAGGACGTCTATTTTTATCAAAAGAGTTTCCCTTCGCAGTACTAAAAACTATCTGTAGAAACTGTTTTTTATAAGCTGGAAAACAAGAAATCAGAAACACAGATCTCTTTGGGTTCGCTTGAGGCTCTTTGATAGACTTATAAAAACATTTCCTAGGGTGTTTCTCAACACCACAAGATTTAAGCGTTGTTGGAAAGAAACTCTTTTTTGGTGCCATGGTGAGCAAGACATTGTTCACCTCATCACAATTTGTTTGTGTTGATAGTGCATCCTCACCAAGAAATGCCCTGCTATGTATACGGTGAGGGAAGCACAACAACTGGGGCGCACAGATTATATTCGGTGAGGATGTAGAATTCAATTGGACTTTTCTAAAAAGGTATGTCTATAAACTTGAACAAGTTTTATGTTTTTATTACTTGTTTGAGTACTTATAATGATCCATGTACCTTGATTATCGTTCATTTCTACCTAACTTGATATGTGTTTAAGGTTCTTAAATGTTTAGGTTTGAAAACATTAGTTAGGGATGTTTGAACTTCATGGTACACATACCAAGTATGCATAACATCATTTAAAACCAAAATCCATGGGTTTAAGTTCGCAAACCCCGTCTGCATACTACTCCAGGATACGAAAATTCGTTTGCAAACTCGTATGCATACTTGACGTCGATATTCGGTAAATTTGTTTTGGCTGTAACTTCTTCGTCCGAACTCTGATTGACATCATTATTTTTGCAGTATCTTCATATTTGAATTATCTTCAAAATGGAGATGAGAAAACTTGAATTTGGATGAGTTAAGATTAGTATTTGTCCTGAATCTTTTTTTTGAGTATTTTGCTCTGTTTCGTTGCACTGGTTCCACTTCTCTTGAACTTGGGCACTTGGATTCTTGGAGTAATACTATTCTAAGCTAATTTGTAGATTTTACAAGAATGTTGTTGGTGAATCACAAAGAAGGAAGTTCAAGAATGGAAAGTAGTATGGAATTCTTGAATGTTCACAATTATCCTATGTGAGCTATGGTGCATGGTCGTTATTGACTTTGTATGTTCTTCTTTGTTAAGAAAATCTTTTTATACTCCTTTGGTAGATATTCTTGGTATAAATCCGGGAGAAAAAGATTGATTCTAACCTCTAAGGACAAATCATCTTGTATGTGCGTTACGAGTTTGTCTTGATGCCTAAGAAACTTCTTATGAGAATTTATTCTTGTTTTTGAGAAGGATTACTAGAGTTTGGAATAGAAATTATTGTGATTACACATAGCTATGTTCAAAGTTTTCATCTTCATGTTTTTAGATTTATTGGTTTAAATTCTAAAAAAATTTGGAAGAAGATTTTTGCAGTATTAATCTTTATGGTTTTATATATTGCAAAATTGTTATGGGATATGTGTGTTTGCGTCCGTGAACTATGATTGTCCCATACCTTGTCAAAAGTAAAGTCTTTCATATGTCAATATGCATGTATTGATAAAAGGATGAATGGACTTTTGACAAATACAAAAGTTAAGCCTATATTGTCAAATATTTGATGGAAGATAGGTTAAAATCTTTTGTTTTCAAGGATTATGTCTATTAATATCGTTATGAAAATAGTGGTGGAAAATAGAATGAATCCTTGTGTATTCCGCAGTATTGATCATCCCTGATCCATATTTTATGTATTACTGTGAGGTTCCGTAATGTATCTTATGTTGATCACTATACAACCAAGTTGATTATTTCTAGCTTAGTTGTTGTTCCGTGAGATATTTTATGTCGAGCATATTGAACTAAATTAATCATCTTGTTTGGTTATTTAGTTATTGCTCCGTAAGTTCTCTTATGTCGAGCAAAACAAATGACAATTAAATTGATTACTTTTGTGATTAGTTTGGTTGTATATTCCAATTAGATTAATTATGAGTTCTCTTGTAATTAATCTAGTTGAGTATTTTCGTGTCTCCATAAGTTATCTTATGTTGAGCATAATCAATTGAATTAATCACTTTTTTTGTTTAATTTCATTGCGTATTCCGATTAAATTAATCATGGGTTTACTTGTGATTAATTTGATTGAGTTTTTGGATATAGAAAATCATTCTCATGCTTTTTGGTGTCCAATAAAAATCCTTCTTTTTTTTCGAAATTAAGGTCGCTCTTGTTGTTCCTTTGGGTATGACATCAAATGGGGGAGAGTTCTTTTGAACTTGTTCTTAATGGTCATATCTTGAGGAGTGTGCGACTGTGGAATTTTAGAGCGGTTATCTTGTATCTTTAAACTCCTTGATGAATGCATTTAGCTTCGGCTTTATTATTGCATCTAAATTAGTTGGTATGTATTTTTCCTTTTGTCATGAAATGTCTCTCTCGGAAATTTCATTATGATCCCGTTCTAGTACCTTTGCCAATTTTATTGACAAAAAGGGGGAGAATTAATATGTAGTTCACACTACAAATACATATGGTTTTCGGATCATTGTGTAAGGGGGAGTGGTTTCCATGTGAGATGGAGTATTGACTAAGGGGGAGTGATACATATCACCATAGTATTATTGTTGAAGTTATGATACAATTGAATTTTGACGCTGTGTAATAATACTATGACACTGTATAACAATGATCGAGAACTATGTTTTCTCATTGTTATAGCTACGGATCTTCAACAGCGGTGATGCTAAACTTACAACCTTTGGGATCATTGGAGTACTTGGAAGTGACGAAGATTACGAGGAATGTTTAAGATTAGACATGTGTAATAGGAGCTACTAAAGTTTCTTTATCTTTTTTGTATTCCATATGTATTGATAATTTTGTCACTAAAATTGACAAAGGGGGAGATTGTTAGAGCATTGCTCGGTCGAACTCGCATGCGTTGCTATCTCAAGCATGTTTTTCAATGTTAGTGATCAAAACTATAAGTCTTGATTTCTAGGCTATTATAGATAAGTCTCGGACTAGGATAGAAAGTGTAGTTGAGCTCAAGGACTTCATGGCGATTCATCATACAAGTAGAAGAACTACTCAAGCAACCGGTGGAACTTCTCGACAAAAAGGTATGTGAAGACTTGAACTTATCTATCACTCAAAAGTCTATTTACTTTATCTCCTACTCTTTGAGACAAGAAGTCGTATGCTATATATATAGACTTTGATTATACACATTTGGTATTTCGAGCCGAGTATACCTCGCCTATCTATATCTCGAAATATGAGTTGGTAAGATTTTCTCTTTAACCAAGTTTATCTTTACCATGTGACGAAAGTCATGATATGTTTCAATCATCTTGAAAATTGCTTTGACGAGAAATGGTGTAACAACTACATAACATCCTCTAAGAATGTTTCAATGATTGAAATGAGAGTTTAGATTACATAACCAATGGTGGACATAATCATTGTTGTGGAAACACATTTATGTATAAGTTATATTCCTTGAATCAAAGTTTGCGAACTTTGTTGATCAAGAGAACAGGAAGAATGGTGTGAGCCAAGTCCGCGAACTGCCGAAGTTCTCAATCCCGAGAATTTATGCTGAAGTTGACAAACTATTTGCGTGAAACTAAGTCCGCGAACCCAGTCCGCGAACTGGCGAAGTTCTCACACCCGAGAATTTCTGCTGGAGTTTGTAAACTCTGCCCGGTAACTTAAGTCCGCGAACCTAGTCTGCGAACTTGAAAAGGTTATATATCTGAATATGATTTCTGAACTTAAACTTAAAAAGACTAAGGAATGCAGTTTGCAAACCGTGGCTATAAAAGTTCATGAACAGATTCATGTGAATAAAATCATCTTTGCTTCAATTGTGTCTTGTGTAGTACATGATATTTCCTTGCAATTGAACAACTCTCTAACTAGTTCATTTGAAATTATTTGAACTAGTTATGGTAAAGAAGAACATGGTTGATATGGAATGCTCATATGGATAACCTTTTGGTTAACTATTGTTAAACTAACAAGTGCATACATTTAGGTACAGTTAACAAACCTAGAAGCGTGCATTTCCAAGTGTGTGTAACAAGCTAAGTTTTGATCGAACGGTTGAGAAATATTAGCTTGAATCTAAATCAGGTTTTCATATAACGGTGGATATTGATTGCTTTGTTACCAAGGTAACTTAATTGCAAACCCTGATTTGAAAGACTATATAAGGGGAAGTCCAGTATCTGTGCAAAACTAATCCCCACACCTCACGTGTGATACTAGTTTGCATATTAGAGTCGGTTCTCCTTTAACCTTTGGTTTTCTTCTTCTAAAACCAGGTTAACGACTTACAGACTTCATTGGGATTGTGAAGCCAGACCGATACTACTTTTATTGTAGTTGTGTGATCTGATCTTGCATCTTCTATCGTACGAGTACAATCATATTGATTGGCTTGAGATTGATATCTCTGATAGGCAAGATATAAAAAGTAATCACAAACATGTTCGTCTCATTGTTTGTGATTCCGCAACATCTTGTTTCACTACCATACGATTAAGATTGTTGTGAGGTGATTGATAACTTTAGGCTGTTCTTCGGGAATATAAGAACGGATTATCAATTGGTTCATGTTCACCTTGATTATTATCAAAAGATGGAACAAAACCTTTTAGGGTTTATCTGTGGGAGAAAGATTGATCCTTTGATAGACTTGTCTGTGTGAGACAAATTTGTTTATTGTCAAGTCTTCGACTTTGGGTCGTAGCAACTCTTAGTTGTGGGTGAGATCAGATAGCTAAGGGAATCAAGTGCGTAGTATCCTGCTGGGATCAGAGGCGTAGGGAGTACAACTGTACCTTGGATCAGTGGGAGACTGATTGGGGTTCAACTACGGTCCAGTCCGAAGTTATCTTGGAGTAGTCTAGTGTCTGTAGCGGTTTAATACAGTGTATGTTCAATCTGTACTAGGTCCCAGGGTTTTTCTTCATTTGCGGTTTCCTCGTTAACAAAATTCTGGTGTCTGTGTTATTTATATTTCGCATTATATTGTTTATCTTTATGATTGAAATAATACATGTTGTGCGTTGAAGTTCAATCAATTAGAATATCTGACCTTTTAGTTGTTGATTTACATTGATTGACACTTGGATGTTGGTCTTTGGTACCATCCAAGTTATTCCTTGTATTTGGTTAAAGACTCTCTGATTTCTATTAGTTTAAGTAAATCAAATCAAGAGAGAGATATTAACTCCTTGAGATACTTTTACCTAGATTGAGTCTGACTGTCTAGTTGATTCTCTAGAAAGTATATCGGAGTTAGTCCATACAGATTGCTAAGGGAAATATTGGGTGGTGTTGTTAGACCCCCGATTTTTCATGATTGAACACAAAAGTGTGTCAATGATTCAATACACTTATCTTTCTTCAGCATATTCTCTCTTTCCTTCTTGCTACGCCAATCTCTTTTTTTGATTTTGCTCTCAATATCAAGAGAAGATGCAGACTTAATCTTAAGTTGATCTTTCTGATCTAGCATCTTACTAAGAGAAGATGTTGGATCCAGACTCATAATTCGGACAATGAATGACCAAAGAAGGAGAAGGATATTTTTATAATTTTCATACTTCCGAAAATATAATATTCTATAAATACGAATATATCAAATATTTTCAAATAATAGATTTTATTCCCATAATCTACACATAAGTGCCTTGATTTTTCTTCTTCCTCACTCAAAATTAGGCACACATGGTGTGGAAAGAATTTTAATACCGATCAGGTGGTATTAGTATGAGATTTTCTCTCATTATGGAATTTTTAACAACCAGAGTGTCCTTGATCTAGTATCATATGAGAAATTCTCCTCTTGTTGCCTCAAACTAGCGAAGTATCTTGAGATTGACTTGGGTTGCCTATGCAACTTTTAGCAATTCTGTTTTTGAGATAGTTTTTGCATCTTGTCGTATTTTTTCCTTTACCATTAGATGATTTAATAACATCGGAAGACATGTCCAATTTTAAAATTGGTAAATCACTAATGGAGAATGAAGAAATAAGATTGACAACTAATGCAATATTAGTTTTTTCCTCTTCTTCAGAATCATAGGAATCAGAGCTCTCATCTAGAGTTACAGCCAGAGCCTTGCATCTAGTGTATTTCTTAAGATTGGTACATTATTTAGTAATATGACCAAACCCAATACACTTAAAGCACTGCGGCTGATATTCATCATTTCTTCATGATCCTTTTTGACAGGAACTCGATCGTGTGGGCGAGAAGATCGATGAGTATCCTTTATGAATCTCTTATTTCGTTTCTTTAAGAGATCTTGAAACTGTCTAGTAATCAATGATAATAATTGTTTTCATCATCAGAATTTTCTGCAATCTGTTCATCTGAACCATCCATCTGTCTATTCCTCTCCATTGGAGCTTTCAGAATTTTTGCATCTTTAAAAGCGATTCCTTTACTTTGAATAGACTGTGATTCATGATCAAAGATCTTTAACTTTCCAACTAGTGTGCTTCGTGAGAGAGTTGAGAGATCATTTGCTTCTATGATTTCATGCTTCTTAGAATCGTATCTTGGTGGCAACGATCTGAGAATTTCGCACACTATATCTTTTTCAGAGATAATCTTTCCAAGAAAGAAAGAAGCATTAATTATCTCAGAGAATTTAAGATGAAACTTTTCAAAAGTGTCGTTGTCATCTATTCGAAGGTTTTACCAATCGTACGTAAGAGTTTGAAGTCTAGCTTTTTTCTCTGAAGTGTTTCCTTCGAATACGATCTGAAGATTATCCCAAGCTTCTTTCGAAGTTTGACATGTTGATACATGATGTTGTAGATCACGACTTACAGCATGTATTATAACATTCAAACCATCTGAATTCTTCTTTGCAAGAGCCTTTTCTTCGTTTGAAAAATCTAGTAAGCGTTTAAACTCAGTTTCTGAATTTTCTATATTTGGACGAATATAACCCTCGACGAATAATAACCATGTATTAAAGTCTCGTGATTGAACAAAAGATTTCATAGCAGATTTCCACCTTAGATAGTTTGTTCCGTCAAATCTTGGCGGTACGTTAATTAAAGTCGATTCATGAGAACTCGTGTTCATTCTTATAGGTTGGATCGCACCAAACAAAGATTGTTAGATCTTTTCGTGTTTGCCTGTTCTGATACCAATTGAAAAGACGAGGGTACCCAAATATACCTCAATCTAAAACTTTTCCACCTATAAGTCCTTTATCCGAAAGTGATTGTCTATGGACTGAGTCGAGACAATATAACTAATCGGTTCACACTTCGTGCGATCGTCTATGGATACGAGATCGAGACAATACGACAACAAGATAACTTGCGTGATTGACTATGGATACAAGATCGAGACAATACAACAACGAAGTATGTTTACTTGATAAATGGTTCGGACTTAACCAAACACTATAGGATTGTTATCAAGTAAATAAGAATTAATGTTTATGTATTTTACTTTTAATTATAATATAAAAAAACTATAATTACTGAAACAGATTTTGTTAACGAGAAAACCGCAAATGCAGAAAAAACCCGGGACCTTGTCCAGAATTGAATACTCTCAGGATTAAGCCGTTATACAAAATCAAACCAACTTCGTATAATTGAGACCAAGCAACTAAACCTATAGTTCATCTAGTTTCGTCTGTATACCCACACCTCCAACTTGTAATAAGTCACGTACTTGGAAGAATTCTTTTGGTTCGTATTCCAAACAGTACAAATCTGTTTGGTAACAACTCTTTTAAACCAAGCGATGTGACTTCAACAAAAGGCTCTTTCGTTTATCCCAATAAACTCCTTTGTCAGGTCCTTAGATCTATCTAATAATAACTACCAAAGTAATTGTCAATATTTTGCAATCAATACTTTGCATCACAAATAATTGTATTGATGTCGATATAATCAAATAATCAATCCAATCTACCACAAGGATAAACCGATTATAGTTGGATCCTAATTAACCGAAACAAGTATTGTGCACACCAAAGAATATGAACCCAAATCAGAAATCTTCTTCGTCTTCAAATATTCTTAGATCTTCAATAAACACCTGCACACAATCAACTTGAATCTCTTGTGATCAATCACGCACAGAACGGATCTATTAACAATGGATTATCACAAGACGTCTTTATATCTACATACAGTCTAAAGATCCCCGTCGAAACTTCGATCTAGTTTGAGTGAATCTTATATCAGAAGAGAAGATTCTCAAGCATAAACAAACTAGGTGCAATCAAAGTTCAACAACCGTTAGTCAATCAAATCAATCGAAAACTAATAATAAACCGTAATTATCTAGTTTTCCACCAACGGTACTAATAGAGCTTCTCAATCCCAAAGAAGTCTTTAAACCGAGCGGCCGTAAGAGATTTCTCCTAATTAGGTTACTTTCCTCTCCGAATAGGCGGCTCCACCAGTAATAACACAACTAGGTAGTTTTGCTGTCTCCGAGGATTAGTTTGCTCGAAATTCAAACTTTGATATTTATAGACCAAGGAAGTTTGGACACCAAGGAATTTCCAAAACCGAAAATATTCTCAACATATGCAATATATTTCCAAATTCGGTTTCCATAATTCCTGGAAATGCTTTGTCTAAACATTGACCGAAAATCTCTTAGAAAATCTCCAACTAGTAATGCACATTACTAATTTTCATTTTCCAAAAATAAAATTAAAAACCTTAATTAAAATATTCTCAATTTATTTTTCGATCCAGGATTTTCCTTTAGCTATTAAGGAATATGTTTGAACAATAAAAGATAAGCATTACTGCACATGTTCAAAGTATGTCGACATCTTTACTTTGTAAGTCCTCTTTCATACTTACAATCTTGAAACCGATTTGCCGCACTTCCAAACAAGTTTAGAATTGGTTCATCTGACTTTCAAGAACTATGTAATTGATTAAGAACACTTAATCACCAAACATGGGTTTCACGGTTCTACCAAAACAAGTTTCGGTTCTACCTCCATGTGGGTACTGGAATTAGTCACACTAGCTTTCCAAAATTCGGTTGACTAGGTACTAAGATCGGTTCCCACATATATATGGTATATAACTTGTATTTGTTGCATATGTCCATAGGATCAATTTCCAATATCTAAAAACGTGTTGCACATGTTCATAGGATCGGTTTCCAATATCTACAAACTTGCTGCACCTCATACAAGGATCGATTACCCTTTGTGATTGGTTTCACCTCTTACTAGGATCGGTTCCCCTTTGCCTAGAGTTGGTCATACCAATTACAACAAATCGATCATACCATCTCAGTTGATTACTTAAGATCGGTTTCACTAATAAAAGTCATACCAATACAAAAGTCAGGCCTTGTGAATAGTTTTACCAAGAACATAAAAAATTCATGAGCGGTTATACTAATCACACATATTGGTAGTTCAAAATATATGCAATGAATAAAAATACCAATAAGCCTAGCGATTGCCCTTTCGATTCACGAAACAAGTTCATGAATTTACTTCCTTTAAACAAATGTAAAACATTGTTTCCTAGGATGAAATCTTCACCTCATACCCATACATAATCACAATAGCATTCAAATGATTATGTCGATGTCTTATATATGAAGTTCAAAAGATAAACGTTATACTCCGTATTGTATTCCTTAATACTACGTCTAACTAGAGTATAATCATTCATGCTTCGCAGTTATGTTTTTAATATGCACGACTTGAAAGATACATAGGGAATGAAACAGTTCAAGTCAAATATCACTAACCTCAAGTGGAAGGATGATGTTGTCGTTGTAGCTCCTTACTTCTTCACTTCTTCAAGTCTTCACGTAATACTTGTAATGTCTCATATCCTAATAATTTCAAGCTAACCTATACGAAGTTCACTCTAGTACATATTCAAGCGACTCTTTAAATGAGTTTTGGTCCACTAAAATATGACAACCAAACTTGAAATACCAACGCTTCGTGGGTTCAACTGAGATATGCTCTAACACTTTTGCTAAGTCTACGTTCTTATTCAACACATTGAGGACTTGTGTTATGGATTGATAACTTCTCGAGATGATTTGCAGAAGTTGTTGATGTAGGTTCTTCAACAAAGGTCCATGACGTAGATACATTACCGTAAGTGAACAAAACTTTATTTGTGGTGATACCTTATGTGGATCGGAATAAAGGGTTTGTTATGTTGATTTGGTCTAACAAAATAACCTAGTTAATTGTGGGAACCCACCAAATATGAGAAATTATATAAATCCCCTTGGATGACCACCATGTTGAATAAATTGCCTCACTAAAACCTTGGCAGTAAAACCCAATTGGAAAAAAATTCGACGAAGGAAAAAGAGCACAAATATCAACATTTTGAAAGAAAATTAAATGTCGAAAAGATGTTGCCTCATTATAACCTTATCAGGAACACCACACGGGACAAAACCCGTAACAAAGGAAAAAGAGTACAACTTTTGATGTAAATATGGATGCTAACTCAACTATATGAGTATTATAGAAAACAAGCACCAAAATCTCAACTTTAGTCTATATCATAGACAATTTTTATGCAAGCATAATATTGAATTGCAGATTTAAGAAAAGTATAACACTTATGCTGCTAAAGCGTGGATTTTTGTGTTTTTAATGGCTCTTCAAGAGACCTGTAAAGTTGATATCACCAACGTAATCCGTATCTTTATCTTAAATTTTACCAATTAAAAAAAAACACAAAAAGGATTGTTAAACCTGATATAATCGAGTCAGGTGGCTGCCTTAATATAATTTGAATCCTATAAGGATTACGAATTGAATATGTTCTCCCACCACATATGAGTCTTTCAAGGACTACCACGCCAAATGCATTTTATAATGAAAACAATTAGTGAACTAATCCTAGGGTTTGAGATAAAATAAAACCCTCAAATCATTTATACAATGAACATATTTCTCGTGTGACACATTCATAATGTGACGCCCCAACTACTAAACATGCTTAGCTAATAAGATTACAACGTAATTGAAGCATCAATCTAGACTATCGATAGATTACATAAACTGTACTCAAAGGAAACACCCAAACACTCTGATATTATGCAAATGGAAATCTCTCGAGTAATATGAGTATATTAATGTGTCGTTTTACAAAATGTATAAAGAATACATATGATAAAAGATACACATCATCACTAGATTCGTTAAATCTCTAGATTATGAAAACGAATATCCTCGCGTGCACCAGATCTTCCATTACTGAAACTGAAGTGGGAACGAGTAAGCACATCATCCCAAAGGGGTTCCCAATGGAAACATATAACTTTCAAGTAATCACTAACATGCTTCAAAGTTCTAAAAGAATATAAATTGAAAGAAACAAGAAGAAACTAATCATTCATCTATTTATGCATCATGAAGCAAGTGTCACTCTAACCTCGGCAAACTCATTGGAGAAGACGACGCGAGAGCAACCCTAATCAATAGTAATAACATCGTCCACACAGAGTGCCCATACAAACCATGATTCGGAATATTACCATCAAGATCAGAAAGTTAGACAAACAAGTGTAATATGCGCACGAGTGATTTACTTCAAATAAAATATTATATATAATATTAAAACGGAAGGGCATCCGTCATACTAAGTAATTGTAAAACGGAAGGGCATCCACCATACTATCTTAAGATAATAAATTTAAAAGGTATAATATTCAAACGAAAGAGCATCCTCCTTACTAAATTAAGACAATAAAAGTAAAAGGGGTAATATTTAAACGAAAGAGCATCTGTCGTACTAAATAATATTACCGACGGAAGACCATCTGCCTTACTTAACTTAGCAAGGAGCCGTGGGGAAACACAGACACTCCTGGAAGAAAAATCTCACAATGCATATCACACACAAACACACCGTACATACAGATACAACATAAATATCATACTCAAAGATACAGGAATAGAACATCACAAAATATGCAATCATGCACCCCGATAATAAAGTCTCATCATGCTCGCAGATAAAATAAATCTTAGTGGTTACAAGAAGGTTAAAAGTTCCCACCTGTTTTGATGACAAGCCTCGCCTACCTCGAGATTCACAATCTATTGGTTCGTCTTTGAACCGATCGTTATTAATAAAGATTACTATTAATCAAACAAGCACTCTAAGATATTAGCCAAAAGACTCAAACAAGGCTCATAACATAATCTCAAATAATTCTCTAGTTATAGGCTAAGTGAACTATCTAATGGTTCTAAGCCCATTTATGGTTCTACACATTTTCATTATCTATCTTTAACACATCTAAAAGGTTTACTATTTCAATTGGATTGGTTATATATTCCATTGGATAAGTCTTAAGAAGATATACAACTTTGTGGATGAAATCAAAGGCTAACGGTCAATTACAATCAAACAGGTCAATCAACGGTCAAATTCAGTCAAGGTTAAAGTCTAGTCAAATGTCAAGTCAATGGTCAACTCAAAGGGTTAACTCGGTTAACGAGTCAAACAGGAATCGGTCTGGGTCAACTCAGTCAATAAGACTGATTCAGGACAGGGTCAACGGGTTAACTCAGTTAGATTAACTGAGTCAGCTAAACAAAATTGAATTAGGCTGAATATGTTCAGTCAGACTGGCCAAAGGTTCTTCTCACACAACTGCAACTCTAACTCTACAATTCTAACTCAAGATCAACTTCAATCTAACAATGCATCAATTCTATCATTCAAATTATAACTCAAAATTAATTTACAAAGATAATACAGCCTACCTGCAATTGCAGCTTTAAGCTTTTCACAACAATCACTAACTATGATCCCACAATTACCATCTCAGTTACATCTTCCTTGCCTGCAACTCTCAAACACACAAACAACACCACTACAACTGCAGGTTCACTCCAACTACAAACCAACTCCTGCCAATCAACTTCAACACTTAACAGTGCACCATAATCTTCTTTCCCATTCATCACAAAGTTTTCTACAATTACAACTGCCAACTTCACTTCACCTATAACATCAACTTAACTATAACCCTCATTGCATCAATCAGTATCTTACATACTCATCACCAACAAAACACAACCTAGACAACTTATGTGACTCAATCCTGTCAACGCCATCATCTCACAACAACACTGACACCCACAAAATTAGCTCATGTCTCGACACTTCCACTTAAGTTGAGACTCGGTACAATTCAAAAAAAAAAACTACCCCTAACATCTCAGCTTCAATATCATCCATTCACAGTTCTCCATCTCAACATCAATAGTGCAACGGCTATATAAACCTATAATGTTTCTCAACCATCCCCAATCATCAATCTTTAATACAGATGCTCAAACACATTTTACAATTCCACTTGCATCATCTCATCAGCATCACTATGAATTCCATGGGTTGTAGCCAATTCTACCATCCAAACAGTTCTCGACCAAACCTTAATTCAGTTCCCAAATCTTCATTAAAACGGAATCAAACCCTAACTACCAGTTCCAATCTATTCTTCAACTTTAGGTTCTAATTCATATCAAACCCAACTTTAATCATTCCCTTAGACACTCAATTTCATCTTCCCAATCCTTTATGCAATTCTCATGAAAACCTAATTCTAATTTGGTAAAGAACAAAAACTTTAACTTCTTTTGAAATCAAAATTAAGCTTCGTAGAACTTATCAACTTCATACTTGATTAAACCCATCTCTAATTAATCAAATTCAAACAATTAAACCTTCAAATTAATGAAACCCTAATTTACCTGATTTGTGATTCTTCAAAAGACAACCTCACATCAACAAATTAATACCAATCCTTCTTCTTATTCATCACCAATCACTCAAATTCATCTTTAATTACTCAATTCTTCTACGGCTTGGAACCCAAACTCAAACCCTAACTATCTGGTTTCTCTACATATCGTCTTCTCCTCTTCCTCGTATGATAAATCAACATGAATACCACCACCAAAACTCATCTTTTAATGTTTCCTCTAAATTTACGATCTCACCATCTCAAAACTTCTCACAGAATTGCCAGAGGCGATGAACAGAAGAAGAGAAAAGAAAGAAGAAGAAGATAGAGAAATAAGAAAATAAATAAAATTTTATCCTCTCGATTTGGGTTGATAAGGTCGACCAAATTACTGAGGCACTCAACGCTCTTGGATAAGGGCTTCCAAGGCGGCTAAAATGAAAAGTGACTATTTTACCTTTCAAACAAATCTGATGATTACTTCTTCCTATGGTATCTGATTGACATGTTCGAGTAATCCACTTCACATAACTTTTCAAGATCCATCTAGTGGTACTAGTTTCGTATCTAGATCATTGTTAGATTAATTTCTATTAATCAACGTTCGTGTTAAACTAATCGAGTCATTATCGACTAAATCGTCTCTTGACTTTCTCTTGACTGATCAAATAGCGTTGACGAGCTTGAGGGTCCTTACACATGACTATACGCGCATGTGATTAATAGGATTGGTAATTTAGAGGTGTTGGCCTTGGATCCAAAATTATGTCAATTAATTGAGGTTAATCCAACCTAATTTAATTGGATTGTATGCCAACCAATCATATTTGTCGATATTCCCTTGCAGAGGTCGGGGTTCACAACCACCACAATTTATTATTTCAAAAGCTAATATATATGAATATTTGACAATTTATAGCTTACTACGATTCCACATAATTCTCAAATGTATGCATACTTTGAAAAATCCAAAATTTACAGTTACCAGTGCCCACGGGAATTATATTATCCTATTATTCAAATGACCGGTGCCCACGGACCTTATAATCTCATATTAATCAAATGAAGAGATATGAATTTTGAGAATGTGAATCATATTATCATAGACTCTCTTAGAGAACTATTTTTAGCCTATATAAAAATGTTACGTTCTTGGTAGATGTGATTGGATTTTCCTTTTCAAATGGCATAAGCTTATTGGAAAGCTAAATTAGATTTATTTCACGCTTATTTAATGGCAGCCTTTTTCGATTTGATCATGATGGACATAAATGATATTATTTTTAAGTTATTTAATGCCAACTTCTAATAGCATAGAGTTCCCCCTGATTCTTACGGAAATATTGTCATCTCATATACGAAAACAAGTTTCCTAGAGTATTATCCTGTTAGAGCATAGCTCGGTTGAACCCGCCAAGCGTTGGTATGTCAAGTTTGGTTGTCATATTTTAGTGAATCAAAACTCATTTAAAGAGTCGCTTGATTATATATTAGAGTCAACTTCGTATAGGTTAGCTTGAAAATGTTAGGATATGTGACTTACAAGGATTACATGAAGACTTAAAGAATGTGAAGAAGTATGGAGATACAACGACAATATCATCCTTCCTCTTGAGGTTAGTAATATTTGACTTGAACTGTTTCATTCCCTAACGTATCTTTCAAGTCGTGCATATTGAAAACATAATTGCGAAGCTGTGTATGATACTCTAGTTAGACATAGTATTAAGGAATATAATACGAGGTTTGTTGCTTAACCATTAAACTTTGAATATAAGACATCGACATGATCATATGAATGCTATTGTGATTATGTATGGGTATGAGTGAAGATTTCATCCTAGGAAACAATGTTTTACATTCGTTTAAAGGAAGTAAGTTCATAAACTCGTTTTGTGAACCGAAAGGGATATCGCTAGGTTATTGGTATTGTTATTCATTACAAATCTATTTTGAATTACCAATATGTGTGTTTAGTATAACCGCTCAAAGACCTAACTTATGTATTGGTATGAATTTTATTAGTGAAATCGATCTTAAGTAATCACTCAAGATGGTATGATCGATGCCTAGTAAATAGCAACTTTTATCTAGTCATTGGGAACCGATCCTAGTAAGAGGTGAAACAAAACTACAAGAGTGAATCGATCCTTGTAAGAGGTACAACACGTTTTTAGTAGATGGGGGAACCGATCCTATGAAAATGTGCAACAAGTTTGTAGTTTTGGGGGAACCGATCTTTTGGACATGTGCAACCGAATACAGGTAGTTACCATAAGTTGTGGGGAACCGATCCTAGTACCTAGTCAACTGAATTTTGGTAACTAGTGTGAGTATGCACAGTACTCACATGGAGGTAGAACCGAACTTGTTTTGGTAGAACCGTGAAACCAATAATTGGTGATTTGATAGGATAATCAATCACATAGTTCTTGGAATTCAGACGAACCAATTATAAACTTGTTTGGAAGTGTCGCAAATCGATTCCAAGATTGTAAGTATGATAAGGGACTTGAAAATTAAAGATGTCGACATACTTTGAACATGTGCAGTAACTCTTATCATTAATTGTTCAAAGATATTCCTTAATAGTTAAAGGAAAATCCCAGGATCGAAATAAATTGAGAATCTTTTAAATAAGGTTTCTTAGTTTTTATATGCTATTTAATTTCCAGCAATTAAATGCATATCTTTAGAAAATAATAATTAGTAATGTGCATTTACTGATTATAGATTTTTCTATTGGGATTCCGGTCAATATTTGGACAGTGCATTTCCAGGAGTTATGAAAACCGATTTTGTGTTTATTATATATCATTGATAGTATTCGGTTTTGGAAATTTCTTGGTGTCCAAACTTCCTTGTCTATAAATATTGAAGTTTATATTTCTAGAAAACTAATTCTCAGAACCAGTAAAACTACCTAGTTGTGTTGTTACTGGTGGAGCCGCCTATTCGGAGAGGAAAGTAACCTAATTAGGAGAAATCTTTTACGGCCGCTCAGTTAAAGACTTCTTTGGGATTGAGAAGCTCTATTAGTATCGTTGATGGGAAACTAGATAATTGCAGTTTATTATTAGTTTTCGATTGATTTGATTGACTAACGTTTGTTGAACTTTGATTGCACCTAGTTTGTTTATGCTTGAGAATCTTCTCTTCTGATATAAGATTCACTCATACTAGCTCAAAGTTTCGACGGGGATTTTTAGACTGTTTGTAGATCTAAAGACGTCTTGTGATAATCCAACGTTAATAGGATCCGTTCTATGTGTGATTGATCACAAGAGATTCAAGTGGATTGTCTGCAGGTGCTGATTGAAGATTAAAGAAGATTTGAAGACAAGAAGACTTTTTGAGTTCATAATCTTTGGTGTGTACAATATTTGTTTCGGCTGGAAAGGGATCCAACTATAATTGGTTTATCTTTGTGATAGATTGGATTGATTAGTTGAAGATCGGCATCAATACACTTCTTTGTGATTAATAGTATTAATTGCATAGTCTAACAATTACTTCGGTAGTTGTTGAGAGATTGATCTAAGGACCCGACCAAGGAGTTTATTGGTTAAATGGAAGATCCTTTGTCAGACTTATATCACGTTGTTTGAAAATAGTTGTTACCGAACAGATTTGTTGTTACTTTACTGTTTGGAATACGAACCAAAGGAATTGTTCCAAGTGCGTGACTTATTAACAAGTTGGAGGCGCAGGGATACTGAGGGAACTAGGTGAACTATAGGTTTAGTTTCTTGGTCTCAACTATACAAATTTGGTTTTATTTTGTATAGCGGCTTAATTCTGAGAGTATTCAATTCTGGACTAGGTCCCGAGGTTTTTCTGCATTTGCGGTTTCCTCGTTAACAAAATCTTGCCGTGTCATTTACTTTTAGTTTCCGCAATTATAATTGTGTTTATTATAATTTAATATAAATCGCACAGACGTTAATTCTTATTTTACTTGGTGGACAATCCCTAGAGTTTGGTTAAGTCCGAACCTATTATCAAGTAAACATACTTCGTTGTTGTATTGTCTCGATCTCGTATCCATAGACGATCACACGTAGTATGAACCGATTAGTTGTATTGTCTCGACTAAGTCCATAGACAATCACTTTCGGAAAAGGACTTATAGGTGGAAAAGTTTTAGATTGAGGTATATTTGGGTACCCTCGTATTTTCAATTGGTATCAGAGAAGGCAAACACGAAAAGATCTAACAATCTGTGTTTGGTGCAATCCAACCTATAAGATACGAGTCAAAATAAGAAAAGCAAGGCTAAACTTATAAACAAAGACTCAGTTAACGTATCACAAGATTTTGGAAAAACTCTTTATGGGTTTAATTTCAGCAAGTGGTTAGAAGGAGCATCTTCTACAAGTTCTACCTACTCCTCCGATAATATGTCCTCATATACTTAGGAAGATGTTAAGTTAAGTCCTATATTCACAATCAATGATTCAGATTCTGAATCACTTCATGAGGATAAAGAAGAAAGTGATTATGTAAATATAGAGGCTTCACAGCTAGATGAACTAAGTAAATAATTTCTTTCGTGTGCAACAGAACTCACTCTTGCACTAAAAAGGGAAGAAAAACTCCTTGAAGACTCGTGTCTTATGAAAGCTGAAAAAGATCGACTCAATCTTGATCTAACAAACCTTAAAGCTGAGTTAGACTCTCTCAGGACTACGTCTACCTCAAGGATTCTTTCTTTAGAATCAAAGCTAAAGAAAAGCATTAGTCAAGAAAAAAGGAACGAAATATTGAGAAAAACAGTTACAAATGATTCTGAGCTAAAGAAAATCATATGATTCTGAGCTAAAGACAGTCACATAACATGTTGAAAAAGCGGGGGTCTAAAAACACCACCCAATATTTCGCTTAGCAATCTGTATGGACAAACTCGAATATACTTTTAAGAGAATCAACAAGACTCAATCAATTAAAAGTATATCAATGATTTTATATCTCTCTTCTTGATTTGATTTAATCAAGCAAGAACTGCGAGTTCTAATCAAATACAAGGAATAACTTGGATGGTACCAAAGACCAATATCCAAGGATCAATCAATATCAATCAACAACCAAAGGTCGTATTTCCAATTGATTGATTCAAACGCACAACTTGTATTATTTCAATTATATAAACAAATATAATGCGGAAATAGAAATAACACAAACACCAGAAATTTTGTTAACGAGGAAACTACAAATGCAGAAAAACCCCGGGACCTAGTCCAGATTGAACACACATTGTATTAAGCCGCTACAGACACTATCCTACTCCAAGATAACTTCGGACTGGACTGTAGTTGAACTCCCAATCAGTCTCCCACTGATCCAAGGTACAGTTGTACTCCCTACGCCTCTGATCCCAGCAGGATACTTCGCACTTGATTCCCTTAGCTGATCTCACCCACAACTAAGAGTTGCTACGACCCAAAATCGCAGGCTTTAACAATAAACAAATCTGTCTCACACAGACAAGTCTATCAAAGGATCAATCTGTCTCCCACAGATAAACCCTAAAAGGTTTTGTTCCGTCTTTTGATAATAATCAAGGTGAACAGGAACCAATTGATAATCCGGTCTTGTATTCCCGAAGAACAGCCTAGAGTTATCAATCACCTCACAACAATCTTAATCGTATGGTAGCGAAACAAGATGTTGTGAAATCACAAACAATGAGACGAAGATGTTTGTGATTATTTTTTATATCTTGCCTATCGGAGATATCAATCTCAAGCCAATCAATCTGATTGTACTCAGACGATATAAGATGCAAGATCAGATCACACAACTACGATAAAAGTAGTATCAGTCTGGCTTCACAATCCCAATGACGTCTTTAAGTCGTTAACATGTTTTTAGAAGAAGAAAACCAAAGGTTAAAGGAGAACCGACTCTAGTATGCAAACTAGTATCACACGTTAGGTGTGGTGATTAGTTTTGCACAAATACTAGAGTTCCCCTTATATAGTCTTTCAAATCAGGGTTTGCAATTAAGTTACCTTGGTAACAAAGCAATCAATATCCACCGTTAGATGAAAACCTGATTTAGATTCAAGCTAATATTTCTCAACCGTTAGATCGAAAACTTAGCTTGTTATACACACTTGACAATGCACGCTTCTAGGTTTGTTAACCGTACCAAAACGTATGCACTTGTTGGTTCAACAATAATTAACCAAATGGTTAGCCATATGAGCATTTCATATTAACCATGTTCTTCTTCACCATAACTAGTTCAAATGACTTCAAATGAACTAATTAGAGAGTTGTTCAATTGCAAGGAAATCTCATGCACTACACAAGACACAATTGAAGCAAAGATGATTTGATTCACTCGAATCGGTTCATGAACTTTTATAGCCACGGTTTGAAAACTGCATTCCTTAGTATTTTTAAGTTTAAGTTCAGAAATCATCTTCAGATATATAACCTTCTCAACTTCGCAGACTTGGTTCGCGGACTTAAGTTACCTGGAAGATTTTACAAACTCCAGCAGAAATTATCGCGGAATGGGTTCGCGAACTGAGTTTGCGGACTTAGTTTCACGCAAGTAGTTTGTCAACTCCAGCAGAAATTCTCCAGTTTGAGAACTTCGGCAGTTCGTGGACTGAGTTCGCGGACTTGGCTCACGCCATTCTTCCGTTTTTCTTGATCAACAAAGTTCGCAAACTTTTGTTCAAGGAATAGGACTTATACATAAATGTGTTTCCACAACAATCCTTATGTCCACCATTAGTTATGTAATCTAAACTCTCATTTCAATCATTGAAGCATTCTTAGAGGATGTTATATAGTTGTTACACCATTTCTCATCAAAGCAATTTTCAAGATGATTGAAACATATCATGACTTTCGTCACATGGTAAAGATAAACTTGGTTAAAGCGAAAATCTTACCAACTCATATTTCGAGATATAGATAGGCGAGGTATACTCGGCTCGAAATACCAAATGTGTATAATCAAAGTCTATATATATAGCATACGACTTCTTGTCTCAAAGAGTAGGAGATAGAGTAGATACACTTTTGAGTGATAGATAAGTTCAAGTCTTCACATACCTTTTTGTCGAGAAGTTCCACAGGTTCCTTGAGTAGTTCTTCTACTTGTATGATGAATCGCCATGAAGTCCTTGAGCTCAACTGCACTTTCTATCCTAGTCCGATACTTAGCTATAATAGACTAGAAATCAAGACTTATAGTTTTGATCACTAATATTGAAAAACATGCTTGAGATAGCAACGCATGCGAGTTCGACCGAGCAATGCTCTAACACATGTCAACTGCCTTAAAAATGAAATGCATTTGTTAATATCAGGAGATCAATCGATACATCATGTTTTGAAAAATCCAAAAATCCTGATCCAATCTTTCTCTCAAAAGAAAGAAAAGTGACTCTAAAAACTCTCGAAGGAAAGTGTCATCTCCTAAGAGTGCATTAATATTCTCGAAAAATTCTGAGATGAACAACACATAGCAGAGTGCTCAACATCATCACAGGCATCATCATAGAAGATGTTATGGTTGTGGAACCAAAGGACATGTTATTAAAGAATGTCAACTATTGGCTAGCTTAATCTCTAGTCAAGAATGCTATGTGAAATCTTCTTCGAGAAATCTCTTACACAAGACTGATCTTCCTAGATTAAAAAATTCAGTAAGAGCCTCTCATCACGATAAGAAAGAAGGACAGAAGACTGGAAACGCCTGAAAGTGGATCCCTAAGAAGACAACGGAGCTAAACAAAAGGAAAAATAAAAAAATATCCAGATCATCAACACATAAGGTAATACCTAAATATCTTGATGATAATTATTTCTATGATAAGTTTGGTTTGTCCACCAAAAGAAACAAATTTCTTAAAAGAACGGAAAAAGGGAGACTCTCATTTAAAAATGTAAAGAGTAGTCAATATCAACCAAGTACATAGTATCGGTTGAGAAACGCACTGGCTCTTGATGTGCTCAAACAGTTGTTTGATGAGTCCAATGTATTTTGCACAATAAGTAGAACTTGCAAGATCTACAAAAATATTGTCAGGAATACACTTCCTTTAAAAATCTTAATATTAATAAATTTCGGTTATTTCATATTAAGAAAGTATATTTTTTTTGCCATAATCGATAAACCAGTTTCTGGAAATTTTGAGTATATAAATTTTCGGTAAAACATTGATTTTTTTGTTCATCCCTCTGGAGCAAAGAATCATGAATTGTACAGATTATCATGCAAAGATTTCTGCTAGGATTTCAGAAAGGTATGCAAAAAAATTAAACAATGGTACTTTGGGATTTCATAACTTCAATGAATTCGGATCCATTCCATATATGGGTACAAGTCAATCACCATGTATGTTCGACTATGAAAAGGAGTTTCACAAGCTCGCTCGAACCTGTGCTGAAACAAAGTTGGAAGTTTTATTAGTAAAACGAAATCTTGAAAAATCATTACTTGTTCAAGCTCAGCTCCTCAAACAACTATCTTTCTCTCCAGAAGAGTAAACGAATAGGAATCAAATTTCCACAAGGTTGAAGAATTTTACTTCAATCAAGGATCTCTTCAGGGAATTCGAAGAATCACGCCTATCAAGCGAAAGAGATCCCATGTTCACGAAGATTAATATTTGTGTTCAAGAAAGGAAAAATAGACTTCAGTTTTTGATTTCTTTTAATAATTGTATTAGGTCTATGAATAAAACTATCTTATTATTATTATTATGATTAAAATTAATATTTTATAATATTTTTTGTGATATCTTTCGGTTACATAGCCTGTTCTTGAATGCTTTATTTTATTGCTATCTATGTTTATGGGATGTTTGGTTTCAGTTTTATTACCTTGATATTCGATCTCATAATGTGTGAACCCTTATGGTTTGGGTAACTTGGTAAAAATATTCACAAGGCCTGATTTATGTATTGGTATTACTTTTATTAGTGAAATCGATCTTAAGTAATCACTCAAGATGGTATGATCGATGCCTTGTAAATAACAACTTTTATCTAGTCATTGGGGAACCGATCCTAATAAGAGGTGCAAAAAATTTACAAGAGGGAATGGATCATTGTAAGAGGTACAACACATTTTTAGTAGATGGGGGAACCGATCCTATGAACATGTGCAACAAGTTTGTAGTTTTGGGGGAACCGATCCTATGGACATGTGCAACCGAATACATGTAATTACCATAAGTTGTGGAAACCGATCCTAGTACCTAGTCAACCGAATTTTGGTAACTAGCGTGACTATGCACAGTACTCACATGGAGGTAGAACCGAACTTGTTTTGGTAGAACCTTGAAACCCATAATTGGTGATTTGATAGGATAATCAATCACATAGTTCTTGGAATTCAGACGAACCAATTCTAAACTTGTTGGGAAGTGTGGGAAATCGTTTCCAAGATTGTAAGTATGAAAAACTTGCAAAGTAAATATGTCGACATACTTTGAACATGTGCAGTAACTATTATCATTAATTGTTCAAAGATATTCCTTAATAGCTAAAGGAGAATCCCACGATCGAAATAAATTGAGAATCTTTTAAATAAGGTTTCTTAGTTTTTATATGCTATTTAATTTCCAGCAATTAAATGCATATCTTTAGAAAATAATAATTAGTAATGTGTATTTACTGATTATAGATTTTTCTATTGGGATTTCGGTTAATATTTGGACAGTGCATTTCCAGGATTTATGAGAACCGGTTTTGTGTTTATTGCATATCTTAGAGAATATCCGGTTTTGGAAACTCCTTGGTGTCCAAACTTCCTTGTCTATAAATATTGAAGTTTGCATTTGTAGAAAACTAATCCTCAAAGCCAGCAAAACTACCTAGTTGTGTTGTTACTGGTGGAGCCGCCTATTCGGAGAGGAAAGTAACCTAATTAGGCGAAATCTCTTACGGCCGCTCAGTTTAAAGACTTCTTTTGGATTGATAAGCTCTATTAGTACCGTTGATGGGAAACTAGATAATTGCAGTTTATTATTAGTTTTCAATTGAATTGACTGAATAACGGTTGTTGAACTTTGATTGCGCCTAGTTTGTTTGTGCTTGAGAATCTTCTCTTCTGATATAAGATTCACTCAAACTAAATCGAAGTTTCGACGAGGATCTTTAGACTATTTGTAGATCTAAAGACGTCTTGTGATAATCCAACGTTAACAGACTCCGCTCTGTGTGTGATTGATCACAAGAGATTCAAGATGATTGTGTGCAGGTGTTGATTGAAGATTAAAGAAGATTTGAAGACAAGAATACTTTTTGGCTTCATAATCTTTGGTGTGCACAATACTTGTTTCATCTTGAAAGGGATCCAACTATTATCGATTTATCTTTATAATAGATTGGATTGATTAGTTGAGTAGATCGGCATCAATACACTTCTTTGTGATTAATAATACTGATTGCGTAGTCTAACAATTACTTCGGTAATTGTTGAAAGATTGATCTAAGGACCCGACCAAGGAGTTTATTGGTTAAAGAGAAGAGCCTTTGTCAGACTCATATCACGTTGTTTGAAAAATGTTTTTACCGAACAGATTTGTTGTTCCTTTACTGTTTGGAATACGAACCAAAGGAATTGTTCCAAGTTCGTGACTTGTTAACAAGTTGGAGGCGTAAGGATATTGAGGGAACTAGGTAAACTATAGATTTAGTTGCTTGGTCTCAACTATACGAAGTTGGTTTGATTTTGTATAGCGGCTTAATTCTGAGAGTATTTAATTCTGGACTAGGTCCCGAGGTGTTCTGCATTTGCGGTTTCCTCGTTAACAAAATCTTGTCGTGTCATTTACTTTTATTTTACGCAATTATAATTGTGTTTATTATAATTTAAAGTAAATCGCACAAACGTTAATTCCTATTTTACTTGATAGATAATCCCTAGAGTTTGGTTAAGTCCGAACCTATTATCAAGTAAACATACTTCGTTGCTGTATTGTCTCGATCTCGTATCCATAAACGATCACATGTAGTGTGAACCGGTTAGTTATATTGTCTCGACTAAGTCCATATACAATCACTTTCGGAAAAGGACTTATAGGTGGAAAACTTTTAGATTGAGGTATATTTGGGTACCCTCGTCTTTTCATATTCGATTAAATCGAAGACATATACTCATAATAATTTCAGGATTTTAACAATACCAGTTACACTGTAGATAATGACTTCAAAATCCATGATATATTCCCTAAATTTTTTTTTAATTGTATTCTACATGACATGCAAATTGAATATTAACCACGGATTTTATTGGTTAGAGCCAAAAACAAATAAAATATGCAAATAAATCTCCAAAAAAATAAGTAAAAATCGGGACATGTAGGACCAACAAGATAATCACTCATGTAGAATAAAATTATAGACTCTTTCTGTATGAGAATAAATTCATTTCAAGATCAATTTAGTCACTACAAGGACTAATAATATAAGCTCACAAGTTTGGTGTGCAACCATTGATCTATAATGAGCTGTAGGTCCAAAATTATGGAGATTATCACCAAGATTTAAAATTGCTCAATATCCTTCAAGAATGTAACAATTTTCACTGGTTGGTATTTGAAATTAGTTTTAACCATAATAACGATATCTCATCCTTCTTGGATCGATAAAGAAAACAAATTTCAATTGGTGTATATGATTCTTTTTAAAATGAATAAATATATCATCATCGTCAGTCTTTACAAAAAAAAAACTCTACAGTTTATTGATGGTGATTTCTTTGAAGGAATAGAAATCAATAAATTATTACTAGATAAAACCACATTTAACGGTAAAGGGTTCTTGTAAAAAAAAATAGAAGCCAGTATCCCTCCATATTTCAATATTAGAAAAGATTGATCACATGTATTTACCAAGTCTAAGATTTCTTGTTAAAGATAGAAATCCATATTGTCGTCATCAAAAGACCAAAAAATATTAATGTGCCTTTGCATCTTTAATATAAACACATACTCGATGAACATCCAAACGGGTATAGTAGGATAAAACTGATTCTGCCGAAAATGGTATATTGGGTGTGTCGATGAGAAACGAATATAAACCCTAAACAAATGTACTGCACATGAGTACTTTAGATTCAAGAGATTAATCTGTACAATCCTGGCTAAACCAAGAAATGGACGTTCCAGGCTTGCTTCGGTCACAATATGAAGGAGAAGGGTTGATCTTAGGGAAGGAAGCAAAGAAGGTGTAGTGATATCAGAATGATGAACTCTGTGAAGTGTAGTTTCTATGACTTGTATCAGAATGTATAATTTGCTTGCAAGGTGTAAGCTATGTGTTCTCTATATGTTATGGATACTTTTGTATTTACGAGGATGATTACCCTCTTTAGGAATAGATTAGAAAACCTATTTATATGTAATCATGCATGTACACACTGATCTCATTGGACGTGGAATTTGTGAAGGGGTGAGAAGGTGGAGATCGTGTGAAAGTCATGAAACTGTGTCCCTATCATGGAGGAATACTGGATGGTTACATACCCACTACTCCTTCACTCGTTAACTGTCCGCCTTGCTTGACAGTTTTTCATAATGGGTGCATTACACACCGTATTGTCGTAGCCCGCTAGACCAATACCCTGATGAACATCCCCCATTTGTGACATGTTTGATGTCTCGAATATTTTGGTAGAAAATAACACCTAGTTGTAACTTGCATATCTAGGTGAATTGAATGTCTAAGGCGCGCCTGCATAGTGAAGTCGACATGTTATGAGAGAAAGTCGAGTCACGACCGGTGACGTGAAGTGTGGTAGTTTCTGAGTGGTCCCACCATCATAACATGTGAGAGGTGTTCATGAAAAGTGTAGGAAGGAATACATGATTATTCCAGCAACTAACGTGTGTTGTTATCCTTGTATGTAAGACGTACATGTAGATAATATTTCGACCAATCATGTGCAAGCTAGGCAGCAGGTGGTCGTAAGTGACAAGTCGAGCACTGTTTTCCATGATATATACGTGAGATGATGGGTGTTCGTGAAAGAGTGGAGAAAAATATATATGAGTATGAAAGTAGTCATGAATATCTAGCAAGACATATGGTCTCAAAATTACATTAACACGCCTCTTGAATGAAAGAGTGAATGGAAGTTTATGTTATATAAACTTCGTGAAATTTCGTAGTCAGAAAATTCAGATGTGAGACCCTTCACTAAAACTGTTGTAGAATTCTCATACGAACTTGTATTTTAATGATCCGCTAATCCATTCTTATCAGAAAAGAATTTCCTATCTTCCTACGTATAAATATTTAGGTTTTGAGTTTGAGTTTGTTTAGGAGGTGAAAACAGCCCCACAGTAAAAACTCAGGAATAATTTAGGAGGAATTCTGTCAGTTTTCAGCCATGACCTAGACCTCCTTTTAAGCTGTATCTTTTAGCTCGTTAATCCAATTCATGTGATTTTTTATTATGTTATACTAGACATTCATACGAAACGTTCGGAATATATCTCATACTCAAATTATTTACCAATTACTTCCAGCTGTTCGTCCAATATTTCGTGACCTTTTGAATATCGTCCGACCAAGTTGAAGAGATGTTAGAGCATTGCTCGGTAGAAATCGCATGCGTTGCTATCTCAAGCATGTTTTCCAATGTTAGTGATCAAAACTATAAGTCTTGATTTCTAGTCTACTATAGCTAAGTCTCGGACTAGGATAGAAAGTGTAGTTGAGCTCAAGGACTTTATGGAGATTCATCATACAAGAAGAAGAACTACTCAAGAAACCGGTGGAACTTCTCGACAAAAAGGTATGTGAAGACTTGAACTTATCTGTCACTCAAAAGTCTATCTCTTTCTCCTACTTCTTGAGACAAAAGGTTATATGCTATATATAGACTTATATTATATACATTTGGTATTTCGAGCCGAGTATACCTCGCCTATCTATATCACGAAATATGTGTTGATAAGCGTTTCATTTCGATCATGTTTATCTTTACCATGTGACGAAAATCATGATATGTTTCAATCACTTTGAAAATTTCTTTGACGAGAAATGGTATATAACGTCCTCTAAGAATGTTTCAATGGTTGGAATGAGAGTTTAGATTACATAAACGATGATGGACATAAGTATTGTTGTGGAAACATATATGTGCATAAGTCCTATCCCTTGAACCAAAGTTTGCGAACTTTGTTGATCAAGAGAAACTGGAAGAATGGCTTGTTTCCAAGTCCGCGAAATCAGTCCGCGAACTGTCCAACTTATCATCCCGTGAAAATCTGCTAGAGTTGACAAACTTGTTGCGTGAGTACCAGTCCGCGAACCCAGTCCGCAAACCGGCGGAAAGTCTTTGCCGAGATTTTCTGCTGGAGTTTGTAAAATCTGCCTGGTTTCTTAAGTCCGCGAACCTAGTGTGCGAAATTTAGAAGGTTATATATCCGAAGATGATTTCTGAACTTAAACTTATAAAGACTAAGGAATGCAATTTGCAAACCGTGGCTATAAAGTTCATGAACCAATTCGAGTGAATCAAATCATCTTTGCTTCAATTGTGTCTTGTGTAGTACATAAGATTTCCTTGCAATTGAACAACTCTCTAACTATTTCATTTGAGTCGTTTGAACTAGTTATGGTGAAGAATAATATGGTTGGTTTGAAATGCTCATATGGCTAACCTTTTGGTTAACTATTGTTGAACCAACAATGTACAAGTTTGGGTACGGTTAACAAACCTAGAAGCGTGCATTTCATTTATGTATAACAAGCTAAGTTTTTAATCTAACGGTTGAGAAATATTAGCTTGAATCTAAATCAGGTTTCAATCTAACTGTGGATATTGTTTGCTTTGTGACCAAGGTGAAACCCTGATTTGAAAGACTATATAAGGGGAAGTCCAGTATCTGTGCAAAACTAATCCCCACACCTCATGTGTGATACTAGTTTGCATATTAGAGTCGGTTCTCCTTTAACCTTTGGTTTTCTTCTTCTAAAACCAGGTTAACGACTTACAGACTTCATTGGGATTGTGAAGCCAGACCGATACTACTTTTATTGTAGTTGTGTGATCTGATCTTGCATCTTCTATCGTACGAGTACAATCATATTGATTGGCTTGAGATTGATATCTCTGATAGGAAAGATATAAAAAGTAATCACAAACATCTTCGTCTCATTGTTTGTGATTCCGCAACATCTTGTTTCACTACCATACGATTAAGATTGTTGTGAGGTGATTGATAACTTTAGGCTGTTCTTCGGGAATATAAGAACGGATTATCAATTGGTTCATGTTCACCTTGATTATTATCAAAAGATGGAACAAAACCTTTTAGGGTTTATCTGTGGGAGAAAGATTGATCCTTTGATAGACTTGTCTGTGTGAGATAGATTTGTTTATTGTAAAAGCCTACGATTTTGGGTCATAGCAACTCTTAGTTGTGGGTGAGATCAGCTAAGGGAATCAAGTGCGCAGTATCCTGCTGGGATCAGAGGTGTAGGGAGTACAACTGTACCTTGGATCAGTGGGAGACTGATTGGGGTTCAACTACAGTCCAGTCCGAAGTTAGCTTGGAGTAGGCTAGTGTCTGTAGCGGCTTAATACAACGTGTGTTCAATCTGGACTAGGTCCCGAGGTTTTTCTGCAAATGCGGTTTCCTCGTTAACAAAATTTCTGGTGTTTGTCTTATTTCAATTTCAGCATTATATTGTTTTATCTTTATAATTGAAATAATACAGGTTGTGCGTTAGATCATCAATTAGAGTAATCCAACCTTTCGTTGTTGGTTATCATTAATTGATCCTTGGATATTGGTCTTTGGTACCATCCAAGTTATTCCTTGTGTTTGATTAAAGACTCGCTGATTTCTATTAGCTCGAGTAAATCAAAACAAGAGAGAGATATTAACTCCTTGAGATACTTTTACCTAGATTGAGTCTGACTGTCTAGTTGATTCTCTAGAAAGTATTACGGAGTTAGTCCATACAGATTGCTAACCGAAATATTGGGTGGTGTTGTTAGACCCCCACTTTTTCAATTGGTATCAGAGTAGGCAAACACGTTTAAGACCTTACAATTCTGTGTTTGTAGCGATCTGACTCTATGGACGGTAAGTACATCTCTGATAACGCAACACCAGCTCAGAGCCACTCACGTGAGTTTCAAAGGGTTGAAACTTCTGAGAAAAACTCAAGAACTTGTCCATTGACTGAATCTACTTTCGACTGGAAAAAAAATCTCTTGAGGAACATTTGGATGATCTTTCATATGATAGTGATTCAGAAGAAGGACAAAGTATTGATGAGGAAGTCTCTCAATATATCAAGATGTTTGATTGTGCCTTGAAGGAAAATAAGTCAACAACTTTCTTGAGTAAATACATGGGTTCTCTTTGTCAGGAAAACAGAAAGTTGAGAAAACTCTTTAAAGGATACGATGGTGGATATAAACTCTTACAATCTATCGTTAAAGATCGCGAAGAAGATGTACGCACAAAAAAATCTGAATGTGATAATCTTTTCCGAAATCTCTTCGTGCTGAAAGAAAGACTTGCAAAAACTGAAGCAAGATATGACTCTCAACAAAAACGTTTTTGCGACAAAGAGCGTAGTCTTCTCGCCAAAGAAAAATCCTTGGAGACTGAGCTTGCAGCTGCTCTTAATAAAGTAAAATCACTGGAAGAGAGTCTGAGTAGATTTAGTTCTAGCTCTACAAAATTATCTTCTATGCTTGGATCATGTAAAGAACACCGTGATACACGTGGTCTGGGCTATAAAGGAATAAACACTCCAAAAACTAGTAAGATCAACTTTTTTAAAGCTAGTGATAATTCTCCATGTGAAAAACCTTTAGCAGCTTGCAATGGTCCCAAAAACAAGGATTCTGCTCCTTCTAATTCTGCTAACAAGAGAACAGTTAAAAATAATTCCTTTAAATGCTATTACTGCGGGAATAAAGGACATTCTGAGCAAAGATGTCGTTATCGGTTGAGGAATAAAAAGCTTCATAACATTCTTACTTGGATGTCTAAAGAATTCATTAAACCGGTTTCACATATTATTGGAAAAGGCACTTTAAACACTCAAGGAATGTACTGTGATAAGTCCTTTCTTAGTTGTGTGTTCAAAACAAAAAATTCCTACAACGGAAGAAGGAAGAATGGCGAAAGGGTGACTGACCCTGTAAAGAGAAAAAGGCATAGGAGAAAGAAATAAAAGTTGAGTTCCTTATCTCTCCCTGAAGAAAGCTGCAAATCCAAGACTTCCGCTCCATATTTCTTACATATCAACAATCGAGTCTCAGATCTAAAAATCAGTGTAAACAGACTCAAACGGAGCATCAAGAAAACATGGAAAACAGTTGACTCAGGTACTCCTAACCTTTTTCTTGATAAAACTTCTTCAGCTATGACGAGTAATGTCTCTCTAAGTTCCCTTGATAAAGGAAAAGAAGAAGTGAATATTGATGAGCAAGATGCTCATCTTAATACACCATGACTGCTTGAAGCTGCATCCCTATTTTGTGTAAAAGGTGGATGCTCCTTGTTCTCAAGATGACTCGTCTTGGGAAAGTTGTCGGGGTTGTAGTAAATTCGTTGTTAAGTTTTTTTTTTTTTTTAAAAAAAAAATTTGGTCCTCGTGTTCCTTCATCCCTTCTACGAGTGTCTGTCTCTCGGCAATTCTTTGAATAATTGTGCTTCTCTTTTCCCCGGGTCTCACATGTGTTATTGACCAAGTACACATACCTAACCCACAAGAACGTCATTGTTCCTAGGGTTTCTTGGAACACCTTATAAATATTGTGTTCCATAAGGTCAAAATATTCTACTGGACTCTTTTTGTACACAATGGATGGAAGCAACAAGGTTGATGAAGTTGAGAAGGACAATATTCTTGAGTTGAATCCTGTTTCTATAACATTCTTTCATGTTGTTGATCATGAAAACAAACTACCAGTTCAGATGTCATCACAACTGGTATGAAATCTTCTTCGAGACTTTGACATAGTACGTGAACAACTCGGAATTGCAACAAGGAATCTTGATTTTCTGAAAAAAAACTGAAGAAGGAAACTGATGAGCTCGTCCATGTTCAATCTCTAGTTTCTGACAGAGTTTAGAGTGTTTTAATCATGTTTCTTGTTTTAGTTGCCTAGTATGTCTTCTTTTTGGTTTAGTTGGAAGAGTAACTAGTGCTTTAATAGCAATGATTGTGACTACACAAATCTATTATTTTTCATCTTCTTGTTCTTTTTTAGGTTTATTGGTTTAAATTCTAAAAATATTTGGAGGATGATGGTTTGCAGTATTTAATCTTTACGATTTGTTATATTACAATTTGTTATGGGATATTGGTGTTTACGTCCGTGAACTATGTTGTCCCATATTTTTTCAAAAGTAAAGTCGTTCATGATCAGTATTCATGTGTTGATTTAAGGATGAATAGAATTTTGACATATACAAAAGTTAAGCCTATATTGTCAATTCTTTGATGGAAGATAGGTTAAAAGCTTTTGTGTTCAAGGATTATATCTATTAAATATCGTTATGCAAATAGTGATGGAAGATAGAATGAATCCTTGTGTATTCCACGGTATTGATCTTCACTGATCCATATTTTATGTAATGTTGTGAGGCTCCGTAATGTGTCTTATGTTGAGCACGATATAACCAAGTTGATTAATTTTTTATTAGCTTTGTTGGTTGTTCCGTAAGGTACTTTATGTTGAGCATTCTTGAACTAAATTAATCATCTTGTTTGGTTATTTAATTATTGATCCATAAGTCGTTTTATGTCGAGCAAAACAAATGACAATTAAATTGATTACTTTTGTAATTAGTTTGGTTGTGTATTCCAATTAGATTAATTATGGGTTCTCTTGTAATTAATCTAGTTGAGTATTTTCATACTCCGTAAGATTCCTCTTATGTTGAGTATATGAATGATTATCCTATTCATTTTCTAATGGTTATGTTAGTCGTATGCTTCGTAAGTTCTCTTATGTCGAGCACAATCAATTAAGTTGATCACTTTTGTGTTTAATTTGATTGCGTATTCCAATTAAATTAATCATGGGTTTACTTGTGATTAATTTGATTGAGTTTTTGGATATAGAAAATCATTCTCATGGTTTTTGGTGTCCAATAAAAATCCTTCCTTTCTTTTGAAATTAAGGTCGCTCTTGTTGTTCCCTTTGGAATGATATCTAATGGGGGAGAGTACTTTTGAACTTGTGCTTAATGGTCATATCTTGAGAGATGTGCGGCTGTGGAATTTTAAAGGGTTTATCTTATATCTTTAAACTCCTTGATGAATGCTATTATCTTCGGCTATATGATTGCATCTAAATTAGATGGTATGTATTTTCTTTTAGTCATGAAATGTCCCTTACGGAAATTTCATTATGATCTCGTTCTTGTACCTTTGCCAATTTTATTGACAAAAAGAGGGAGAATTAATATGTAGTTCACACTACAAATACATATGGTTTTCGGATCATTGTGTAAGGGGGAGTGGTTTCCATGTGAGATGGAGTATTGACTAAGGGGGAGTGAGACATATCACCATAGTACTATTGTTGAAGTTGTGATACAATTGGACTTTGACACTGTGTAATAATACTATGACATTGTATAACAATAATCGAGACCGATGCTTTCTCATTGTTATAGCTACGGATCTTCAACAACGGTAATGCTAAACTTACAACCTTTGGGATCATTGGAGTACTTGGAAGTGACGAAGATTTCGAGGAATGTTGAAGATTAGACATGTGGAATAGGAGCTACTAAAGTTTCTTTATCTTTTTGGTTTCCATATGTATTGATAGTTTTGTCACTAAAATTGACAAAGGGGAAGATTGTTAGAGCATTGCTCAGTCGAACTCGCATGCATTGCTATCTCAACCATGTTTGTCAATGTTAGTGATCTAAACTATAAGTCTTGATTTCTAGTCTACTATAGCTAAGTCTCGGACTAGGATAGAAAGTGTAGTTGGGCTCAAGCACTTCATGGCGATTCATCATATGTGTTGGTAAGCATTTCGCTTCGATCGTTTTTATCTTTAGCTAGTGACGAAAGTCATGATATGTTTCAATCGCTTTGAAAATTGCTTTGACGAGAAATGGTTTAACAACTGTATAACGTCCTCTAAGAATGTTTCAATGGTTGGAATGAGAGTTTAGATTACATAACCGATGATGGACATAAGTATTGTTGTGGAAACACATATGTGCATAAGTCCTATCCCTTGAACCAAAGCTTGCGAACTTTGTTGATCAAGAGAAACCGGAAGAATGACTTGTTGCCAAGTCTGCGAACTCAGTCTGTGGATTGTCGAACTTCTCATCCCGAGAAATTCTGCCGGAGTTGACAAACTTGTTGCGTGAGTACCAGTCCGCGAACCGGCGGAAAGTCTTTGCCGAGATTTTCTGCTGGAGTTTGTAAACTCTGCCCGGTTTCTTAAGTCCGCGAACCTAGTGTGCGAACTTAAGAAGGTTATATATCTGAAGATGATTTCTGAACTTAAACTTATAAAGACTAAGGAATGCAATTTTCAAACCGTGGCTATAAAGTTCATGAACCGGTTTGAGTGAGTCAAATCATCTTTTCTTCAATTGTGTCTTGTGTAGTACATAAGATTTCCTTGAAATTGAACAAATCTTTAACTAGTTCATTTGAGTCATTTGAACTAGTTATGGTGAAGAATAATATGGTTGGTTTGAAATGCTCATATGGCTAACCTTTTGGTTAACTATTGTTGAACCAACAATGTACACGTTTGGGTACGGTTAACAAACCTAGAAGCGTGCATTTCATTTGTGTATAACAATCTAAGTTTTTGATCTAACGGTTGAGAAATATTAGCTTGAATCTAAATCAGGTTTTCATCTAACGGTGGATATTGTTTGCTTTGTGACCAAGGGGAAACCCTGATTTGAAAGACTATATAAGGGGACATCTAGCAACTTTGCAAAACTAATCCCCACACCTCACGTGTGATACTAGTTTGCGTGCTAAAGTCGTTTCTCCTTTAACCTTTGGTTTTCTTCTTCTAAAACCAGGTTAACGACTTCATTGGGATTGTGAAGCCAGACCGATACTACTTTTATCGTAGTTATGTGATATGATCTTGCATCTTCTATCGTATGAGTACAGTCAGATTGTTTGGTTTGAGATTAATATCTGTGATAGGCAAGATATAAAAAGTAATCACAAACATCTTCGTCTCATTTTTTGTGATTCGGAAACATCTTGTTTCGCTACCATACGATTAAGATTGTTGTGTGGTGATTGATTTATCTAGGATGTTCTTCGGGAATATAAGACCGGATTATCAATTGGTTCCTGTTCACCTTGATTATTATCAAAAGACGGAACAAAAACTTTAGGGTTTTTCAGTGGAAGACAGATTGATCCTTTGATAGACTTGTCTGTGTAAGACAGATTTTTTTATTGTTAAAGCCTGCGATTTTGGGTCGTAGCAACTCTTATTTGTGGGTGAGATCAGCTAAGGGAATAAAGTGCGCAGTATCCTGCTAGGATCATAGGCGTAGGTAGTACAACTGTACCTTGGATCAGTGGGAGACTGATTGGGGTTAAACTACAGTCCAGTACGAAGTTAGCTTGGAGTAGGCTAGTGTCTGTAGCGGCTTAACACAGCGTGTGTTCAATCTGGACTAGGTCCCGGAGTTTTTCTGCATTTGCGGTTTCCTCGTTAACAAAATTTCTAGTGTCTGTGTTATTTCAGTTTCCGCATTATATTGTTTTATCTTTATAATTGAAATAATACAGGTTGTGCGTTAGATCATCAATTAGAGTAATCCAACCTTTGGTTGTTGATTATCATTGATTGATCCTTGGATATTGGTATTTGGTACCATCCAAGTTATTCCTTGTGTTTGATTAAAGACTCGCTGATTTATATTAGCTCGAGTAAATCAAAACAAGAGAGAGATATTAACTCCTTGAGATACTTTTACCTAGATTGAGTATGACTTTCTAGTTGATTCTCTAGAAAGTATTTCGGAGTTAGTCCATACAGATTGCTAAGAGAAATATTGGGTGGTGTTGTTAGACCCCCGCTTTTTCAAGAGGTATGATTGGTCAACGCCAAAGACGGGCCGCCGGTGAACATAACGGCACCTCATTGGTTTCTCAAACTTGAATATAAGCTGATCAATTTGGATGGCCAAGTTGGATGGTCGTGATTGATTTAAGACTGCCATGGGAATTAGGAACCTTTTCAGGCCGCTCGACTAGCCTATTTTGGCTATTAATTTTTGACTCTTCCTACAGGCTAGGAGCGATGTGATTGGTTGAGATAATAGGTGGGAAGACTGTTGTCATAATGACACCTTGTTTGCTGAGCTTGCAAGAGATATGGTTAGGTATTGAAGCTTGCCAATACATGTGGTCGTGATTAGTTGCGACTCACTTGGACGACCCAGATTTATTTTCTTAAGAAATTAAACACGTCGTCCAGATAACTTCCATCTTTAATTAAAAGTGTAGCCTGCGACTTTGGAGCGATTTGATTGTCCAGTGGGAAAGAGGGGCGGGAAAGCATAAATATAGGGTATGGTCGGTCGGTCATGGGAGGCGCCAGCTAGGGAAAACCGTTCGGTCAAGCGGCGCGGCCCCGCCCCTTTTGCTGCTGCCTTTATTTGTCGCAACTTCCCTTTATTTATTATTTTCCAACTTTTGGTAGGATTCTACTCTTACTAGTTTCATGATGGACCAATTTCCTAGTTTTCCTAGGTTAAGTCTCGACCAAAAGGGATCGAGATATTGTGCAGGCTCCAGTTTAGAGCAAAAACCTAATTTTTGTAAATTGATAAAATTGAGTTTTGTGGGATGACACAAAATTTGATCAATTTTGGTGAATTTTGCATGTTGATACAAAATCACTAATTTTTATCTAGGAGAGCAACGCAGCTTGCGCGCCTCTGATTGAGTACCTTCATGCACATCTTAATCCTGACACTTCGGGAAATTCATGTTACTCAGCCGAGAGTGAATATTAATTGTCATATCATTTCAATATTAAGAGTTCGGCTGGGGAACATAGGATATGATAGATACTCAGAAAGCCACGCATTTGTGAATAATGCAGGTGCATGGGAGCTTAAATACTGATTAGGCTCTGTATTATTGAACAATTCGTCTAGGAGCTTGAGGTTTCAATATGATATGAAGAGAGATATAAGCACTCATCAGATTTGATATATTTTTTTAATTCCTTGAGGAATATAGACATATCAAGGTCTACTACTTCTGATGTCAGGTAGAGAATTTTACAGTTTTCACCCTAAACTAAAAACCACCATCAACATTAAGTCCCATGTTTAGTACGTAACAGTGACATTGTTGCGGGGTAAGCACTAGATGGTGACAGAAGAAAATAAAATTAATAAGACGAAGTATATAGATATTACCAGGAAGAAAGCTGCCGGTTTGGCCTTCCTTGGCAGCGCTGGTGAAGCAGCTATCAATCCGCAAGAGGGGAGGCGGTAGAAAGCATGTCAGGAGAGTCCATCACAGGTAGCACGGATTATTAGGACTTTGATGATGGTCAGGAAATATGGAATCCCACGTGTGCGTATGTAAAAGGGAAACCTTTTTTCCCTTCTTGTATTAGGAAACCAGTTTGGCGTAGAGCTGCACTTGTCTTCCTTTATTTATTTAACATTCTTCATTCAAATCATGTACCAAAGTATGAAGGCTGTTGTTTCCTGACGAAATGTGTAGCTGAGATATTATATATGGAATACTACTTGGAGGTATCCAAGAACCTCGAGTTCGATGTAGTCTGGCTTTATCATGAGGCAAGGAAATACAGGTAGCATCAGATAGTTGTGGATAGGAGATAGGACACCAACGACTATGAAATGATGATCTTGATTTATAACTTGTAGAATCAAGGTCGAAGACAAGTGGATCTGGAAAGGATGGTACCGGACCTTGATAGTTTTCTTGATGTAGATTGTAGCAGCATGTGAGACTGGTGTATAGCAGTAGAAATGGATAAAATTGATCGATGCGGTTAGTTGCAGGACAACAGTAGATAGGAGCGGAAATGATTCCATCAGCGGAAACGAGTTGAAAGTTTAGGCTAGCAATGATAAGACGCGGCAGAAATTCCTACTCTCGACGCGAGTGGCCAGCGACAAAGATGGTGATGGGGAAAGTAGTGATAGTGCGTCACCAATCTTGATTGAATCCAACTTGAATTCTTATCTCAGTCCCTAGAAGGCGGTGATGCTCATCTGGGAAGAACTTGCTTGATTCTTATAAGCCTTACTTCCTTGAATTACTCTGCAGTAATAATATTTGTTGTTGATGCAATAGCTTAACCTTTCGGCCACTGGTTCCCTACTTTATTGAACGTGCAACCTGTATGTATCAGACTTTTCATAGCGTGCTTGTGTTGAAAAATGGTGACATTTTATTTGTATATGATGTTGACAGATTATGTTGATTAAGAACTAGTTTCTGAACTTTTGTTAGAAAACTCAGTAACTCAGTGGCGTTGTATTCTTCGGTTCAGAAGCAGTCTGTATTGCGGTTGGCAAACATGAAGGAGACATGAGGGAGATAAATTCGATTTTATGTATGCTGCATATGGCTAGTAGTGAAATTTCGACGCGGGTTTTGGTATATACGTATATCAGGTGGGAAGAAAACTTCAAAGCGTAGGTAGTGTAGCAAAATTCCAGCATGGAAGCTCTATGAAACAATTCTTTGAACTCCAGAATGATAGTAGAGGATATAACATTTATCTATTGAAGGAATTAGAAGATATATGCAGTCCTCTTACCATGAGTATCTTTTAACACTGAGTATCTTTCTCCACAGTGGTAAGAATAAAGAAATTTTGGATGTTGCACTGTATTTCCCGTTGGTAGTAGTTGCTGCTAGTAGATGATTAAGGAGATAAACACCAAAAATATGACGTGTGGCATGGTAAGAGCTTGTTGTTTACGAAGAATTGGTCACAAGATGGGAATATAATCTTAACATGTGTGAAGTATTCGAGTGTTCCATGTCTCCTGGTTCCATCAAGGAATTTCTACTTCCATGGATTTGAAAATTGCAACAGGTTTGGTTCCTTCTAGTGGTCTCATCAGGAAAAACGAAGCAGATATTGAGAAGCTGATTCAGGAACTGTAGTTGAAGGAAGGTGAAAAGACGAGGGTACCCAAATACACCACAATCTTTAAATTATCCAACTATAAGTCCTCTTACCGAAAGTGATCGTCTATGTATAAAGTCGAGAAAATACTACAAATTGGTATTCACACTTTGCGTGATCGTCTATGGATACGAGATCGAGACAATACAACAATCAAAGTGTGATTACTTGATAATAGGTTCGGACTTAACCAAACTCTATAAGATCACTATCAAGTAATACAGAATCAATGTTTGCGGAAAACAAAAGTAAATGACACAGCAAAGATTTTGTTAACGAGGAAACCGCAAATGCAGAAAAACCTCGGGACCTAGTCCAGAATTGAATAATCTCAGAATTAAGAGTTATACAAAATCTAACAAACTTCCTATAGTTGAGACCAAGAAACTAAACCTATAGTTCACCTAGTTTCTTCGGTATCCCTGCGCTTCCGACATTCAATAAGTGCACGCACTGGAAGAATTCCTTTGGATTTTATTCCAAACAGTAAAGGAACAACAAATCTGCTTGGTAACAACTCTCCTGATTCTTTCAGATGAAGATATCTCAAGTCATAAGCAAAGGCTCTTCCATTTAACCAATAAACTCCTTTGCCTGGTCAGATCAATCTATCCAACAACTACCGAAGTAGCAGAGTTTATATTTGCAATCAATCAATATAGAATCAAACAAGAAACTATAAGGTTATGCCGATCTCACACAACTAATCAATCGAATAAATCTGATTCTAGTTGGATCCCAGCCGATCAAGGTTTGTGCACACCCAAAGATATAGAAACCAAATCAGAAATCTTCTTTGTCTTCAAATTTTATTTAATCTTCAATAAACACTTGCACAACACCACTTGAATCTCTTGTGATCAATCACATACAGAACGGAGTCTGTTAACAACGGATTATCACAAGACGTCTTTAGATCTACAAACAATTCTAAAGATCCCGTCGACACTTCGATCTAGTATGAGCGAATCTTATATCAGAAGAAAAGATTCTCAAGAATAAACAAACTAGGTACAATCAAAGTTCAACAACCATTAGTCAATCAAATCAATCGAAAACTAAAATAAACTGCAATTATCCAGTTTTCCACCAACAGTACTCGTAGACCACTTCTTGATCCCACAGAAGTCTTTAAACGAGCGGTCGTAATAGGTTGCGCCTAATTAGGGTACTTTCCTCTCCGAATAGACGGCTCCACCAGAAACAACAAGACGATGAAGTTTTCCTGGCTCTTTGGATAGTTTGCTCGAAATGCAAACTTCGGTATTTATAGGCCAAGGATGTTTGGACACCAAGGAATTTCCAAAAACGAATTATTCTCAAGATATGCAATAAATGCCCAAATAGGTTTTCATAATTCATAGAAATACTTTGTCCAATATTTCCGAAATCTTACTAGAAAATCTCCAATTAGCACATTACCAATTTTTATTTTCCAGAGATATGCATTTAATTGCTGGTAATTAAAAGCATATAAAATGAATATCGTTAATTAAAAGATTCTTAATTTATTTCGGTCCGGGATCTCCTTTGTAGATGGGGAAAAACGATTTGTTGGTTTTTACGGAATTGAGGAGACAACTGTATGGAGGAGTCTCCTTGAACCGAGCGAAATGTTTAACCTCACACAGATGCACTGCAAGAAGGAAGTGCTTCAAGTTCGAGAGATCAATCTATAGGACTCCGGACTAAGCCAAGACAATGGCCGTTCCAGAGTCAATTCGGTCAAAAAAGAGAATGGGTTTATATGTAGGAGGGAAGCTGAGAAATGTGTGAGATCAATGGTGATCAAAGATTATAGGTTTGTTATATATTCTGCGTAAAGAAATAAGATAAGCTCTGATTGATTGAATTTGCTCTGTTGAGAGTAATTGATCATAAGTGTGACAGTTATCTGTTCAATCATGATTCAGAGACTTATTTATATTGCTAGAGTTGTAAACACCTTGATCCCATGAAGTGTGACAGTTCCTGGAGTCAAAGAGTGGGGAAGTGGAAATCGTGCTAAAACCAGTTTCTCATCGTGCGGAGACTTGGTTGATTTTCCATCCACTACCTTGTTAACTCCTCCAACTGATTGCACGACTTGCTCACATTCTCATCATGTGTATGAACACACGTGCCGTAGACCGCCAGACCAAAACCCTAATTAATATCCCCCCATGTAACACGATTGATGTCTTGTGGAGTATGCAAGGCAGACGTGTATTTACTTAGTCAGTTGCTGACTTTACGGGACGATGAGTCCTTGTATTGTTGAGTCGGGCATGATTTGCAAATGTTCCAAGACTCATGAATCGAACGTGTCTGTTGAGACAGAGGTATAATTTTAGAGTAAATGTTGATAGTTAAGGTGAGCAAATATTGCTCATCCGATGGATTGTTGAATATTGATAGTTGAACCAATACTCCGTAGTCTGAGAAAATATTGCTCATCTGAGCAAATGTTGCACGTTTGATGAATTATTGGTGGAAGGACCAAAATAAAATATTAATTTTAAATACTGGTAACTGATTCGAGTATAATTAATTAGAATTCTGATCATGGGATCAACGTAAAATTATTAGTGTTTGAATCTGCTCAGAATTATGTTTTGCAGAGCTTTGGATTCGAAACCCTAATTTTGATCAATTGCTGATTAATTGATGATTTATTGAAAATCAACTACGGAGTGAAGGAGGGACCGGATACATGGGATGATGAGTCGACCATGTAACGCCCAGATGATCGAATGAGAAAATACTAAAGTCTCTTGAAGACCAGTTGGTGAAAAGATGATCAAATGCTAGTTTAATCATTCATTAAAATAATGTTCATCTGAACCTTAGGTGATAAAACCTAATAAATGATGAAATGATGAAGGACCTACCAAGGGGTCATGAAAACGGTCCTGGTTAGTCACGGGATCGACTGACGATCATCTTATGAAATTCCAAGTTGTTTGGAAGAGTTTTGGACCTAATACGTGCAATTGAACAAATTAGGTCAAATTGTGAAAATGTGTGGGATCGGCTCCTTGCAAGCCAAAGATCCAACCTTGGTCAGTCAAGGTAAAACGCTCACGCTGCCGGAGTGTCTGTGTCTCAGTCCTGAGAACTTTGGTATTTTCTGATGTGCATTTGAGCAACATTTGAGAAAATATGAAGAAATCAAGGATTTTGCTGAAACTGAGAAAACTTCATAAGATGAAGGAAATAATAATAATAAAATGAAGGAATCATGAAGTGTGAGACCGGCTTATGTCCAAGGCATGGCACGCCGGCCAATGAGCCCTGTCTCGTGGCACTTTTCCTAATTTTATATTATTTTCATGATTTTAGGGAAATATCACGAAATCAAGGAATTTTGTTGAAATCAAGGAGTTTCCTTGAAGTGAAGGAGTTTCCATGAGATGAGGGAAACTAATAATAGTAATAATAATAAAATAAGGGTGTGGGGGACCGGCTTGGGCATGGTCGACTGGCTAGGGACCGGTCCCGCGAGTCTTCTCTAATTTTATATTATTTTCATGATTTGAAGGAAATATCATGAAATTTAGGAGTTTTCATGATATGAAGGAAATAATAATAAAATAATAAGAAATCATGAGGTGTGGGACCGGCCACAATTAGGGAAGAGTCGGCCGGCTAGTGGACAGGGTCCCACGACTCCTTTCCCAATTTTATATTATTTCCTTGATGTGAAGGAAACACCATGAGATTGAGGAGTTTCCTTAAAATGAAGGATATTTGTTCAAATGAAGAGATTTTCATGAGATCAAGGAAAATAATAAAAAAATAATAAAATATAGAATTGGGCGTGGGACTGGGACTGGGACTGGCCACGGCATGACCGGCTGGCCGGTGGGCCCAGTCCCCTAGCGCCTTAGCTAATATTTTATTATTTATTATTTTTCTTACTATTTTGCATAGGTTCATCGTTCCTTCGTATTTTGGAATGCTCGTTCATGCATTCAGGTGCTTGTTAGTGCATTGTTGTTGAGTACACTTGCACCATTTTGGTCGGGGCTTACTCGATAGCGGCTCAGATGCACGTACGTTGAATATTTTTCACTAACCCATGGAATTCTGTCGGGAAGAACCACGAATTGAAGTAACGAAATATTATGAAGAACGTAGAATATTCCTGAATATCCAGTTAATGAATTTAAGGATTACAGATGATTAATTGATGGCTCTATACTAGCAGGCATGCTGTCTAGGAGCATTAATTATCTGAGAATTGAGTAATATGAGCTTTTTTAAGCGTCATATTTCCTTATATAGTCAGGGAAAACATTGTTACATCCTGAAGATGTTATTGCTCTATACTAGTAGGCAAGCTGTCTAGGAGCCGTCCAATCGTTCGATTCTATATAGAAGTAATTACTGAAATTGCTCAGTACTCATGAGATATGTCTTTGCCTCAGCTGAGAGACTATATATCTACATATACTCTGAGAGACGGTATTCTCAGTCAAAGATTCTTGTGGCATGAGCTTTCATGCTTCTATGAGAGACATGAGCCTCAATACTCATCTAATTGCTGGATCAAGAGCATGTATAATTATGGTTTTACGATTTTAGCCCTTGTAGAAAATCCACCATCTATATCTTTGAGTTATTAAGGAATATATTTGAACAATAAAATATAAGAGTTATTGAACATCTTAAAATTATGTCGACATCTTTTTCTTTGTAAATCCTTTTTCATATTTACAATCTTGGAATCGATTATACCACACTTCCAAACAAGTTTAGAATTGGTTCATCTGTGTTGGAGGAACAACTATGTGATTAATCAAATATCAAATCACTAATCATGGGTTTACGGTTATGCCAAACACAAGGATCGTTTCTACCTTAATATGGTTACTGGGACCGGTTACATCAGTTACCAGGATTGGTTACGTCAATTACCAGGACCGGTTACCATATTCTCATGTATTACTTGTGATCGGTTACACAAGTCACTAGGATCGGTTACACCAATTACCAGGACCGTTTACGCCAATTACAAGGATCGATTATACAACTCTTTTGTGATTGGTCATACCAATTACTAGGATCGGTTACAGCAATTACAAATATCGATAATACCATCTTAGATGATTACTTAGATCGGTTACACTAATGAAAGTCATACTAATACATAAGTCAGGCACTGTGACTAGTTTTACCAAGATACATAACAAGTTATGATCGGTTCTACTAACTCACACATATTGGTAATCAACATATATGCAATGAATAACAACACCAATAAGCCTAGCGATTTCCCTTTAGATTCATAAACAACTTCATGAATGTACTTCCTTTAAACAAATGTAAACATTGTTTCCTAGGATGAAATCTTCACCTTTACCCATACACATAATCACAATAGCATTCATACGATTATGTCGATGTCTTATATACGAAGTTCAAAAGTTAAGAGTTATACTTCGTATTCTAATTCTTTAACACTATGATCATGTGATCATGTCTCACTACTAGAGTATAATCATTCAAAGCTTCGCAGTTATGTTTTCAATATAGCACGACTTGAAATATACGTTAGGAATTAAACAGTTCAAGTCAAAATATTACTAACCTCAAGAGGAAGGATGATGTCGTTGTTGTAGCTTGTTACTTCTTCATATTCTTCAAGTCTTCGAGTAATACTTATATGTCTCATAATCCTAATCTTTTTACCCTAACCTATACGAAGTTGTCTCTAGTTACATAATCAAGCGACTCTTTAATTGACTTTTTGATTCACAAAAATATGACAACCAAAATTGACATACCAACGCTTGGTGAGTTCAACCGAGCTATGCTCTAATAATCATCGCCCCCTCCCCCCCCCCTGTCTATTTTAGTGAAAAAACTCTTAATACATATGGATAAACAAATTACAAGAATTCATTACACATACGCTTGATTCTAAGTTTCAACAACACAATACCCTGCATATATTCAATCCATAAATGTCGATGTTGACATTTGAATAACAAAGCTAATACTCCCCCTAAAGGCAAGATAGGTAGATTTTCAATTCGAACATCTTTGTTATTTCCCTTTTGTAGTCAAGATAACTACAACATCAATATGATATGTTGCTCCCCCTTAGTCAATGCTTTACTCTTTCGTTAGATATAACATTTAAGCAAAATTATCTTTTCCTTAGTGATTACAAATCACTTGTTTACTCCATATATTTCTCCCCCTTTTCGTCACAAAATGACAAAGGTTCGAGCAACTAACGGTCAAACCGAAAGGATCCTACAAATCTAAAAGAATTGTACAACCTATAAGAGTTAAGCACAAAGGTTTCACATACCATTTTAGATAACCAATATGAAAACCGAAACTACAAGTAATTTGGTTTTAATATGTTATCAAGGAAACAATTGATCGAAGCAATTTTCCCTAAAAATTTAACAAATTGACTAAGAAACTTAGTTCCCTTGATAACCGATTGCACTAATACAATCGCTTATTTCGATAAGACCAAAATAAAGATCAGAATTAACTTTATTTTTCTCATCAGGCTCTAATTATTCAGACAATAACTTAGACCTTACACTTTAAACAAGACAAGTACTAGGTTAGTTAACTAGTCTTTCTTGTTAAAGCATTCGATTAGACTTGAATAACCGAATCCTTCACTTTGATAAGTCTAACTAAGATCAGAATTAACTTAGTTTCTCTTATCCGGAATCGAATTGGACTAAACAAATGATCCTCTATTTTGTTAAGCCATAAACAATACATACAAACCAAATAAGTTGACCTGCACAATTATTTCTATTAAACGGAAGCAATTGAAACAAACATAGACATTAAAGCACAACAATTGCACCGAAATTTCGTTAAGCCAAAAACAATTGATACCAAACACTAAAGAAAGATATCAAACTAGTTTTTCTTAACTGGAAACAATTGAATCATACACACACACACACACACACATATCCATACACACATAATGGAATAAACATCAATTGTACTGAATTTTGTTAAGCAAAAGAAAAATATATCAGGCTTTTCTTAAACAGGAAAACGATTAACTAACAAATTCGTTACCTCAGATTCCGCATCCTCTTCTCCCCAAAAATATATATCATTGAGCGCAAGTTCAAGCTAGAACTCTCCCCCATTGTGTTGTCATCCTCTCGCAAGAACAAAAGAACAACAACAAAAGCGACCTTCACAAGAGAAAGTTTGAACTGGTTTTAACTAATGCGTGCCAATAGCAAAAGTTGAAAACCGAAACACATATGTTTATGTTAAACAAAACTCATGTAAACACAAATTGATTCAACACATTGTGACTTTTTACATATGAGTCTCAATCGGAACACCTTATGATCCTTTGATAAAGCCTACCAACATGGGCTAGAACTTAATCCCGCTAAATCAAAAAGCCACACAAACCATAAGGGTTCACATCATATGAGATCAAATATTAAGGTTAAGAAAACCGAAATCAAACATCCCATAAACATATAGCAATAATATAAAGCATTCAAGCACAGCTATGTAATCAGAAAACTATCACAAGAAAAATTATAAAATAATAATTTTATTCAATAATAATAGACATTTTTAATCAGCAATAGACCTTATACAATAATTGAGATAATCAAAAATTGATGTTTATTTTCTTGGATTAAGCATTACAGCATATAACTTAATCTCTGGTGGTGCTCTTATTTTTCACTGAAGTTTCTTCAGTGTTCAAACTCTTGAAGCATGTCTCCGGGAACTTGTCTACAACCACTTCCTGTTTCTCAAATTTTTCAACTTGAACCTTCATACCAACAAGATCAGCTTTTGTTTCTTGAATTCTATCCTTGAGCCAATCTTGATGGCGAATCGTCATTATGAGGTTAGTTCTTAGTTCTTTAAAGCCTTGGATATAGTCAATCATACTATCAGAACGTATCCACTTGGTCTTTGTTGGATCTTGAAGGTTGTAAACCAACAGACGTGACTCATCTTGAGATCCAGAAGAACTATCAGAATCATAATCAGACATGATTTTTGATATGTTTTTCTTCTTCCTTTCTGTACTGGTTCCTTGACAATCCTTAACCTTTTGAGCTTCCTCCTTATTGACCTTTGTAATACTTCGAGTTATTGGATGCATGCTAGGTATTTAAATAAGGATCTATCAGGGTTTCTTAACACACGCAAGAGATTGTTTCTCTTAAGAAGAGACAATTTTCGGACCGAAAATACTTGGGAAATTCCAAAAATGTACACAGAATATTTTGTTTCATTTGTACGAACTTCTCATGCTGGAAGGTTTATTAAAATTCAAAAATTTCAAATAAAAACTATTTTTGGAAGTGTTGATGGTGGTTTTCGGTTTGGGATGAAATCGTGAAACCCTGTATTTTAATACGTTGTCGTCCTGCAAATGAAAAAAAGCCATTTGGAAGTGATGAGTGCATAAAACTTTTCACTTACATATGTATTGAGCAATTCAACATATTTATTGAAATTTATTCAGAATGGTGCTTGAAGCAACAATCCCAGATATTCTGTAAATTTTAATCTATCGCATTATTTACTAATGCATGGACCGCATAGTATTTTCTTATGCTATGTTCCCTGGATGAACTTTCAATGTTGGAATGACATGACGATTAATGTTCACTCGCAGCAGAGTAGCACGAATCTCTCGACTTTTCAGTATTGAAATCTGCATGAAAACACTCGTGTAGGCTACACCATCCTCTGACAAAGAGATTAGCGTGTTAACACATCTTTTAGTTAAAAGTTAGCGTGATCGAACGCGTTTAAATTCCTTAAGGTAAATCTAGACTGTCCACATCACTCTTAAGAAACGATCACGGCCGCATGATTTGGCCGCTGATGAGTGCTAAAAAGTGCATATTTCTATATCTTTTTCTTGGCAATTAACTCATCTTTTGTGCTCTAATTCTCCATTTTATCCCATATTCTGTATTTTCATTGTTTTCAAGAATAAATACTTTTCTTAATTAATTTCGTATTTTTAGGTTCTAAATAAAGTTTGGATGGAATTACGGAGCGAAAAGAGCAGAAAAGTGGTGGAAGCCGAGAGGAATTACGCAAGGAAGCCGCGAGGAATGTTGTGCACAAGACCAAAAGGCTAGAAATGGGCTTAACAAGGAAGAATTGTTCTTAAAGAAGATATGGGCTTGGCATACCCAAGGTCCAAAACCCTTACCCAAACCCATTTCCTATATCCATACCCGTTTCCCTTTCTAGCCGTCAGATTGGATCACATCTGAATCCAATGGTCGCAGCATCGCCAGTACATCAAAGTCTGAAGCTCTTGTCTAACACTACAGCACCTAACTCCATCTTGAGCCGTCAGTTTCGTTGTATCAGGCATCCGACGGTCGATACCAGCCTCTTCACTTGTATCCGTTAGATGAATCTATCATTTCCGCATCCCACGGCTCAGCTTCGCGAATCATCGAGACTTGATGAAAACCGCTCAACACCCAAACACCTAACACCTATACCCGCAGAACCAAACACACCCCTATCCCTAATTCCATCGACTCCATCTTCATCTTCTCCACTCTGTCTGCAACAGCCTCACCTTCACCACCAACTCCGCCAACTCCACTGCCTCAACCACCACAATAAACCACCAAAAGCCATCATGTCTATCCCTCACCGAAATCCATCATTCCCCTAAACTTCTAGCCATCTTGTCTCTCGATTTCTTCCCTGATTTCTCTCTGAAACCCTAGGTAAGAAATCAGTAGAATAGGTCGAGTTAGAAACGCAATTGGAAGGCATGGAGAGGAGCAGGAGAGTCAGAGAAGAAATGGGTCGACCTTCTTGAGTGATTTGTCACGTCAAATTAGGTAAAGTCGAACCCTAATTTCAACTGTGTAATTTGGGGAATATTTGTAAGAACCCTAATTTTGTATCTTGGGTATAAATAGATGTTATGGGTGTTGTAGAAACCATGCCTGGGCTAGCCAGTGCTTCACCCAAGAGGACTGGAATAGCCAGTGCCTCAAGGGTTATTTCTTAGTTTAAATTGTTTTGTAAATTTCAGTTCATTTTAGAATTTAATTTCAGTTCAAGTTTAGTTCAATGTTTTAAACAATTTCAATTCCATTGTCATTTAATTTCATTATGTTCTAACTCCATTTGCTAGGGGTTAGATGATACTCTTGAATTATAAGCTAGGATAGTCCTTGTTCATGTCACTGTTCTTGTAGTGCTGAAACTAAGTAGGATTGATAATTGGCTAGTTGAGTGAATGCACCTGTGATCAGCTGTGTTGTAAGAAGACAGCTGATTCTAGGGGTGTAAGAGTGAGAGTAGCTAAGGATTCAGTCCATTTGAAGGACTGTGCTTAATTGAAGTAGGGAAGTTAGTAAACTTAGTGATCAAATGCACCTGTGATTGAGTGTGCTGTAAGAAGACACTCAATGCTAGGGGTGAACTAGAGAACTTAGGGGATTAACCTTCCACTAATGCGGATTGCTAGATAACTGGTTGAGCAAACAAGCCTGTGATCAGCTGTACTGTGAGAAGACAGTTGATGCTAGGGGTAAGTTAGTAAGATTAGTTAAATCATCCATAATATTCCCTGAGATGAAACAAGAACATGATTTGATTAGGATCTGCCTTAGTTTAGGATCAAGATGTGGATTCAAAAGCCCTACCATGTTCCTGTTTACTTGCTTTACATGCTACTGTTTTTCAGTTCTGTCACTGCCCTTGGCTCACAGCCTTGGTTTGTTTGTCTTTGTTTCACTGTTTCTTATTCGCTACCACTGATTTTTCTTGTTAACTGTCACTTGCTTCATCACTTCAACTATACACCCTAGTCTCTGTGGTTCGACCCTGCCTTGCACACTCACTACAACAGACCCTGTGCACTTGCAGGTATCAGTTTGTGACTCTTTTAGAGAGCCACCAAGTTTTTGGCGCCGTTGCCGGGGATTGGTGTTGTGTAGTTGAAAAGAAAAAAAAATCAAAAATCAAAACAAAAAAAATTTGCTCTTGTTTTCTGTTTTCAAATTTTGTTGTAACTTAACTTAGCTATATTAGTGTAACTGTCTTTAGCTTTGCCCTGTAGCCTGTGCTCATTAGCTTGTTAGTTTTGTTGCAACTGCACCTGCATTCATTCCATTTCATCATTGCATGTTTGTCCTGTATTTTTGCATCTTAGCATCTGCATCTGCATTTCATTCCATTTCACTGCATCTGCATCTGTAGTTTTTAGCATCTTAGCATCAGCATCTGCATCTGCTGCACCACATACATCATTGCATATTTGTATCATTGTTCTTGCATCTTTGCCCTGTGCTAGCATGCTAGTGTAGTTGATATCATTCTGTTCTGCAACTGTAACAATATTGTTGAGTGCATTTGGCTACTTTGCCACTGCAGCATTGCAGTTCTTCAATTTTGCTCACTTTGATATTCAACTGCACTCTTCACCTGAACTGCACTGCTTTATGCAGTTCTTCATTCCACTTACACAATTCCCTGCCTTTTTCTGTGTACTGATCACACACATTTAAGTGTGCATGTAGATGGTGTTGTTGCTTAACTGGACAGCAAGCCTAAGAACTGGAAGAGAAGAAGAGAAAAGCATGGTGTGGCTAGGCTTCAACTGAACAGTACCTGAAAAGCTGTTGCTAGCAGCACTGAGAACCAAAGGCTGCTGTTGTTGAGCTGCTGCTGTGGAATTGCTGTTGTGCTGCTGTTGCTGCTGTGGAATTACTGCTAGCTGCTGCACACCTGTTGCTGCTACTGCTGCTGCTAGACCAAGGCCCAAGCTGGGCTGCACAAGCTGAGGGAAGGAGCAAAACAGTAAGCCTAAACTCAAAACAGTTTTGTGGGCTTGTATGAATTAGTGTGTGTTTCTGTTTTAGTTCCGAGGGCTTGTAATTTAACTGAATAGTGGGCTTGTTTAAACCAGAAGCTGGGCTTGGTACTTAACTAAACTTTGGGCTGCAAAACGCAACAACCCAATTGCACCACTCTGACTCTGTTTGAAAACCCAACTGGGCCCCTGAACCCAGTTTGTGGGCTTGTTTAAATTTTCTTTGGGCTTGATTCTGGGCCAAGTTTAACTGAATTCTGGGCCTCAAACAAACTAAAAGCCAAAGATCTCTAAGCCCATTAGCTGGGCTTTTTCCCTAAAAACCAAAAAGTTTTTTCCCATTAAAACCAAAAGGCTTTTTCCCATAAAAACCAAATGTTGTTCATTCTCTTAAAAACCAAATTTTTCCCAAAAAGTCCAATCCCATTAAAAACCAAATTTTCTTGTATAGAGTCTAGTAGATAGTTTCTTAGTTAAATCTTTTGTTTCTTTTGTACATATTTTGCTAATCCAATGTGACTCTTAACTGAAATATGTTGGATTTTTGCCTTGAATAACGGAGTTCTAATCTTGCTTTCGCCGACATCCGGGTATTCTCTTTCCTTTTTCCCTGCTCAGCATGGTCCTATTCGTATGTTGTATTATAATTTTATTCATCTTTTGAAACATTGAGGACAATGTTTAGTTTAGGTTTGGGGGTATATAGTAGATACCATGATAATATGCCATAATCGAAAAATTGAACTCTTCCTTTTTGAAAAAAAAAATAAAAAATAAAAATCATAAAAATGGAGCTCATTTACCTTGAAATGTTGACTCTTGTGCATGTATGTAAACATAAGGATTCTTAGTCTAGATATTTAGGCACCCTGATTCTAGCACAATTCACATGTGATAAGAAACTTGCACACGCACAATCTACCAATACATGTATAGCCTCGATCTTCAAGGTGTTTGATAGGAAGTTAGATTGCCAATCACTTTAGAATACTGAATGAGACTTGACTAGCTTGTTCTTTGGTTGGCTGGGATAGAAGTTGGAGGATACGTTAAGAAAAGCAACCATAGAATTTGACCGGATGCATTCGATAAGGGCCACCTCTTGCTAAGAGTCATGTAATTATGTTTTTCTTTTTGTTCATGTATCAAAAGTGTCACTATGTTGTAAAGATCAAAGTTATTTCTTCAAAAAAAAAAAAATCAATTATTTATTCTATGTTTTGTCATGTTAAAGACAATAGTTCTCTCTTGTTCCAAAAATAAAAGAGAGTAATCAATGTAAATAAGAGTCATGTAAAGAGTTATCTTTTTGTTGTAAATAGTCTTGTAATAAGCAAGGAGGGTGCAGCCATCGATGTATAACGCGGGTAAACTGAAATATCACCAACTCATTGGGTGAACATTCACAATTCTCGTAAATCCGGACAGCTAGCTTGGCTTAGAATTCGGTTCTTAGCCTAAAAACTATCTCTTGGTGATTAGTAGTCATAACTTCAGGTCATTCTAGAAACATGTGTAGATACACTTTACACTCTTATCACGTGTCTTTAGTTGTTATCAGTGCTAGGATTTTGCCTTTGATAGCTAGATTGACATCTCCATTTTGCTGTGAGCTTCTACTGTCTTGCACATGTCACATTTCATGGAATCTGAGCTTATATTTTGTCCTAGAACTTTGTAGGTACGTTCTAAGCAAACCTTCACGAGACTTCAACTCGTCCACTAGGGACACTTAGTGGTTTAAAAGGCTTAGTGCATACGCTAAATGCATTCGAGAGACCAGCGACAGTGGTATAGGTAGGATTTCCTTAGTTTTGTTTTACTTGAGGACAAGTAAAATTCAGGTTTGGGGGTATTTGATGAGTGCTAAAAAGTGCATATTTCTATATCTTTTTGTTGGCATTTAACTCATCTTTTGTGCTCTAATTCTCCATTTTATCCCATATTCTGTATTTTCATTGTTTTCAAGAATAAATACTTTTCTTAATTAATTTTGTATTTTTAGGTTCTAAATAAAGTTTCGATGGAATTACGGAGCGAAAAGAGCAGAAAAGTAGTGGAAGCCGAGAGGAATTACGCAAGGAAGCCGCGAGGAATGTTGTGCACAAGACCAAAAGGCTAGAAATGGGCTTAACAAGGAAGAATTGTTCTTAAAGAAGATATGGGCTTGGCATACCCAAGGTCCAAAACCCTTACCCAAACCCATTTCCTATATCCATACCCGTTTCCCTTTCTAGCCGTCAGATTGGATCACATCTGAATCCAATGGTCGCAGCATCGCCAGTACATCAAAGTCTGAAGCTCTTGTCTAACACTACAGCACCTAACTCCATCTTGAGCCGTCAGTTTCGTTGTATCAGGCATCCGACGATCGATACCAACCTCTTCACTTGTAGCCGTTAGATCAATCTATCATTTCCGCATCCCACGGCTCAGCTTCGCGAATCATCGAGACTTGATGAAAACCGCTCAACACCAAAACACCTAACACCTATACCCGCAGAACCAAACACACCCCTATCCCTAATTCCATCGACTCCATCTCCATCTTCTCCACTCCGTCTGCAACAGCCTCACCTTCACCACCAACTCCGCCAACTCCACTGCCTCAACCACCACAATCAACCACCAAAAGCCATCATGGCTATCCCTCACCGAAACCCATCATTCCCCTAAACTTCTAGCCATCTATTCTCTCGATTTCTTCCCTGATTTCTCTCTAAAACCCTAGGTAAGAAATCAATAGAATAGGTCGAGTTAGAAACGCAATTGGAAGGCATGGAGAGGAGCAGGAGAGTCAGAGAAGAAATGGGTCGACCTTCTTGAGTGATTTTTCATGTCAAATTAGGTAAAGTCGAACCCTAATTTCAACTGTGTAATTTGGGGAATATTTGTAAGAACCCTAATTTTGTATCTTGGGTATAAATAGATGTTATGGGTGTTGTAGAAACCATGCCTGGGATAGCCAGTGCTTCACCCAAGAGGACTGGAATAGCCAGTGCCTCAAGGGTTATTTCTTAGTTTAAATTGTTTTGTAAATTTCAGTTCATTTTAGAATTTAATTTCAGTTCAAGTTTAGTTCAATGTTTTAAACAATTTAAATTCCATTGTCATTTAATTTCATTATGTTCTAACTCCATTTGCTAGGGGTTAGATGATACTCTTGAATTGTAAGCTAGGATAGTCCTTGTTCATGTCACTTTTCTTGTAGTGCTGAAACTAAGTAGGATTGATAATTGGCTAGTTGAGTGAATGCACCTGTGATCAGCTGTGCTGTAAGAAGACAGCTGATTCTAGGGGTGTAAGAGTGAGAGTAGCTAAGGATTCAGTCCATTTGAAGGACTGTGCTTAATTGAAGTAGGGAAGTTAGTAAACTTAGTGATCAAATGCACCTGTGATTGAGTGTGCTGTAAGAAGACACTCAATGCTAGGGGTGAACTAGAGAACTTAGGGGATTAACCTTCCACTAATGCGGATTGCTAGATAACTGGTTGAGCAAACAAGCCTGTGATCAGCTGTACTGTGAGAAGACAGTTGATGCTAGGGGTAAGTTAGTAAGATTAGTTAAATCATCCATAATATTCCCTGAGATGAAACAAGAACATGATTTGATTAGGATCTGCCTTAGTTTAGGATCAAGATGTGGATTCAAAAGCCCTACCATGTTCCTGTTTACTTGCTTTACATGCTAATGTTTTTCAGTTCTGTCACTGCCCTTGGCTCACAGCCTTGGTTTGTTTGTCTTTGTTTCACTGTTTCTTATTCGCTACCACTGATTTTTCTTGTTAACTGTCACTTGCTTCATCACTTCAACTATACACCCTAGTCTCTGTGGTTCGACCCTGCCTTGCACACTCACTACAACAGACCCTGTGCACTTGCAGGTATCAGTTTGTGACTCTTTTAGAGAGCCACCAAGTTTTTGGCGCCGTTGCCGGGGATTGGTGTTGTGTAGTTGAAAAGAAAAAAAAAATCAAAAATCAAAACAAAAAAAATTTGCTCTTGTTTTCTGTTTTCAAATTTTGTTGTAACTTAACTTAGCTATATTAGTGTAACTGTCTTTAGCTTTGCCCTGTAGCCTGTGCTCATTAGCTTGTTAGTTTTGTTGCAACTGCACCTGCATTCATTCCATTTCATCATTGCATGTTTGTCCTGTATTTTTGCATCTTAGCATCTGCATCTGCATTTCATTCCATTTCACTGCATCTGCATCTGCATCTGTAGTTTTTAGCATCTTAGCATCAGCATCTGCATCTGCTGCACCACATACATCATTGCATATTTGTATCATTGTTCTTGCATCTTTGCCCTGTGCTAGCATGCTAGTGTAGTTGATATCATTCTGTTCTGCAACTGTAACAATATTGTTGAGTGCATTTGGCTACTTTGCCACTGCAGCATTGCAGTTCTTCAATTTTGCTCACTTTGATATTCAACTGCACTCTTCACCTGAACTGCACTGCTTTATGCAGTTCTTCATTCCACTTACACAATTCCCTGCCTTTTTCTGTGTACTGATCACACACATTTAAGTGTGCATGTAGATGGTGTTGTTGCTTAACTGGACAGCAAGCCTAAGAACTGGAAGAGAAGAAGAGAAAAGCATGGTGTGGCTAGGCTTCAACTGAACAGTACCTGAAAAGCTGTTGCTAGCAGCACTGAGAACCAAAGGCTGCTGTTGTTGAGCTGCTGCTGTGGAATTGCTGTTGTGCTGCTGTTGCTGCTGTGGAATTACTGCTAGCTGCTGCACACCTGTTGCTGCTACTGCTGCTGCTAGACCAAGGCCCAAGCTGGGCTGCACAAGCTGAGGGAAGGAGCAAAACAGTAAGCCTAAACTCAAAACAGTTTTGTGGGCTTGTATGAATTAGTGTGTGTTTCTGTTTTAGTTCCGAGGGCTTGTAATTTAACTGAATAGTGGGCTTGTTTAAACCAGAAGCTGGGCTTGGTACTTAACTAAACTTTGGGCTGCAAAACGCAACAACCCAATTGCACCACTCTGACTCTGTTTGAAAACCCAACTGGGCCCCTGAACCCAGTTTGTGGGCTTGTTTAAATTTTCTTTGGGCTTGATTCTGGGCCAAGTTTAACTGAATTCTGGGCCTCAAACAAACTAAAAGCCAAAGATCTCTAAGCCCATTAGCTGGGCTTTTTCCCTAAAAACCAAAAAGTTTTTTCCCATTAAAACCAAAAGGCTTTTTCCCATAAAAACCAAATGTTGTTCATTCTCTTAAAAACCAAATTTTTCCCAAAAAGTCCAATCCCATTAAAAACCAAATTTTCTTGTATAGAGTCTAGTAGATAGTTTCTTAGTTAAATCTTTTGTTTCTTTTGTACATATTTTGCTAATCCAATGTGACTCTTAACTGAAATATGTTGGATTTTTGCCTTGAATAACGGAGTTCTAATCTTGCTTTCGCCGACATCCGGGTATTCTCTTTCCTTTTTCCCTGCTCAGCATGGTCCTATTCGTATGTTGTATTATAATTTTATTCATCTTTTGAAACATTGAGGACAATGTTTAGTTTAGGTTTGGGGGTATAGAGTAGATACCATGATAATATGCCATAATCGAAAAATTGAACTCTTCCTTTTTGAAAAAAAAAATAAAAAATAAAAATCATAAAAATGGAGCTCATTTACCTTGAAATGTTGACTCTTGTGCATGTATGTAAACATAAGGATTCTTAGTCTAGATATTTAGGCACCCTGATTCTAGCACAATTCACATGTGATAAGAAACTTGCACACGCACAATCTACCAATACATGTATAGCCTCGATCTTCAAGGTGTTTGATAGGAAGTTAGATTGCCAATCACTTTAGAATACTGAATGAGACTTGACTAGCTTGTTCTTTGGTTGGCTGGGATAGAAGTTGGAGGATACGTTAAGAAAAGCAACCATAGAATTTGACCGGATGCATTCGATAAGGGCCACCTCTTTCTAAGAGTCATGTAATTATGTTTTTATTTTTGTTCATGTATCAAAAGTGTCACTATGTTGTAAAGATCAAAGTTATTTCTTACAAAAAAAAAAAAAAAAAATCAAGTATTTATTCCATGTTTTTTCATGTTAAAGACAATAGTTCTCTCTTGTTCCAAAAATAAAAGAGAGTAATCAATGTAAATAAGAGTCATGTAAAGAGTCATCTTTTTGTTGTAAATAGTTTTGTAATAAGCAAGGAGGGTGCAGCCATCGATGTATAACGCGGGTAAACTGAAATATCACCAACTCATTGGGTGAACATTCACAATTCTCGTAAAGCCGGACAGCTAGCTTGGCTTAGAATTCGGTTCTCTCTTGGTGATTAGTAGTCATAACTTCAGGTCATTCTAGAAACATGTGTAGATACACTTTACACTCTTATCACGTGTCTTTAGTTGTTATCAGTGCTAGGATTGTGCCTTTGATAGCTAGATTGACATCTCCATTTTGCTGTGAGCTTCTACTGTCTTGCATATGTCACATTTCATGGAATCAAAGCTTATATTTTGTCCTAGAACTTTGCAGGTACGTTCTAAGCAAACCTTCACGAGACTTCACTCGTCCACTAGGGACACTTAGTGGTTTAAAAGGCTTAGTGCATACGCTAAATGCATTCGAGAGACCAGCGACAGTGGTATAGGTAGGATTTCCTTAGTTTTGTTTTACTTGAGGACAAGTAAAATTCAGGTTTGGGGGAATTTGATGAGTGCTAAAAAGTGCATATTTCTATATCTTTTTCTTGGCAATTAACTCATCTTTTGTGCTCTAATTCTCCATTTTATCCCATATTCTGTATTTTCATTGTTTTCAAGAATAAATACTTTTCTTAATTAATTTCGTATTTTTAGGTTCTAAATAAAGTTTGGATGGAATTACGGAGCGAAAAGAGCAGAAAAGTGGTGGAAGCCGAGAGGAATTACGCAAGGAAGCCGTGAGGAATGTTGTGCACAAGACCAAAAGGCTAGAAATGGGCTTAACAAGGAAGAATTGTTCTTAAAGAAGATATGGGCTTGGCATACCCAAGGTCCAAAACCCTTACCCAAACCCATTTCCTATATCCATACCCGTTTCCCTTTCTAGCCGTCAGATTGGATCACATCTGAATCCAATGGTCGCAGCATCGCCAGTACATCAAAGTCTGAAGCTCTTGTCTAACACTACAGCACCTAACTCCATCTTGAGCCGTCAGTTTCGTTGTATCAGGCATCCGACGATCGATACCAACCTCTTCACTTGTAGCCGTTAGATCAATCTATCATTTCCGCATCCCACGGCTCAGCTTCGCGAATCATCGAGACTTGATGAAAACCGCTCAACACCAAAACACCTAACACCTATACCCGCAGAACCAAACACACCCCTATCCCTAATTCCATCGACTCCATCTCCATCTTCTCCACTCCGTCTGCAACAGCCTCACCTTCACCACCAACTCCGCCAACTCCACTGCCTCAACCACCACAATCAACCACCAAAAGCCATCATGGCTATCCCTCACCGAAACCCATCATTCCCCTAAACTTCTAGCCATCTATTCTCTCGATTTCTTCCCTGATTTCTCTCTAAAACCCTAGGTAAGAAATCAATAGAATAGGTCGAGTTAGAAACGCAATTGGAAGGCATGGAGAGGAGCAGGAGAGTCAGAGAAGAAATGGGTCGACCTTCTTGAGTGATTTTTCATGTCAAATTAGGTAAAGTCGAACCCTAATTTCAACTGTGTAATTTGGGGAATATTTGTAAGAACCCTAATTTTGTATCTTGGGTATAAATAGATGTTATGGGTGTTGTAGAAACCATGCCTGGGATAGCCAGTGCTTCACCCAAGAGGACTGGAATAGCCAGTGCCTCAAGGGTTATTTCTTAGTTTAAATTGTTTTGTAAATTTCAGTTCATTTTAGAATTTAATTTCAGTTCAAGTTTAGTTCAATGTTTTAAACAATTTAAATTCCATTGTCATTTAATTTCATTATGTTCTAACTCCATTTGCTAGGGGTTAGATGATACTCTTGAATTGTAAGCTAGGATAGTCCTTGTTCATGTCACTTTTCTTGTAGTGCTGAAACTAAGTAGGATTGATAATTGGCTAGTTGAGTGAATGCACCTGTGATCAGCTGTGCTGTAAGAAGACAGCTGATTCTAGGGGTGTAAGAGTGAGAGTAGCTAAGGATTCAGTCCATTTGAAGGACTGTGCTTAATTGAAGTAGGGAAGTTAGTAAACTTAGTGATCAAATGCACCTGTGATTGAGTGTGCTGTAAGAAGACACTCAATGCTAGGGGTGAACTAGAGAACTTAGGGGATTAACCTTCCACTAATGCGGATTGCTAGATAACTGGTTGAGCAAACAAGCCTGTGATCAGCTGTACTGTGAGAAGACAGTTGATGCTAGGGGTAAGTTAGTAAGATTAGTTAAATCATCCATAATATTCCCTGAGATGAAACAAGAACATGATTTGATTAGGATCTGCCTTAGTTTAGGATCAAGATGTGGATTCAAAAGCCCTACCATGTTCCTGTTTACTTGCTTTACATGCTAATGTTTTTCAGTTCTGTCACTGCCCTTGGCTCACAGCCTTGGTTTGTTTGTCTTTGTTTCACTGTTTCTTATTCGCTACCACTGATTTTTCTTGTTAACTGTCACTTGCTTCATCACTTCAACTATACACCCTAGTCTCTGTGGTTCGACCCTGCCTTGCACACTCACTACAACAGACCCTGTGCACTTGCAGGTATCAGTTTGTGACTCTTTTAGAGAGCCACCAAGTTTTTGGCGCCGTTGCCGGGGATTGGTGTTGTGTAGTTGAAAAGAAAAAAAAATCAAAAATCAAAACAAAAAAAATTTGCTCTTGTTTTCTGTTTTCAAATTTTGTTGTAACTTAACTTAGCTATATTAGTGTAACTGTCTTTAGCTTTGCCCTGTAGCCTGTGCTCATTAGCTTGTTAGTTTTGTTGCAACTGCACCTGCATTCATTCCATTTCATCATTGCATGTTTGTCCTGTATTTTTGCATCTTAGCATCTGCATCTGCATTTCATTCCATTTCACTGCATCTGCATCTGCATCTGTAGTTTTTAGCATCTTAGCATCAGCATCTGCATCTGCTGCACCACATACATCATTGCATATTTGTATCATTGTTCTTGCATCTTTGCCCTGTGCTAGCATGCTAGTGTAGTTGATATCATTCTGTTCTGCAACTGTAACAATATTGTTGAGTGCATTTGGCTACTTTGCCACTGCAGCATTGCAGTTCTTCAATTTTGCTCACTTTGATATTCAACTGCACTCTTCACCTGAACTGCACTGCTTTATGCAGTTCTTCATTCCACTTACACAATTCCCTGCCTTTTTCTGTGTACTGATCACACACATTTAAGTGTGCATGTAGATGGTGTTGTTGCTTAACTGGACAGCAAGCCTAAGAACTGGAAGAGAAGAAGAGAAAAGCATGGTGTGGCTAGGCTTCAACTGAACAGTACCTGAAAAGCTGTTGCTAGCAGCACTGAGAACCAAAGGCTGCTGTTGTTGAGCTGCTGCTGTGGAATTGTTGTTGTGCTGCTGTTGCTGCTGTGGAATTACTGCTAGCTGCTGCACACCTGTTGCTGCTACTGCTGCTGCTAGACCAAGGCCCAAGCTGGGATGCACAAGCTGAGGGAAGGAGCAAAACAGTAAGCCTAAACTCAAAACAGTTTTGTGGGCTTGTATGAATTAGTGTGTGTTTCTGTTTTAGTTCCGAGGGCTTGTAATTTAACTGAATAGTGGGCTTGTTTAAACCAGAAGCTGGGCTTGGTACTTAACTAAACTTTGGGCTGCAAAACGCAACAACCCAATTGCACCACTCTGACTCTGTTTGAAAACCCAACTGGGCCCCTGAACCCAGTTTGTGGGCTTGTTTAAATTTTCTTTGGGCTTGATTCTGGGCCAAGTTTAACTGAATTCTGGGCCTCAAACAAACTAAAAGCCAAAGATCTCTAAGCCCATTAGCTGGGCTTTTTCCCTAAAAACCAAAAAGTTTTTTCCCATTAAAACCAAAAGGCTTTTTCCCATAAAAACCAAATGTTGTTCATTCTCTTAAAAACCAAATTTTTCCCAAAAAGTCCAATCCCATTAAAAACCAAATTTTCTTGTATAGAGTCTAGTAGATAGTTTCTTAGTTAAATCTTTTGTTTCTTTTGTACATATTTTGCTAATCCAATGTGACTCTTAACTGAAATATGTTGGATTTTTGCCTTGAATAACGGAGTTCTAATCTTGCTTTCGCCGACATCCGGGTATTCTCTTTCCTTTTTCCCTGCTCAGCATGGTCCTATTCGTATGTTGTATTATAATTTTATTCATCTTTTGAAACATTGAGGACAATGTTTAGTTTAGGTTTGGGGGTATAGTAGATACCATGATATATGCCATAATCGAAAAATTGAACTCTTCCTTTTTGAAAAAAAAAATAAAAAATAAAAATCATAAAAATGGAGCTCATTTACCTTGAAATGTTGACTCTTGTGCATGTATGTAAACATAAGGATTCTTAGTCTAGATATTTAGGCACCCTGATTCTAGCACAATTCACATGTGATAAGAAACTTGCACACGCACAATCTACCAATACATGTATAGCCTCGATCTTCAAGGTGTTTGATAGGAAGTTAGATTGCCAATCACTTTAGAATACTGAATGAGACTTGACTAGCTTGTTCTTTGGTTGGCTGGGATAGAAGTTGGAGGATACGTTAAGAAAAGCAACCATAGAATTTGACCGGATGCATTCGATAAGGGCCACCTCTTGCTAAGAGTCATGTAATTATGTTTTTCTTTTTTGTTCATGTATCAAAAGTGTCACTATGTTGTAAAGATCAAAGTTATTTCTTCAAAAAAAAAAAAATCAAAAAAATTCAGAAAAATAAAAAAAATATCAAAAAAAAAAAATCAAAAAAAACAAAAAAATCAAAAAAGAAAAAATCAATCAAGTATTTATTCCATGTTTTTTCATGTTAAAGACAATAGTTCTCTCTTGTTCCAAAAATAAAAGAGAGTAATCAATGTAAATAAGAGTCATGTAAAGAGTCATCTTTTTGTTGTAAATAGTTTTGTAATAAGCAAGGAGGGTGCAGCCATCGATGTATAACGCGGGTAAACTGAAATATCACCAACTCATTGGGTGAACATTCACAATTCTCGTAAAGCCGGACAGCTAGCTTGGCTTAGAATTCGGTTCTCTCTTGGTGATTAGTAGTCATAACTTCAGGTCATTCTAGAAACATGTGTAGATACACTTTACACTCTTATCACGTGTCTTTAGTTGTTATCAGTGCTAGGATTGTGCCTTTGATAGCTAGATTGACATCTCCATTTTGCTGTGAGCTTCTACTGTCTTGCATATGTCACATTTCATGGAATCAAAGCTTATATTTTGTCCTAGAACTTTGCAGGTACGTTCTAAGCAAACCTTCACGAGACTTCACTCGTCCACTAGGGACACTTAGTGGTTTAAAAGGCTTAGTGCATACGCTAAATGCATTCGAGAGACCAGCGACAGTGGTATAGGTAGGATTTCCTTAGTTTTGTTTTACTTGAGGACAAGTAAAATTCAGGTTTGGGGGTATTTGATGAGTGCTAAAAAGTGCATATTTCTATATCTTTTTCTTGGCAATTAACTCATCTTTTGTGCTCTAATTCTCCATTTTATCCCATATTCTGTATTTTCATTGTTTTCAAGAATAAATACTTTTCTAATTAATTTCGTATTTTTAGGTTCTAAATAAAGTTTGGATGGAATTACGGAGCGAAAAGAGCAGAAAAGTGGTGGAAGCCGAGAGGAATTACGCAAGGAAGCCGTGAGGAATGTTGTGCACAAGACCAAAAGGCTAGAAATGGGCTTAACAAGGAAGAATTGTTCTTAAAGAAGATATGGGCTTGGCATACCCAAGGTCCAAAACCCTTACCCAAACCCATTTCCTATATCCATACCCGTTTCCCTTTCTAGCCGTCAGATTGGATCACATCTGAATCCAATGGTCGCAGCATCGCCAGTACATCAAAGTCTGAAGCTCTTGTCTAACACTACAGCACCTAACTCCATCTTGAGCCGTCAGTTTCGTTGTATCAGGCATCCGACGATCGATACCAACCTCTTCACTTGTAGCCGTTAGATCAATCTATCATTTCCGCATCCCACGGCTCAGCTTCGCGAATCATCGAGACTTGATGAAAACCGCTCAACACCAAAACACCTAACACCTATACCCGCAGAACCAAACACACCCCTATCCCTAATTCCATCGACTCCATCTCCATCTTCTCCACTCCGTCTGCAACAGCCTCACCTTCACCACCAACTCCGCCAACTCCACTGCCTCAACCACCACAATCAACCACCAAAAGCCATCATGGCTATCCCTCACCGAAACCCATCATTCCCCTAAACTTCTAGCCATCTATTCTCTCGATTTCTTCCCTGATTTCTCTCTGAAACCCTAGGTAAGAAATCAATAGAATAGGTCGAGTTAGAAACGCAATTGGAAGGCATGGAGAGGAGCAGGAGAGTCAGAGAAGAAATGGGTCGACCTTCTTGAGTGATTTTTCATGTCAAATTAGGTAAAGTCGAACCCTAATTTCAACTGTGTAATTTGGGGAATATTTGTAAGAACCCTAATTTTGTATCTTGGGTATAAATAGATGTTATGGGTGTTGTAGAAACCATGCCTGGGATAGCCAGTGCTTCACCCAAGAGGACTGGAATAGCCAGTGCCTCAAGGGTTATTTCTTAGTTTAAATTGTTTTGTAAATTTCAGTTCATTTTAGAATTTAATTTCAGTTCAAGTTTAGTTCAATGTTTTAAACAATTTAAATTCCATTGTCATTTAATTTCATTATGTTCTAACTCCATTTGCTAGGGGTTAGATGATACTCTTGAATTGTAAGCTAGGATAGTCCTTGTTCATGTCACTTTTCTTGTAGTGCTGAAACTAAGTAGGATTGATAATTGGCTAGTTGAGTGAATGCACCTGTGATCAGCTGTGCTGTAAGAAGACAGCTGATTCTAGGGGTATAAGAGTGAGAGTAGCTAAGGATTCAGTCCATTTGAAGGACTGTGCTTAATTGAAGTAGGGAAGTTAGTAAACTTAGTGATCAAATGCACCTGTGATTGAGTGTGCTGTAAGAAGACACTCAATGCTAGGGGTGAACTAGAGAACTTAAGGGATTAACCTTCCACTAATGCGGATTGCTAGATAACTGGTTGAGCAAACAAGCCTGTGATCAGCTGTACTGTGAGAAGACAGTTGATGCTAGGGGTAAGTTAGTAAGATTAGTTAAATCATCCATAATGAGATGAAACAAGAACATGATTTGATTAGGATCTGCCTTAGTTTAGGATCAAGATGCGGATTCAAAAGCCCTACCATGTTAGTGTTTACTTGCTTTACATGCTACTGTTTTTCAGTTCTGTCACTGCCCTTGGATCACAGCCTTCGTTTGTTTGTCTTTGTTTCACTGTTTCTTATTCACTTCCACTGATTTTTCTTGTTAACTGTCACTTGCTTCATCACTTCAACTATACACCCTAGTCTCTGTGGTTCGACCCTGCCTTGCACACTCACTACAAAAGACCATGTGCACATGCAGGTATCAGTTTGTGACTCTTTTAGAGAGCCACCAACCGCACAATTTAATAAGCCTATCCTACTCCTAACGGAACTAGGCGATCGTCATGATAAACATCGGCGGGCCCACTAGCATCCATGTCGGTCAAAATTCCTTTAGCTCGTCCGCTACCTCCTTGAACGTTCACCAAAACATGGGTGATCCCGCTGTCTAAAAATAGCTCAAACGAGCTAAGACCGGCAAAAACGATCTCAAAGCGCATCGCATCCGTCCAACCTAGCCGTCCTAGTTTGACGGATTAGATCGCATCTTGAACAATCAAAGAAGCGTTGGCGTGTTCACCGGCGACCCAGCTACACCCATGGTTGATCGACTTGCTCACGGCAAGCCAGGAGCGTATAGAATCGTTCACCCAAAGTAGGGTGAACGCGCTGCTTTGAAACCCTAATTGGTGTTTGCGACAGTATGTTACTGCCGCAAATCGATCTTGACCGCCCCGTCTTCGCCAGCTAAATTGAATGTCTTAGATCTAATTTCAGATGGCCCAAAAGATGTCAGCGTGCACACCAGTGGCTTGTCTTTACATGTGGCCGATCGGCCTGCTCGAACTAACGCGCAACGCTTCAAATCGTTTAGCCAAAATAGGGTTGGCCGCGTGGCCCCTAAACCCCAAATTACATCAGCGGAAATATGAAATACTTCTTCGTATCCGAGCAAATCACCTTTTCAAACTTGGGGAGAATGTTCCAGCGAAACAATGAGCATCCAAATGATTACGTCAAAAGATTCAGGATTCAAGTGCTGGATTTTCACGATCCAAACATGACTAAATAACAGTTGGCAGAGTCATGCATTAATGGCATGGTCCCATCTATCACGCTCTGCTGTAGAACTTGCATTTCCAAACTTTTTCTGAACTTCAAGAAGCCGATAAACGCTCGGTCACGACAGCACCAGCACTACTGAGAGAACCAGACCCGCCAGAAACGAAGATGCACGTGAGACTCGAGGAAGCAAATGTCTCATCAACAAACAATACAATGTTGGTCCCTCTGTAAGTATAGAGGGTGAATGAGGAAAGACAAAATCTCCAGCGGCGGAGCAACAACCCAAACGTGCAGCGCCAGCGCATCAGGCAGCTCCACCACGGAAAGCACCAGCTAAAACGCCTACGCAACAACAAGAGGTTGGAGATGTTGCTCCAGACTTCCCATTTCCAATAGATGAAGTCATTGAACTCCTGGAAGCATTATTCAATGTGACGCTATCAAGATACCTCCTCTCAGACGTCTGTCAACCGAAGAAGAGATGGCGAATCCCAAATATTGTTGTTACCACAGGTTTGTCAATCACCCAACCAGTGACTGCAATAAATTGAAGCGCATCTTTAAAGAAATGGTGAATGCGGGAGAACTTCAATTAGGAAATGAATGAGTCCACAGAGACCCTCTTCCTGTCAGAAGCTGCATGATTTCTGGGGACTCTGTCCATAAAACTGTGCAGTCTATGATGGAGCATTTATATAAAATTCTGTATTTCTCTAAGGCGCAGTGTAAAGACATGTTTGGGTCCTTCAACCGTGTCGTATCAGGCAAGCGTCTGTTTCCAGTTAAGGAGGCCGCTCTCAAACCCCAATCCTTCTTGGGAAACGCGAGATGTAATTGGGGACTCCTAACCATCGCTCTCTTGAAGGATGTCGAGTTTGACAACACACTGATTTATGTAGCATCTGATTTCAATATTTTCACTGTCAAGACCCTGAAAGCTGCAAAGATTTCAAAGCAGGAAGTTGTTCACTACCCAACCATAATTAAAAATTCTGAAGGAGATTCTAGAGACGCTTACGGGTACATCGACCTCGAAATCAAGGTGGTGGACACTCTAACACGCGGTAAGTTTCATATTATGAAAGACTACCTGAATTATGATATGATTCTAGGGCGCTCGTGGGTGCATAACAACAAAGCAAACCTAGGAGTGTGTCCTTTGCCAGTGTCTATACCTGAAAGGATTTCCAACAAGCCGTCCAACCCCGAAGATTATCTGTTGACGTATCAACAACTTTCCAATGTGACGCAGTTACCTGGAGAGAGCCCATCAACATACATTCGAAGATTCCTAACCCAAGTAAGTCTTATTGAACAACCCTTCTTGCAACCAGTCACTCCTCCTTCCGTTGAGGCTCGGGGACTCGATCCGATCAACAACCCAGCCACCACTAAGAGATGTGAATGGGATGTTGGTCCTTTCAAATTTTTTGTCAAAAATTTAGAAGTTGTCTCAGTCAAAGACTACGAGTCCAGCAATCAAGTGGTTGTACAACGCCCAAACCCGTTTCCAGTTGGAGATATGGTAGTGAAGGTGACCGCGTTTCAAGTTGGAGATGTGACAGTGAAGGTGACCATTCTGCCTGATTCGCTTACAGAAAGGGAAGACGATCCATACCTAGTGGCAGATGTTATCTTAGGCGGTTACTGCAAGCTCATCAATGCCTACAAACTGGAAAGCGTGACAATTCACTCACGATGGCTCAAGCCTTTCAATACCTAAAACGATGTGCTACCTTTTCCTCCAGCGTTCTCTTTAGTATTTCCTCCAGTAATTTCCCCTTTTATGCAATATTTTTAATTCCTCCAAAATGATTGCACTGCTTGCATTCATAATTAGGGTTTCAATTTGTCAGTTAATCAAAGTATTATTTCCTTTTAGAAATATCTTTACTTCTGAATCATGACACAAAGTCTTGAGCAATCCTAAACCCTCATCATTACCCATCAGTTCAAACCAGAAAGACAAAACCCTAAAAAGAAACATCTCATATCTTTTGAGAAACATTGAAGGAATACATGCAGAAAGAAAAGGGGCAAAGGAATCGTATGATTATTAGGGCAAGCTCTTCGTACTCTGAAGAGCAGTCTACTCCAACAATAAAGCGGCCTCTCGATTACCACATGATTAGGCGGATTACTACACGTTATCAATTGGAGGGAAGACAGGTTCGTGGTTAATCTCTGATTTCCATTATTGCATCCCCTTCATTGTTTTTAGGGTTACATGCAATCATCATGAAGACAGTGCATGGTCACATAAGAACGCATCATCACTTATGAATGTCGCATTATCTTTGGATGTACAACTCGATGGAATGGAGAGATTCTATTGCAACCCTACTGGGGAGTACTACAACTAGGGTTCCCAGATATCATGAAAAAAAACATCATTCAATGAAAACCAGGCTCAGCCACAAAATTACTGAGTATAAGAAGAAAATATCTACAAACTACGGAAAGTGCTCAACTATGAATGAAAGCAACAAAGGCAAGTCTAGTCATTAGAGGGATCAGCAGTGTCTTCACTGGAGCCGTCATTGGAAGATGCTTCAACATATTCATCACAAGCCACTGCTGCATCCTCTCTGGAAGCCTCCTCGACTTCCCTTTCTGATGTCGTTTCAACAGCTGCTTTAATATTCCCTCCAGAAGACGCGCCAACATCTTTCTTGGAAGCTGTTTCAACATCTTCTCCAGATAACGTTCCCATGATCTCCTCAGCATCCACTTCAGTGTTCCCTCCCACAGTTGCTTTAGTACCCTCCACGGAAGCTACTTCGACCTCTTCCTCAGGAACTTCCCCAACAGCCTTCTGAGGATGCTCTGGTTCGTCCACGTCAGAATCGAGGATTATGATTCCGTTGTGGTTAGGGTAATCATACTTGTTGTCACTGGGAGGCCGCTCATGCTCGATCCTTCACCGCTTTATCCGAGATGCAAACCTTTCAGGTCTTGCGCTCGTCGTCTGAGGCGCTTCGTCATGTCTCCATTTATCCTTCATGCTGACTGAAGCTAAAAAGGCCTGAGTACGCTCTCGAACGATGCGTAAGTGCAGAAGAGACATACCCTGTATGGCAAGACCAGCTTCGCGAAACGGGGAATCTATTTTTACCATCACCTCCTCGAACACATTAGCCTTGGGTTTGTCGACTTCAAAGCTCTTTTCTGAAAAAGTAAAAGAGCAATCATCACCAGCAGTTCACATCATATACTGCAAAAAGGGCGTTATGATCATATCAATAGATGGTATATATAAAAACAAAAATCGTTATCATCATCAATCAAAAATCAAACCGCACAATGATGGAGCAATACATGGAACGAAGAAGAGAAGCAATTCTGCGATGGGGGAAAGGCTCCAGCGTCTTCTTTATATTCCACAAATCAGCAAGATCTCGGGAAGAAAAGGAGTCTCTACTTGCCGTGTATAAAGGCCCCATATGCGGGATAACAATCAAGTAGATACTTATCTATCTGAAGACAACTGATGTGCGCTAAAAGGAAATGTATCTTACTCCAGAACTGAGCCAGCCTCTATCCTGGTAATGTACGTCGACTTCTCTTGTGAATTTCTTCGTCTGTCACCATCTAGTGCTTACCCCACAATAGCATCGCTATTACGTGCTAAGAAGGGGACTTAATATTGATAGTGGTTTTCGGTTTAGGGATAAAATCGTGAAACCCTGTATTTTAATACGTTATCGCCCTGCAAAAGGAACAAAAGCCATTTGGAAGTGATGAGCGCATAAACCTTTTCACTTACATATGTATTGAGCAATTCAACATATTTATTGAAAATCATCCAGAATTGTGCATGAAGCAACAATCCCAGATATTCTGTAAATTTTAATCTATCGCATTATTTACGAACGCATGGCCCGCTTAGTATTTTCCTATGCTATGTTCCCCAGCTGAACTTTCAATTTTGGCATGACATGACGACTAATGTTCACTCGTAGTAGAGTAGCACGAATCTCTCGAAGTGTCAGTATTGAAATCTACATGAAAACACTCGTGTAGGCTACACCACCCTCTGACAAGGAGATTAGCGTGTTAACACACCTTTTAGTTAAAATTTAGCGCGATCGAACGCGTTTAAATTCCTTAAGGGAAATCTATACTGTCCATATCAGTCTTAAGAAACGATCACGGCCACATCATTTAATAGGCCTAGCCTACTCCTAACGGAACTAGGCGATCGTCATGATAAACACCGGCGGGCCCACTAGCATCCCTGCCGGTTAAAATTCCTTTATCTCGTCCGCTACCTCCTTGAACGTTCACAAAAACATGGGTGATCGCGATGTCTAAAAATAGCTCAAATGAGCTAATATCGGCAAAAACGGTCTCAAAACGCATCGCATACGTCCAACTTAGATGGCCTAGTTGGATGGCTTAGATAGCATCTTGAACGATCAAAGAAGTGCTGGCGTGTTCACCGGCAACCCAGCTACACCCATGGTTGATCGACTTGCTCACGGAAAGCCAAGAGCGTATAGAATCGTTCACCCAAAGTAGGGTGAACGCGCTTCTTTGAAACCCTAAAGGTGTTTGCGGCAGTATGTTACTGCCGCAAATCGATCATGACCGCCCGTCTTCGCCAGCTAAATTGAATGGCTTAGATCTAATTTTAGATGGCCCAAAAGATGTCAGCGTGCACATCAGTGGCTTGTTTTTACATGTTGCCCGATCAGCCTGCTCGAACTAGCACACAACGCTTCAAATCGTTTAGCCAAAATAGGGTTGGCCGCGCATCCCCTAAACCCTAAATTACATCAGCGGCAATATGTAATTGCCGCAAATCATCTCGTCCGTCCAACTTCGCTAGCCTAATTGGATGGTGTAGATCTATTTTCAGAAAACCAACAGGGTAGCATTGTGATCACTGTCCACGCCTCCTCCACAGGGAGCGGTCGACCAAGTGACAGCTCGCCCATAAGGTCCTCAAATGATCATCCAAAGGTGGTCGGTCGTGCTACCTTTTTTAATACGCTGAATTCTTGACTGATTAAATCGAGCTCTAAAACTACGATGCATCTAGCACATCGATTATTTTTCAGCTGTTTTTTTGAAAGCGATGCTTTATAAACATCGACTATAAGCGATGCTATGCAAATATTGATGTCACAAATAACTTATTATTTAACCTAAAAGCACTATGTGCTGATTTTAGCGGCGTGTCTCATGGCTTGACCCATTTATTCGAGACATCAAACATGTCACAAACTGGGGGATACTCACTGGGGTATTGGTCTGGAGGTTTACAGCGTGCAGCGTGCAACGCGCCCATTACGAGAAAGTGTCAGGAAGGACGAACGGTTAACAATAATGAGAGTAGTGGGTGAAAGTGTGACTAGTCTTCCCTAATAACGGAAACACGGTGATCACCACCTTCCGCATTAATCCACTACTCCACTACTTAACTTCCTCCACTTCCTATGAGATCAGGGTGCGCTCAGTGACTTATATAAATAGGTTTTTAACCTATTTCAAAGAACAACAAGTGTTATCAACACAAGTAGCCAGAAACCATTTTCTGATACAAGTCATAAAACAACCACACCTTCATAATTCAACATTCTGATATTAAACACCTTCTTCGCTTCCCTCCCTAAGATCAACCCTTCTCCTCCACCTTGTGACCGAATTGAATCTGGAACCGCCATTTATTGGTTTAGGCCAGAGTCTTACAGATTGATCTCTCGAATATAAAAGTACTCCCGTGCAGTGCATTTGTTTAGTATTTGAATTCGTTTCTTATCAACACACCCAAATTTGCAGAATCAGTTTTTACCCCAAAGCAGGAAAATCATAGTAAACATGAACAAATTTCTTAGACAAAAATAGATCCGCAGTTATCCAGAGATTTGTCACATAATTTTCTGATACAAAACACAAATAAAAAAAATTGTGTTCTTGTTTTATGTGGTTCTCATCCCAAAAGTTATGAGCACGGACTCGGATGAGAGTGCACAATCTCCATACAACTAGGTTGCATCGGAGTAAGCCTTTTCCTGCTTACAGCGAGTATCAGAAACATAGTTCATGTTTCTCTTTGGAAATTTCTGCCCGAAGTATTTTCTCCCAAGCAGGTGATCCTTGCTTGATCTAAAGGTATGATTATGTGGAGAAATAGTACCGGAGTGAGAATTTTCAGAAATAGATAAATTTATCTTAATTCTTTCCATGATATTTTCATAAGATTTTCTCATTCTAAGGATTTCCTTATGATGTACATCAGTATGATTATTTGAAACAATTATCGTAAATTCGTGATTGTTTCTTTTCGCGGAGATTCTCTCTTCCCCTTTCTTCTGGAATCATTTTTCATGTGAGATATGACTGTTTCGACATGAGCGAGGAGGAACCTTTTTCCAGAAACGATCATCAACTCTTATTCCTGATTTTTTTGAGTTGATTGTGCCAGGTTGAGATATATTTTGTCTTTCTACCGAGGAATGATCTTTCAGTTTTTTAAGTCAGGAAACTTCTTTCAATACTTTTACCACTGTATTTTGAAGAAGTATAAGTTTCCTGTCAAGTGACTGAAAGTTGTATTCCTTAAGATCACTTTCATGAAATATGTTCAAAGTTTCCTTTGGACAAGATTTCCTTCGATCATAAATAGATGTGGAAGATGGTTTATCATTCTCTTCTGACTTGATATAGTTAGGTAGGATACCATCATCTTGATCTGTTTCAGATGTGATCAAATAGGTCATCACAATCTCTAAAAGTCGAACAAGAATTTTTGAGTATTCATACTCTTGCATAACGTTAACTGAAACATTCATAGGATTCATTTTTTTATAAGTTGGATCGCTCCAAACACAGATTATTAGATCTTTTCGTGTTTGCCTGCTCTGATACCAATTGAAAAGACGAGGGTACCCAAATACACCACAATCTTTAAATTATCCACCTATAAGTCCTCTTACCGAAAGTGATTGTCTATGGACAAAGTCGAGACAATACTACAAATCGGTATTCGTACTTTGTGTGATCGTCTATAGATAAGAGATCGAGACAATACAATAATCAAAGTGTGATTACTTGATAATAGGTTCGGACTTAACCAAACTCTATAGGATCACTATCAAGTAATATGGAATTAACATTTGTGTAATTTACTTTAAAGTATAATAACAACAATTATAATTGCGGAAAATAAAAGTAAATGACACAGCAAGATTTTGTTAACGAGGAAACCACAAATGCAGAAAAACTCGGGGACCTAGTCCAGAATTGAATACTCTCATAATTAATACGCTATACAAAATCTAACAAACTTCGTATAGTTGAGACCAAGCAACTAAACCTATAGTTCACCTAGTTTCTTCAGTATCCCTGCACTTCCGACATTCAATAAGTGCACGCACTGGAACAATTCCTTTGGGTCGTATTCCAAACAGTAAAGGAACAACAAATCTGTTTGGTAACAACTCCCTGATTCTTTTAGATGAAGATATCTCAAGTCATAAGCAAAGGCTCTTCCGTTTAACCAATAAACTCATTTTCCTGGTCAGATCAATCTATCCAACAACTACCGAAGTAGCAGAGTTTAGATTTTCAATCAATCAATATAGAATCAAACAAGAAACTATAAGATGATGCCGATCTTACACAACTAATCAATCGAATAAATATGATTTTAGTTGGATCCCAGCCGATCAAGGTTTGTGAACATCCAAAGATAGAAACCAAATCAGAAATATTTTTTTGTCTTCAAATATTCTTTAATCTTCAATAAACACCTGCACAACACCACTTGAATCTCTTGTGATCAATCACACACAGAACGGAGTCTGCTAACAATGGATTATCACAAGACGTCTTTATATCTATAAACAGTTCTAAAGATCCCGTCGACACTTCGATCTAGTTTGATTGAATCTTATAGTAGAACAGAAGATTCTCAAGAATAAAAAAACTAGGTGCAATCAAAGTTCAACAACTGTTAGTCAATCAAATTAATCGAAAACTAAAATAAACTGCAATTATCTAGTTTCCCACCAACGGTACTCGTAGATCGCTTCTTGATCCCACATAAGTCTTTAAACGAGCGGTCGTAAGATATTTCACCTAATTAGGGTACTTTCCTCTCCGAATAGACGGCTCCACCAGAAACAACAACAAGATGAAGTTTGCCTGGCTCTTAGGATAGTTTGCTCGAAATGCAAACTTGGGTATTTAAAGATCAAGGATGTTTAGACACCAAGGAATTTCCAAAACCGAATTATTTTCAAGATATGCAATAAATGCCCAAATCGGTTTTCATAATTCCTGAAATGCTTTGTCCAATATTTTCGAAATCTCACCAGAAAATCTCCAATTAGTAAATTCACATTACCAATTTTTCCAGAGATATGCATTTAATTGTGGGTAATTAAAAGCATATAAAATTAATAATCTTAATTAAATGATTCTTAATTTATTTCGGTCCGGCATATCCTTGAGTTATTAAGGAATATCTTTGAACACTAAAAGGTAAGAGTTATTGAACATGTTCAAAGTATGTTGACATGTTTTTCTTTGTAAATCCTTTTTCATATTTACAATCTTGGAATCGATTATACCACACTTCCAAACAAGTTTAGAATTGGTTCATCTGTGTTCCAAGAACAACTATGTGATTAATCAAATATCAAATCACTAACCATGGGTTTACGGTTCTACCAAACAAAAAGATCAGTTCTACCTTAATATGGTTACTGGGACCGGTTACATCAATTACCAGGATTGTTTACGTCAATTACCAGGACCGGTTACCATATTCTCATGGTATTACTTGTGATTGGTTACACAAGTCACTAGGATCGGTTACACCAATTACCAGGACCGGTTATGCCAATTACAAGGATCGATTACACAACTCTTTTGTAATTGGTCATACCAATTTCTAGGATCGGCTACACCAATTACAAATATCGATCATACCATCTTAGGTGATTACTTAGGATCGGTTACACTAATGACAGTCATACCAATACATAATTCAAGCACTGTGACTAGTTTTACCAAGATACATAACAAGTTATGATCGGTATCGGTTCTACTAACTCACACATATTGGTAATCAAAAGATATGCAATAAATAATAATACCAATAAGCCTAGAGATTTCCATTTCCATTCATAAACAAGTTCATGAGTGTACTTCCTTAAAAAAATGCAAACATTGTTTCCTAGGATGAAATCTTCACCTTTGCCCATACACATAATCACAATAGCATTCATACGATTATGTCGATGTCTTATGTATGAAGTTCAAAAGATAAGCGTTATACTTCGTATTCTAATTCCTTAACACTATGATCATGTGATTATTTCTTACTACTAGAGTATAATCATTCATAGCTTCGCAGTTATATTTTCAATATAGCACGACTTGAAAGATACGTTAGTAATTAAACAATTCAAGTCAAAATATTACTAACCTCAAGAGGAAGGATGATATCGTCGTTGTAGCTTGTTACTTCTTCACATTCTTCAAGTCTTCGAGAAATACTTGTAATTCTCGTAATCCTAATCTTTCTAGCCTAGCCTATATGATGTTGTCTCTAGTTACATAATCAAGTGATTCTTAAATTTAGTTTTTGATTCACTAAAATATGACAACCGAAACTTGCCATACCAACGTTTGGTGGGTTCAACCGAGCTATACTCTAACAGAAGTGTTCTTCAAGAGATAGGAGAGTGTTCTTCCGTGGTTTGATTTTATGGTTTTTGAATATGTGGGTAATTGTTTTGCAAATATTTTGAGTTTTATCGAGATCTTTCTTTGAAATAGTTTGTAAACATAAAATATTAAAAGGGGTCAGCCTTCCATTCACATCGCCTAGTCACAGTTAGATTGATAGAGGGATCAAGTCATCAGGTTCTGATGGGATGAAGAATAGCTAATTGTAAACAGGGTTGTTCAACAAGACTTACTTGTGTGTGGAACCTTAGGATGTACGATCTTGCATCCTCTCCAGGAAGTTGCTTCACATATGCCAAGTGAAAATATTCTGAAAGCATGTAGTCTTATTTGTTTTCGTTGCAGTAATAGGCACGAACAGGACAGTCTTTGTATAGTGGTAGAACTCGTATCGTTCCTTAAAGGGATAATTTTATGATGGAGCCGATAGCTTCCTTGATGTTGACTGAAGTAAAACTCATTAGGCTTCCCTGACGTCGAGCATGGACTTTCATTGTCTTCCTCAATATCAATGATATCCTCAAAATGGTAAAGAAAGTAATAACCTCATGGAATGAATTGAAAAGAGGGAGGCAGTCCCCTGCCAACGAGTATCCACGGAGCTTTCAACTTGGTAGACGTTATTGCGTTGTCTGAGTTGAGTAGGTAGCATGTGTGTAATCCTTATTCTTGGTGTGATCAACGAGATGAATGATAAGATCCATAGAAGTCGAACACATGTAGGTAGTCAAGACCTTCTGGTTGAAATTGACGACTGCCTCAGGTAAGCATCAGTCTCCAAATAGCCCATCGCCAGACCCGAGATGCTTTGTTTTGGTTGGTATTCGCGCACTGGGTCTGAAGAATTAATTTGATTGAGAGTAGAAGTTGAATTCGATGTTGGCGAGGATCGTAGTAACAACTGTTAGAGCATTGCTCGGTCTAACTCGCATGCGTTGCTATCTCAAGCATGTTTGCCAATGTTAGTGATCAAAGCTATAAGTCTTGATTTCTAGTCTACTATAGCTAAGTCTCGGACTAGGATAGAAAGTGTAGTTGAGCTCAAGAACTCCATGGAGGATCATTATACAAGACGAATAACTACTCAAGGAACTGGTAGAACTTCATCGACAAAAAGGTATGTGGAGACTTGAACTTATCTATCACTCAAAAGTCTATCTACTCTATCTCCTATCTTGAGAAAAAAGTCTTTTTGCTATATAGACTTTGATTATACACATTTGATATTTCGAGTCGAGCTTATCTTGCCTACCTATTTCTCGAAATATGTGTTGGTAAGCTTTCACTTTAACCAAGTTCATCTTTACCTAGTGACGAAAGTCATGTCATGTTCAATTACTTTGAAAATTGCTCTGACAAAAAATGGTTTGTGAATAACAATTATATTACGTCCTCTGAGAATGTTTCAATGATTGAAATGAGAGTGTAGATTATACAACCAATGATGGATATAAGCATTGTTGTGGAAACACATATATGTATAAGTCCTTATTCCTTGAACCGAAGTTTGCGAACTTTGTTGATCAAGAGAACTGGAACAATAGCCGTGAGCTAAGTCCGTGAACTCAGTCCGCGAACTGGCGGAAGTTCTCGACACGAGAAAATCTGCTGGAGTTTGAGAACTCCTTCCGGGAACTTAAGTCCGCGAACCCAGTCCGTGAAATTGAGTTAGGTTATATCTAAAGACGATTGTTTGTGAACTCATGTTTATATAAACTAAGGAATGCTAATTGCAAACCGTGGTTATAAAGTTCCTGAACCGATTCGAGTGAATCAAATCGTCTTTTTTCTTCGATTGTGTCTTATGTAGTTACATAAGATTTCCTTGCAATTGAACAACTCTCTAACTAGTTCATTTGAGTCACTTGAACTAGTTATGGTGAAGAAGAATATGGTCGATATGAATGCTCATATGGCTAACTATTGTTGAACCAACAAATGTACATGTTTGGGTACGGTTACAAAAACTTAGAAACGTGCATTTCATTTGTGTGTAACAAGCTAAGTTTTCTATCTAACGGTTGAAAGATATTAGCTTGAATATAATCAGGTTTTCATCTAACGGTGAATATTGAATGCTTTGTTACCAAGCAAACATTGATTGCAAACCCTAATTTGAAAGACTATATAAGGGAAAACTCTAGCAATTGGGAAACCTAATCCCCACACCTTACGTGTGATACTAGTTGTGTAAGCTAGAGTAGATTCTCCTTTAACCTTTACTTTCTTCTTCTAAACCAGGTTAACGACTTAAAGACTTCATTGGGATTGTGAAGCCAGACCGATACTACTTTCTCATAGTTGTGTGATCTGACCTTGCATATTCTATCGTACGAGTACAATCGTAAGGATTGGCTTGAGATTGATATCTCGGATAGTCAAGATATAAAAGTAGTCACAAACATCTTCGTCTCATCGTTTGTGATTCCACAATATCTTATTCCGCCGCGTCGATTAAGATTATTGTGAGGTGATTGATAATACTAGGTTGTTCTTCGGGAATATAAGTCCGGGTTATCAATTGGTTCCTGTTCACCTTGATTTATCAAAAGACGGAATAAAAACTCTTGGGTATTTCTGTGGGAGACAGACTTATTCAATCCATAGACTTTTATGTGTGACACAGATTTGTTTATTAAAGTCTTCGACTTTGGGTCGTAGCAACTCTTAGTTGTGGGTGAGATCAGCTAAGGGAATAAAGTGCGTAGCATCCTGCTGGTATCAGAGACGTATGATCATAATTGTACCTTGGATCAGTTTGAGATTGGTTGGGGTTCAAATACAGTCCAGACCGAAGTTAGTTTGTAGTAGGCTAGTTTCTATAGCGGCTAAATACATTGTGTGTTCAATCTGGACTAGGTCCCGAGGTTTTTCTGCATTTCCTCGTTAACAAAATTCTGGTGTCTTTGTTATTTCTATTCCACATTATATTTTGTTATATAATTGAAATATCACAGGTTGTGCGTTGTTCAATCAATTAGAATATACGACCATTTTGGTTGTTGATTTAAATTGATTGACACTTGGATATTGGTCTTTGGTACCATCCAAGTTATCTCTATAGTATTTGATAAAGACTCGCAGATTTCTATTTTTTTGAGTATATATCAAATCGAGAGATTGAGATATAAACTCTTTGATATACTTTTTATCTAGATTGAGTCTGACTTTCAAAGTATATTAGAATTTGTCTATACAGATTGCTAATAGAAATATTGGGTGTGGTTGTTGTACCCCCGCTTTTTCAACAACAATATGGATCGACTAGCGCCTTGCCATATCTTTCAGACAGTAGTGGTGAGCAGTCCCCAGTCACACATTTTTGTTTTCATCATCTTTGCGTCTTTGAGAAATAGGAATGTTCTTATATACGAACGGCTTAATTGATGGGTTGTGCAAATATGATAAAGCTCCTGACATGGAGAGAGTCCATGTACATCCCTTCAGTCCCTAGGTGCAATTTTCTCCAGCAATTCAATTACCTCTTCCATGGTAGAGGAAATTCTGAAAGCGTCTCTCTTGTTGATAATGTTGCCGTCGAGCCAGATATGGTGCAGCTTGGACGTGGTTTTCTCGTTGCGACAATCGCGCACATGGTACTAGAATTGGAGATGGCGGTTTTGGACGCGCAGGATGTTGCATCTCTAAAGTTGTGGCTTTCATCTTACTCCTTCAGTGAAACTGCTTACAGAAGGTCGAAGGTTATATTGCTCGTTGATGAGACGTATGCTTCCATGAGTCTCATGAGGATCTTTAGTCTTTGTGGATATGGTTCTTTCTAGCAAAGCAGGTGTTGTCGTAGCCGAGCGTTGAGCGTCTTCATGGAGTTCAGAGAATATCTGGAAGCGCAGGTTCTCCAGCAAAGCATGATAGACAGGTACCATTCCATCAATGCGTAATTCTACCAATTGTTGTTCAGTCACATTTGGATCATGACAATCTAATGCCTAGATTCTGAATATTTTTACATAATCATTTGGATGCTCATTGTTTCGCTGAAACACCCTTCCCAGTTTCTATAAAGTGATTTTCTCAGACACAAATAAATATTTCTTGTAGAAAGCGTCAACCATATCACACCAATTGGTTATGTTTTTTGATGCAATGTTGTTGTACTAGGTGTATGCTCTCCTAGTGAGTGATTTTGAGAATTCTTTCAGGCGGAGGACATGGTTGTATTCGTGCTTTCTTAGTGATTCCAAAAAACAAGAGATGTGCTCACGAGCGTTACCAGTACCGTCATAAGGAGAGAATTGAGGAAAGGAATATCCTCTTGGAAGAGGAACTCTTTGCACATCATGAGGGTAAGAAGGTTGGTGTTGATGAATGGTTGCCGGTTTTTCCTTTCCTCGATTTTCGAGAAGTCGTTCCAGGTCTTCACGCGTGACGAAATTGGATTGTCGATTCCTTTATGATGGACATTCAGAAGCAACACGAGCTTTTTCATCTATAAAGTCACGCCTTGTTGAAGTGCTTGCTCCTGGAGTCATGAAATCATTCCTTGCTTGCTCTATCTAGGGTTGAGGTGGCTCTGGTGGCAGCCGCTCTGTTAGTTTTTTGAGAAAACTGAGTACCTCCTTTTGAGTTGTGGCCATATCTGTCTGAGCTTTAGCAAGAACTTCATGTATCTCCATTAAATCGACAATGGTAATAGGAGGTTGGTTTCCTTGGGCTCCTCCAGCCTCCCGTCCTGACGGAGGAGTGGTAGTAGTTCTGGTCGTGATTGAAGGTGTCACGCTCGAAGAAACGTTAGGAAGAGTAGCAGCGCCTATGGACCTGGTGATAGGAGGTATCACACCATAGGGAATGTTTCCAACACCAATGGTGTTTGTGGTAGAGGATGTAATGCCATGGGACGTATTGATGGTGCTGGCAGGCGGTACGTTGGTGTCAGCAGCAGGAATATGGGTTCCAGGGGTGTTGTTAGCGCCAGTAGCATCAGGATTAGTTAATGCTCCATACCTAAGATCCGCCATTTCGAAACTGAGAAAATTCATATGAAAATTAAGAAATTGATTTTGCAACCGAGAGATTAATCTCCTACTGTGGTCGCCAATTTGTAGTAGGGTAAAAACTGATTCTGCTGAAAATGGTAAATTGGGTATGTCGATGAGAAACGAATCTAAACCCTAAATAAATGTATTGCACAAGAGTACTTTAGATTCAAGAGATCAATCTGTACAATCCTAGCCTAAACCAAGAAATGGCTGTTCCAGGCTTGCTTCGGTCACAAAATGAAGGACAAGGGTTGATCTTTTGGAGGAAAGCAGAGAAGGTGTTGAGATCAGAATGATGAACTCTGTGAAGTGTAGTTTCTATGACTTGTATCAGAATGTAGAATCTGCTTGCAAGGTGTAAACTATGTGTTCTCTATATGTTATGGGTACTTGCGTATTCACGAGGATGATTACCCTCTTTAGGAATAGATTATTAAACCTATTTATATTTAATCATGCCTGTACACCCTGATCTCATAGGAAGTGGAACTTGTGAAGGAGTGAGAAGGTGGAGATCATGTGAAAGTGATGAAACTGTGTCCCTATCATGGAGAAATACTGGACGGTTGCATACCCACTTCTCCTTCATTCGTTAACTGTCCGCGTTGCCTGACACTTTCTCAGAATGGGTGCATTGCAAACCGCATTGTCGTAGACCACCAGACCAATACCCTAACGAACATCCACAATTTGTGACATGTTTGATGTCTCGAATATTTTAGTAGAAAATAACACTTAGTCATAACTTGCATATCTAGGTCAATTGACTGACTAAGGCGCACCTGCAAGGTGAAGTCGACATGTTATGAGAGCAAGTCGAGTCACGACCAGTGACGTGAAATATGGTAGTTGTTGAGTGAGCCCACCATCATGACATGTGAGAGGTGGTCATGAAAAGTAGAGGAATGAATACATTATTATTCCAACAACTAACATGTGTTGTTAGCCTTGTGTGTAAGACGTACATGTAGAGAAATATTTCAACCAATCATGTTCAAGCTAGGAAGCAGGTGGTCGTAAGTGACAAGTCGAGCACTGCTTTCCATGATATCAACGAGAGGTGATGGGTGTTCGTGAAAGAGTGGAGAAAAATATATATGAGTATAAAACTAGCCATGCATATGTAGCAATACATATGGTCTCATAATCACATTAACCCACCTCTTGAATGAAAGAGTGAATGGAAGTTTATGTTAATATATGAAGAAATTCGTGAAATTTCGTAGTTAGAAAATTCAGATGTAAGATCCTTCACTAAAACTGTTGTAGAATTCTGATACGAACTCGGGTTTTGATGATCCTCCCATCCATTCTCATCAGAAAAGAATTTCCTATCTTTTTGCGCGGGAATAATTAGGTTTTGAGCTTGTTTAGGAGGTGAAAATAGCCCGACAGTAAAAACTCAGGAAGAATTCAGGAGGAATTCTGTCAGTTTTCAGCCATGACCTAGCTCGCCTTTTAATCTGTATCTTTTAGATCGTTAATCCGTTTTATGTGATCTTTTAGTATGTTATACTAGACATTCAAACGAAACTTTTTGAATATAGCTCATACTCAAATTATTTACCAATTGCTGCCAGTTTTTCGTCCAATCTTCGGTGACCTTTTGGATATCTTCCGACCAAGTTGAAGAGATATGATTGGTCAAAGCCAAAGACGGGCTGCTGGTGAACATAACGGCACCTCATTGGTTTCTCAAACTTGAATCTAAGCCAATCAATTTGTCTGGCCAAGTTGGATGGTCGTGATTGATTTAAGAATGCCATGGGAATTTGGACCCTTTTCAGGCCGCTCGACTAGCCTATTTTGGCTAGTAATTGTTGACTCTGATTGCAGCTAGGAGCGACGTGATTGGTTGAGATAATAGGTGGGCATACGGTTTTCATAATGCCGCGTTGTTTTCCGAGCTTACAAGAGATAAGGTTAGGTATTGGATCTTGCCAAGTCATGTGGTCGTGATTAGTTTGTGACTGACTTGGACGGCCCAGATTTATTTTCTTAAGAAATTAAGCACATCGGCCATCCAACTTCCATCTTTAATTAAAATTGTAGCCTACGACTATGGAGCGATTTGATTGTCCAGTGGGAAATAGGGGCCGGCAAGAAGCAATACGGGGTATGGTCGATCGGTCATGGGAGGCGCCAGCTAGGGAAAACCGGCCGGCCAAGCGGCGCGTACGCGCCCCCTTTTGTTGATGGATTCATTTGTCACAATTTTCCTTTATTTCTTATTTTTCAACTCTTGGTAGGATTCTGCTCCTACTAGTTCCATGATGGACCAATTTCCTAGTTTTCCTAGGTTTAGTCTCGACCAATAGGGATCGAGATATTGTGCAGGCTCCAGTTAGAGCAAAAACCTAATTTTTGTAAATTGATAAAATTAGGTTAGAAAAATTGAATTTTGTGGGTTGACACAAATTTGATCAATTTTGGTGAATTTTGCCCATTGATACAAAATCGCTAATTTTTATCTCAGAGAGCAGCGCAGCTTGCGCGCCTCTGATTGAGTACCTTCATGCACATCTTAATCCTGACACTTCGGGAAATTCATGCTACTCAGCTGAAAGTGAACATTAATTGTCATATCATGTCAATATTAAGAGTTCAGCTGGGGAAAATAGCATATGATAGATACCCAGCAAGCCATGCATTAGTGATAATGCAGGTGGGATCTTAAATACTCATTAGGCTCTATACTAGTGAACATTTCATCTAAGAGCTTGAGTTTTATGTTAGAGAACTGCTCAGACGAACTTGCAAGCGTTGCTATCTCAAGCTTGTTTGTCAATTTTAGTGATCAAAATTATAAGTCTTGATTTCTAGTCTACTTATAGCAATGTCTCGGACTAGGATAGATTGTGTAATTGAGATTTAGACTTCACATTGTTCATCAATTGAAGACGAGGAATTACTAAGGAGATCTTGTGGAACTTCATCAACAAAAGATACGTGGAGACTGAAACTCATCTACCACTCGGAAAGTCCATTTCTACTTTATCTCCTACTTGAGACAAAAGTCGTATAACTATATAGTTTTCGATTTATACACATTTGATATTTAGAGCTGAGTTTAACTCACTTACATATTTATCGAAATATGTGTTGGTAAGCTTTCTCTTTAACCAAGTTCATCTTATATTCTTGACGAAAGTCGAAAGATGATCATGTGAAAATCGTCTGGTAACACCTTACATGATTTGTGTGAGACCGTCATTTGATGTAGACTCGGAATGTTTCGTATTGATCATTCGATCAATTGAAAATTTCCTTGAAGCTAATAGTTTGTGTGAGACATCTATTTTCGCCTTCTAAGAATGTTTCAATGATTGAAATGGAGTTTAGAACACTTAACCTTAATTGTATTATAGACATAGTATGCGTACTTGCATATATGTTGATCCAAGACCAATTTAGTATGCATACCCGTATGCGTACTGACGAGGTCAGGTGAAGTCCGGGAGCCTTGGTATGCATACCCGTATGCGTACTGGCAAACTCAGTTAAAGTACGGGAACCTTGGTATGTGTACCCGTACGCGTACTCATTTCAACTGATGTTTGGATGTATGATAGTATGCGTACTCTTTTGCGTACCGTCGAACACAATCCAAGTCCGGCTACTTTAGTATGCTTACCCGTTTGCATACTTGAGTGATTTATGTTCTAAAATCGGTTATTTCATGAACCAATACATTAATGAAATAAGGAATGCAATCTTTTGCAAACCGTGGCAATAATGTTCATGAATCGATTCGAGTGAATTAAATAGATTTTGTTTCAATTGTGTCTTGTATACTTCTATGAGAATATAATCAATTGAACAACTATAGAAATATTTTCATTTGAGTCATTTGAACTAGTTGTGGTTAAGATGAATACGGTTGATATGAAAGTGTTTATATGTCTAACTTCGGTTAACTACTGTTGATCCAACAAAGTGTACACGTTTAGGTACGGTTACTCATATCTAAATGAAGGCACATTTTATTTGTGTGTAACAAGCTAAGTTCGATCTAACGGTTGAAAGATATAGTCTAATCAGGTTTTCATCTAACGGTGAATATTGAATGCTTTGTTACCAAGGTAACATTGATTGCAAAACTTGATTTTCAAACTATATGAAGGAAAACTCTAGCAACTGGGAAACCTAATTCCCACGCCTCCTGTGTGATATTAGTTGCGACTAGAGTCGGTTCTCCTTTAACCTTAGGTTTTTTCCAAAACCTTGTAGGTTAACGACTTGAAGACTTCATTGGGATTGTGAATCCAGACCCAACTATTTTCTATGTAGTTGCGTGTTATGATCTTGTCGGTTTCTATCGTATTGAGTACTATCTTCTCTAAGATTTGCTCGAGATTTAATCTCTGATAGGCAAGATAAAAAGTAATCACAAACATCTTCGTCTCATCGTTTGTGATTCCACAATATATTGTTTCGTTTCCATACGATTAAGATTATTGTGAGGTGATTGACAATACTAGGTTGTTCTTCAGTAATATAAGTCTGGTTTATCAATTGGTTCCTGTGCACCTAGATTTATCAAAATACGGAACAAAACTTATAGGTATTTCTGTGGGAGACATATTTATCTATCTCAATAGACTTTTCTGTGTGAGACAGATTTGTTTATCAAGTCTTCGACTTTTGGTCGTAGCAACTCTTAGTTGTGGCTGAGATCAGCTAAGGGAATCAAGTGCGTAGAATCTTGTTGGGGTTCAGAGACATAAGGAGCGCAACTGTACCTTGATCAGTGTGAGATTGATTAGGGATCAACTAGATTCCAGTCTTAAGTTCATTGGTAGTAGGATAGTGTATGTAGCATCTTAATACGGTGTGGTGTTCAAAGATGGACTAGGTCCCAGGGTTAATCTGTATTTGCGGTTTCCTCGTTGTCCTTGTTATTTCTTCTCCCCATTATATTTTTTTATATAATTGAAATATCACAGGTTGTGCATTAAGATCAATCATTTCTTGAATCCGGCCTTTGGTTGTTGATTGAATTGATTGATACTTGGATATTGGTTTGTGATACCATCCAAGTTATTTCTCCTATTCAATCGGGCTCGCAAATTCCTAATTGTTTGATTGCGTATTGAATTGATAAAATTGAGATATAAACTCTTTGATATACTTTTCTAAAGATTGATTCTGACTGTCTAGTTCATTCTCTTGAAAATATATTGGAGTTTGTCCATACAGATTGCTAAGCGAAATATTGGGTGTGGTTGTTAGACCCCCGCTTTTTCAATTGGTATCAGAGCATGCAAACACGTTTAAGACCCCATAAGTCTGTGTTTTTAGCGATCTGATTCTATGGACAGAAGTTCTTTCTCTATAAACGTACCGCCAGTCTTTGATGGATCAAATAACTTATGGTGGAAAATTGCTATGCGTGCCTTTCTTCAAGCGCGTGATTTTCAGTCATGGGTTTATGTGGTTAATGGCTATGATCCTCCGGAATTAATAGAAGGCGATGTAACCACTCCAAAGGATGGTAAATATGATGTTGCCGAGATTCTTGTTGCAAAGAAAAATTCTGACGGATTAAATGCTATCATTCATGCCATTACCCTGGATCTTCAGCACCATGTGACTATGTGCACTGAGTCTATAGATGTGTGGGATATCTTAGAAACTGTATTCGAAGGGAATACCTCTGAAAAGGAAGCTAGGCTTCAAAACCTAAATTCTGAATGGGAAAACCTTTGTATGGCTGATGAAGATTCATTCGATGAGTTTAATCACAAAGTGTCTGAAATTGTTAATGCATCTTTTGCATTGGATAAGACTATTTCTGAAAAGGAAATTGTGATGAAATTCTCAGATCATTACCATCCAAATACGATTCTAAGAAGCATGCCATCGTAGAAGTAAATAACCTTAACACTCTATCCAGAAACACTTTGGTTGGGAAGTTAAAGATCTTTGATCATGAGCATACATCCAAATCTAGAAAGGATATTTATTTCAAAGCACACAAGAAAAATAAATTACTTGATAAAAGTAACAGTGTTGGCATCTCTGAAAATGATCCTACTGAGACTGATTCATCAGATTAAGATCTTGACAAGTCAGTTTCCTTTAATCACAAGAAAATTTAGAGATCTTCTGTTGAAGAGAAGTAAACGGTTCACTAGAGATAAACCTAAGTCATCAGTTAAACCTCATAATCGTGTTCCTCCTAAAAATAGGGAAACTGACGTTACTGATGATGAGGATATGCCTCGGTGTTTTAAGTGTAAAGGGTTTGGTCATTTTGCAAATGAGTGTCTGAATCGCAGAAAATACACTGGTAAGAAAGGTTTTGCTGCAACTCTTGATGAAATGTATGATCACTATGATTCTAATGAAGACGGAAAGTCAAGTGTTGCGATTCTTTGCAAAAATATTTATTTTGATAATTGTAGCAATACATACATCAATCTTAATATTCTTTCGGAAGAAACCTCAACCATTCTGGAAGAAAAAATGGATTTCTCTGGAAATTCTATTTCTGATTTTTCAGGTTCCACCATGTGTCTAGCAGCTTACACAACTATGGTGTCTGAACCATCCTCTTTGTTAACATGTTCTTACTATACTCTCAAGGGTCATGAACTCTCAAAATGTTTCAAGTATAAATATAAGATAAGATATGTCAACAAACTTCAACGAATAGCAAATCGATTAGAAAACAAGCTCAAAGTGTTCAGAAATCGTCTGAGGTATGTAACCCATCTCTTCTCCTCCTATTGCATAGTTAGAAGTGTCAGTGTCAACGCCAAAAGTACATTGTAAGTTAGGAAATGCCAACCCTGGTGCTTATGAAATCTTCTTTTTTAGTAACTGAAAGGCGTCTTCATGGGTTTGCTTCCATTCAAACTTTGCCTTAGCTCCCATCAAACTATGTAGTGGTCTTGTAATAGTCGAAAAATGTCGGATAAACTTACGAAAGTATGTGCAAGCCACTAAGAAACTCCTGATTTCAGTTACAGTACTAGGTCTATGCCACTTAGTGATCACTTCAACCTTCCTTGGATCAATCTTCCGTTGTCCACCATCAACAATGAATCTGAGATACACCAACTCTTCCTTTACAAACTCACACTTCTTTCCGTTCAACTTCAGTTGGCCTTCATGTAACACTTTAAACACCTTCTCAAAGTGAACGAGATGCTCTTCCCAAGTTCTGTTGTATACTAGGATATCATCCAAGTAGACAATCACAAAATCTTCTATAAAAGGTCGTAACAAATCATTCATCAAGCGAATAAATATCTCTGGAGCATTTCACAAACCAAAAGGCATCAGCAACCATTCGAACAAGCCTTGTTTGGTTTTGAAAGCAGTCTTCCATGTATCATCTTCTCGGACTCTCACTTGGTGGTACCCTGATTTGAAATCTAACTTCGTAAAGACTCGAGATTTTTCCAACTAATACATCATGTCTCCTATCTTAGGTAGAGGGTAACGATTCTTGATAGTGATCTTGTTCAGTTCTCTATAATCAATATACATACGCCAGACTCCATCTTTCTTTGGTACCAAGAACACCGCTGATCCACAAGGTGAAGCACTTGGCATTAAAATTCCTAATTCTAGAATTTCCTGGACTTGTTTCTTGATCTCATCATATTGTAGATGGGGAAAAACGATTTGCTAGTTTTTTAGGAAAGTGGGAGTGCTTTGAGTTCTAGAGATCAATCTGTAGGACTCCAGCCTAAACCAAGTCAATGGTCGTTCCAGAGTCAATTCGGTCGCAAAGAGGGAGATGGGTTGATCTGTAGGAGGAAAGCTGAGAATTGTGGGATCAATGATGATCAAGGATTGTGGATGTATTGAAGGTTTCTGCAAATATGTAAGTTTTTTGAGACTTGTGTGTAGACGATTGATGTCGTGAAAAACGAATGTCCCTTCACCCATCGATTCAGAGCTTATTTATATTGCCAGAATAGCGGACACATTGATCCCAGTAAGTATGACGGTTTCATGAGTGAAAGAGTGGGAAAGTGGGAGATCGTGGTAAAACCAGTCCCATGTCATGCGGAAACTTGGTTAACCGTCCACCCACTACTTTGCTAACTCCTTCAACCGTTTTCACGACTTACTCACATTTCTCATCATGGATGAACACATGTGCCATAGGCCGCCAGACCGAAACCCTAAGTAATATCCCCCCATGTGACGTGATTGATATCTCACGAACGTGGAGTCTGCAAAGCAGGCGCGTATTTGATTAGTCAGTGATTGACTTATTAAAGTCTAAGTTTTCTTGAATCGAGCATGAGTGACGAATGCTCAATGATTCACGGATTGAACATGTTAGACGTACAGTTCTTAGACATTGCTCGTCTGAGCAAATATCCTAGATTCGAGTAATTGAATATCAATTTGATGAACTACTGAATATTGATAGTTGGATCAATATTCGAGCAACTGAGCAAGTATTTCTCAATTTGACGAATTACTGAACATTGATAGTTGGATCAATATTCGAGCAACTGAGCAAGTATTGCTCAATTCGACGAATTACTGAATATTGATAGTTGGATCAATATTCTAGAAACTGAGCAAGTATTGCTCAATTCGACGAATTACTGATAAATTACTGAAGATTGATAGTTGTATCAATATTCGAGCAACTGAGCAAGTATTGCTCAATTCGACGAATTATTTATCGGTGACGTGACCCATTAAAATATTGGTAGACTACCAAATATTATATAATTAATCCAGATGTTGATTGTTGAATCAACATAAGTTTATTAGTGTTTAAACTTGCTCAGAATGATGATTTGTGGAGCGTTTGTTCAAAACCCTAATTTTTGATCAATTGTTCGTCAATTGTTGAATTGTTGAAAATAGGTCATGAGTGAGAGAGGGACTGACCACATGGGATGATGGAAGACCTTGATCGGTCAAGAAAACATTCCCATGTCACCATAATGTCCGTGTCCCAGTCCTGAGAGTTTTGGTATTTTCTGGTGTGCGTTTGAGAAATATCTCAGATTTTTAAAAGAGTTCGATCTTTGACTGAAATTCTTGATTTCGCTCGAATGAGCAAGTAGGACTTTGCTCGTTTGAGATTTACAAAATATTAAAATAATAATATTTCAGTATTTGGCGTGAGTAACCTAGTCGGTCATGTGACCATTTGAGTTTTTGGCTTTTTCATGGTTTGAGCAATATTTGAGAAAATATGAAGAAACCATGATTTTTGCTCAAACGGAGGAGATTCATGAGATGAGGGAAATAATAATTATGAATATAAGGGATTGCAAATTGTGAGACCGGACACGGATAGGGGCGGAATTCAGAGTAATAATAGACAGAAACTTAGGAAACATAACACAAAGTAGTAATTCGAAGAAATATATCTTTTCTATATTATGAACCAGAAAACGATTCACAATTCTCTCTTTGTTACGCTCATAATCTCTCTAAACAGTAGTTAACCCTTGCTAAGCTTGCCTTCAACAATAACACAGGTATTTGTTTTCAAGCTTTATCTATGTGTATGTCTAGTTAACAACCAAACCTCCATATTTATAGACTTTCGTCGTACTCAGCCGACTAGGTCTTCTATTAGGAATCCATTTCCTAAACTAAGAGTGTTTCCTAACTAGGAATTCTGCCCAAATAAGGTTTCCTTCCTAATATAGGATTCTTCCCTCAACTTAGCTTGAGGTTTACTAAGTTCCTAAGAGGAGTAGGGATACATCTGTATCAAGCTGTTATCGGGAACTTAAAGTAATGAATCTTTGCTAGCTATGAGATGTCACTAAAGTTACAAAAAACTAAACTTGATTATAAGTTGAGATACCCAATCTTCGACTTACGGGTTAATCCCCAGTTACGAGAAGTCAGAGATAGGGGACTTAGATTCCCACGTATTTGAAGAGGCGCCCTTTGTTGATTAATACCATATTATATACACTTATCTTAGTCTCCAAGTGGTGATGATTAATCCTTTGGTTGATTAATCCCATATGTAATGAGCGTTACCAACTAACCTTCTCTCTAGAAGAAAAAATGTGTTTGGGGACTCGGGGACTGATCCAAGTAGGGAAAGTATTATGAGGGGAGGCTATAATACTTAAAAAGCTGGTGAAAAAACTACTGGGTCTGAAGTTCACCCATTAGGCTAAGTCCTATGGTCTATATATCTAGCTGCTAGATTGGTCATCCACGTCAGCATGGGAAACCTCCTAACTCTTATGGGATGGCGAATCTAGCAGTGAAATGCTGATCAGTTCATCATTTGACGCTAAACAGTGCAGCGTCCAGGTGAACGCCGAGCTGAGCAGCGTTTGACTTGGTCAGTTGGGTTGACAACGTTGAACGGATCAGCGTCTGAGAATCGGGTTTTCTCTGCGCGGAAGCCTTTCTCCCTCAGTTCTTCTCCATTTCTTTTCTCACTCAAACACACCCGAAAATGCATGTTGTAGATCAATAATTCCAGACATTTGTTTCTCAATTCCTTCCGTGGGTTTGTTCTCCATCGAATCCTTGATCGTTTGAGAGTATTTTCATTCAATTCCGTCCACGAAATTAATTGAGGTAAGGATTTATAACTTTAGGGTTTTATTTTCCTTGATTTTTGATTATGATGAAAATTTGATGAAATTGATGATTGATATTTGATACAATACATGATTAAGATGATACATTTACGTGATTTGAATGATATGTGATTGAAATTGATTTTTATAATTTTTAGGGTTTAATTTGATTATTTGTGATGAACAAAAAATGAAATTTTGTTATGAAATGATGAAAATGAATGATAATTTATATGATTAGTTTGTAGGTCAAATTTGTAGGTTAATTTGTATGATAATTTGATTATTTCTATGATGATAATGAATGATAATGAATTATTTTTGATAATTTGTATGATAATTTAGTTTGTATGATTGATATTTTTTTTCATTTTTGTTATTGATTGTAGTATGAATATGGATGAAATGCTAGATCGGTTGGATGTAGTTTCATCAATGAATTGTAGTGAACATGTATGTCAAGATGTTACGAAACCCCCTCGCAAAGTAAGCTTTAGAGGTAGTTTGAATGATATTGAAGAGTATTACAATATTGTAGTACTAGATAATCCGGAAGCAAAACGATATTGTGATAATTGTGGATTTTCTTATGTTTTTGAGTTTGATTTCGCCAATGGGGATAGAGGCTTAGTTGAAGCCATAGCTGAGAGATGGTGGTCAAAAACCAAGAGTTTTCACTTTCGGGAGTTTGAAATTGGCCTCATTCCTTTAGATTGGTACATGTTAAATGGAATTCCCACCGGTGACCCTAGTAAACAACCAGTACTTATGCCGTCGTTGGGTAGTGATCTAACATATCCCGCTCTGGATGATTTATATTTTTCGGATATCAAAAATTATGGTTCATGGGACTCTAAGAAAAGCTCATTATCCTTAGAATTCTTGAGAGTGTACATGGATAGTAGAAAAGACCAGGATAATACTGGGTGTGCACAGACATTGACACGAGCATTCTTTATGTGGTGTTTTGGTCATTTTCTTCTAGCGCATTCTACTGGAAAAGTAGATAAACGTTGGGTTTTGTTGTTGGCTGAATTAGATAGAGTTGGGGAGTATGATTGGGGTCTAGCTTCATTAGGTAATACCTATAAATATCTCGACGATTGGTCAACCAAGGGTACTAATTTAGCTGGCATTCTTATGGTACTTGAGTATTGGTACTATTACTACTTCTGCAACATGCAACCTTTTCTTTTTCGGTCACCTGAAGGTCATTATGATGTTTTCCCAAAGATTTGTCTCTTCAAGAAGATTAGGATTGTATCAAAGAATAAAGGACATCAAGGAGGTCAAAAGGATACAATAAAACACTCACTCAAAAGCGCAAGAATACAGATTGACACTAGAACAAGGGAATCATGTATTTTGCAACCATGGGAAGATAGTATGTATTCTGTGGGAGACCAATATGAGTATGCACTAAATATATCCAAAAAGAGAGTTATGTTTTTTGACTTTGAAAAACGCACAAAAGTTAGTTGTTACTTGGCAGAGAGATTCCAGTGGCAGATTATAGGTGAGATTGTAGTCCCAACAAATCCTCCAAGTTTGGATCAAATTGATGACAAAGATATTGTAGAGGTCACCGAATTTTATGCAGTCACTGAGGATCAATGTAACACTTGGTGGAAGAAGAAGAGTGTTGGACCTTAGGTCACTGAGTCATACCATGCACAGAACGTCGATGAGATAGCATTGGGTAGCTCAGTTGTTCCTCGCTGTTTGTTTCCTAGTCATCCTCCTCCTGACATGATGTCACAGACATATACCTATGACACACAGAATGAGCCCCCATCACAACTTCTGGATATAGATTTCAGTTTACCATTTTCCAATGAAGCCGGCGTAGAACGTCAAGTACCAGTTCCAAGGGTTCCTTGTCCGTATAACTTTTGGAGATGAATTTGACAATCGTAAGTACATTTACATTTTATACTCATTTTCATTTTAAGTTTCTTGAATATTTAACTAAATTCTCTAATTTATATACTTGTAGGATGATTGCATTAGGTTTATGGAAAAACAATGTTCATTCCAGCTTGGAGCTCGTCAAGTCGTATGGGACGAGTCATACAAATTGGCTAAAACTTCATGTTCCTCATCTGGCAGATCTACATCTTCTTCAGTACCATCTATCCAATCCCATACTCCAAACAATATAAATGAATCTAATACATCAAAAGACCTCACATTAGGTGGTTCATATGAATGGGCTACAAGTCAACAATTTTACACTCCTAGGGTCGAAGATGGAGCTACTACATCACAATACCAACAACAAGGAAATGCACAGTATCAACAAGGAGCAAATGAATTTATCGATGCGTTATTGGGGGAAAGCGAGCCTAACATTGTTTATGATACTCAGTTCAGCCAACAACCCCATAATTTCTTTTGACCTAAATTAAATTACTTGTCGTAGTGTTTATGAAACCATATGGAGTGTTATTTGTTTTTTATGGAGTGTTATACTTTTAAGTACTATTTATGGAGTGTTTTAATTTATTTGTTTGTTATTTGTGTTTTTATGGAGTGTTTTAATTTATTATGGAGTGTTTTAATTTATTTATTTTATGGCGTGTTTTAAGAAGAATTTTGAGAAGAATTTTTGGCGTGTTATAAAAGCTTTATGTTTTCGTTGTATTAGGTACATTATGCAGGGAGCTTTGAGAAGAATTTTGTTTGGCCTTCCGGATGATGAAGATGATATTGAGACGAATGTTATAGCAGTGGCCACACTTTTGGAGACTCATAGGAGGCAGGGAATACATCAACCCGTCCCGAATGAAGTCAAGATCCGTCAGACGGTGCACACAAAACGTGTAGATGCGGATGCTCGTATGATGCATCAATACTTCAACTTCAACTGTATGTATGGGCCAAAGAAGTTCAAAGGTCGGTTTGCTTTGCCTCATCCACTTTTTCTGAGAATTTTAAAGCAAGTTTGTGATTATGACCATGATTTTCGCCAAAAACCGGATGGTTGCGGTATTCCTGGTCATACTCCATATATGAAAATGGTTGCCGTCATGAAACATTTTTCCAAAGGCACTGCACCGGATTCCTTAGATGATTACACACAATGGGAGCGACCATTATCTACTATTATGCTATGAAGTTTATGGATGCAATTATTTGGATTTATAATAGTCGATACATGCGTCAACCTACCGCTCAAGATACAGAAAGGATTTTAGCATAAAATGAAGCTCGGGGATTTCCTGGTATGCTTGGTAGTGTCGATTGTTTTCACTGGGCATGGAGAGCATGTCCAATGGACCAAGCAGGTTCCCACAGCGGCTATAATCCATATCCCTCGGTTGTTTTGCAGGCGTTAGTTACATATAATAGATGGATCTGGCATTCCTATTTTAGGTTGGGTGGGCAGAACAATGATCTTAATGTCTTGCATGCTTCGGGTTTGTTCGATAGACAACTTCTTGGTGTAGCACCTCCTTGTCATTATCAAATCAATGGAAGGAATTACGACCAAGGGTACTACCTAGGAGATGGTGCATATCTTATATATGGTTGCATCGTGCAAGCCTACAAACCCGCCTCAAACAATAGAGAAACATTTTTCAATCAATACCAGGAAGCTAAAAGGAAGGACATAGAACGTGCATTTGGTGGTCTAAAAGGTAAGTTTGATATTATATTGAAACCTTGTCGTTATTATAAAAAATCGGACATGAAGGCAATTATGAGGGGGTGCTTGATAATGCACAACATGTGTGTTGAGATAGAATACCGCAATGAGGATTGGGGGAGGATCACGGGAGATGAACCTCAACCTCCAATTGAAGGAAACGTAAGGCTAGCTTCCAAACATCGGAATATATTGTACAACCCTGCGATTTGGGCACAACTTCGCTTGGAACTCACTACTTTGGAACCGACACGAAGAAGGTTTGAGAGATGGTGATATTCCAAACATGGCTATGGATGATTCCTTGCCGGAAGTTCATGAGGGTACAACCGATGTGGACACCAATGAAGACCAATATGACCTCAAGGAGATGGTGTACTTTATGAGAATGGAGAGTAAATTTCATATTCACTAATTTATTTTAATCAAGCACGTTTTTATTAATAAGTAGACATTTTAATTAGTTCTTGTAGACTCCATAATACTCTTTTTTTCACTTAAGTACGTTTAAAATTACATTACATATTTAACTAGAACTTCATAAATACTTCTTAACTAAAACTTCATAATACTTCTTAAATACGTCTTCATATTTAACTAAAACTTCATAATACTACTTCATGCATATGCTTCATAACCAAACATCTCCAAAGCGGTGATATGAATGAACGGCATTCCATTATCCGTTTGGTATAAAGCCATGGCATCTTCACTATTACCATTTGATTCCCTTAATGAAATGACAAAAATCTTGCAATAACGCTTGATGCTTGATAATCGATTTTGTAGTTGTTTTTTGCATATTTCATTAGCATTACCATTGATTCTCACAAATTCTTCAACAACTTGTCCCCAAAAAAAGTTGGTTTTTTAAGACTTATGAAGATTTGTGTTGATAATCTTGCAAAAACTTCTCACCAAGTCATTGTCTTCGTCAATTGAGTATGCAACCATGCTTGAATTTTGTTTTGAGAATTTAGGAGAAGAATAATAGAATGAAACTTCACAAGTTTGGGGTGGGGATTTTGAGTTCATGTGTTGAGTTTATATAGAGATATGAAGTGATCTGGGTTTGGGCTGAAAATGTAGCCATTAGTCAAAGCGCTGAACCAAACAGCGTCCGACGCTGAACCAAAACGCGCTTTGACTAAAAGACGCAAGATCAAAAGTGACCATTAAATATCAACGGCACGAAATGAAGCGATGTACCATTCCGCGCTCAACGCTGCACCGTTCAGCGCTGAGCAATCTCAACCATCAGATCAAGATGATTGTTGCATTTTCAACGACTCGGATTTAATAGCCTTGAAACCTCAACAGCTATATTTTCAGGCTTCCCTATAAATAGAGGACTACTTCTCCTTCATCCCTCACACCAAAATCAATTGATTATATTCTTCTTCTTCACATAATTTTGTTCATACAAAATTATGACACACTTTACTACAAAAGAAGAAGAGGCACTAATTTATGGTTGGGTCATAGCAAGCAATGATCCTATTTGTGGAAAAGATAAAAAAAAGGTGCAGTATTTTGGAGGAAGATTATTGAAGAGTACAATAAAAGAAAAGGTTCTTATGGTGTCGAAAGAGATAAAAAGGCATTGCAAACAAAGTGCAGCACATTGAGAGCCAAAGTGAAAAGATATCTTTCACATGTTAGACCCTACTTCCGAAAAAGACCTACGGGGATGACAGAGGCGGATTATGTAAGTACCTCAAAAAAAAAATTAATGTTTTATTTCTTCCATTTTGATCTCTTTCTTTCTTTCTCTAAATTTTTCCTTCCAATATTTTCCCAGTATCGTCGTGGACGAGAGAATTATGAAGCAGAGTCTGGAAGACTTTGGAAGCACGAATCGGTTTTCCAGATCCTGAAGACCTATCAACCCGATTACAGCCCAGCGGTGAATAATGATGATGGAGCCGGTATTTCCACTCAACCTACTCAACAGACTCAAGCCACCCAAGAAAATCAAGCTGATAATATGGATGAAGATTTGGAAAATATGGAAAGGTTTGGTAGCACTTCATCTACTCATAATTTTGAAACCTCAGACACATCAAAGAGAAGACGTTATTTCGAACAAACAGATGACGTTAGAAGTGAAGGGAGAGATCAAGCAAAGAAAAGGGATCATGAGGATAAAGCATCGCAGAAATCAGATGAAAAAATGGATAAACTCATCGAACTTCTTGAAAACGCACAAGCACAAAGAGTGGCCAAGTATGAAAAAGAGGTAGAGTATCTGAAGAAGAACATGAAAAACTCTTCAATCTTGGCACAAACGCATCAAACAGAATTGGACATGAAGATCCTATGACAACCCTTGGATGAATTACGGGAATGGGAGAAACCCGTCTACAAAATATGGAAGAACGAGATTTTAGCCCGTTATGGATTGGACCTTATCCCCTAAACTAAAGTGATATATTAGTAATAATTAAGTTATTTAGAAGTAGGATTTCAATTTCAATGTACTTTTTTATATTTTTAGTTATTTAGAAGTAGGATTTCAATTTCAATGTACTTTTTTATGTTTTAAGTTATTTAGAAGTAGGATTTCAATTTCAATGTAGTTTTTTATGGTTTAAGTTATTTAGAAGTAGGATTTCAATTTCAATGTACTTTTTTATGTTTTAAGTTATTTAGAAGTAGGATTTCAATTTCAATGTATTTTTTTGTATGTTTTAAGTTATTTAGAAGTAAGATTTCAATTTCAATGTACTTTTTTTAACTTCAATTTCAATTTCACGAGCCCTTTTATTTTAATTTTAATGTATTTTTTTAATCTCTTCAAAAAACATTGTAATCTTGTTTTGCAATGTAATGGAAGAAATTCTCAAATTTTGAAATAAACAACCATTGGAACAAATTTCCAAACATTTAGAAAATAAAATTCTGGAAAAAAATAGTCGTTGGTGAAAAAAAAGGTCAAGCGTTGAACGGTGCAGCGTCGACAGCTAACGCTGAATGGAACATCGTCCAGGTAAACGTTGAATTGTTCAGCGTTGATGCCATGGAATATTCGCAGAACACCGAATTTTTCAGCGTTGGGACCACTTTTTGAGCGCTGAATAGTTCAGCGTTTCAATGTCGCTGCTAGTTGAACTGCGAGCAAATGCTAGGAGACAGAAGTATCCAGAAGCAGTGTTAACTTTTTTCCCACACTTTTTTCATGATTTGCAACACTTTTTGGCCAATCTAGCATTTCAATCTAGCCCATAGGACTTAGCCTTAGAACCACCATCTTGTTATATGTGTGGTCTATTATAGAAAATCGTAAGCGCAACGGACACGACCGTGATACTGCAACCATATAAGAAACAGTAAGTGCTATCTAGCCCACATGATCATTTGATAAAGTAGAAATTGACGTTTAGTCCCAAAGTTACTGGGCTTGGGACGCTTTAGTCCTCTCATCTCAGGCCTAGTACTCTCTAGTCCAAAATTTCCCCGTCTCAAACAATTTAATCCAAATATGGACAAGTTAGTCCAAAATTGTGACCGATCCCGATTTTCCTGTATTTCCAATATCCCGTAACTACCCTTGAGACGATTCCATACATAAAACGAGGATTTGAAATCGAAAATTTCAGATCTCAAACATGAGTTCAAAACAGGGAGCCGGACAGAGAAGAAATTCGTAGGCGATTTAACAGTTTCAGAGAGAAATTTGGTTGCGATTCAACTTCAGGTTACTGGTAAAGTGTAGTTACAGGATTATTTTTGATCTCAGATTTGAATTCACGTCTGATTTCAGAGATAGATTGATCCAGAATTCAACTTCAGTTTCAGCGATTTAACAGTTTCAGACAGATTCATAGAGGTTAGGTTGGATTTCATCGTTTCTGATATTTAACGGAATTCAAATTCAGGTTAGTTTTGTTTTTGCTTCATCGTTGAATCTCTTTTCTGATATTTAGTTTTTTTTTTGATTTTATCAGTTGATATGAATTCAATATGTTACATCTTATTGTTTGTATGTTATTGATTTGATTTTTGGTGTATTTTAGCTTTTGATTTTCGTTAAATGATTTTGATTACTGTTTTTTGGTGTTTGGTGTTATGATGCATGATATGAAATCGAACTGATATTAGATCATATGCTTTTGTTTTATTCAATTATGCGTTCTAGTAAGATTCTGAAGCTTATATCTTTAACTAATCGATGGAGTAGTTTTGATTTGAAGTTTACTGTTATTTGATTTTTGTCTTTGATTAAATGTGTACTTTCCTGTACACTCTTCAAGTTTTAGGTTATGCGAATCTGAAACTATTATTATATCTTTTGTTATATGTAGGTGTATCAAATATGTCTGAGAAGTTTGTTCATGCTGTTTTGAATCATGGTGAACATTCTTCTGCATTTCGTGTTAATACTTTTATCACCGTTGATGAATTGAAGCATTTTTCCTGTAAGCATTGGAGGTCTTTGTCCCCTTTGAGTATACGTTTTTGCTATATGGATACTAATCAAGTAGTTTTTGTACAAGGTGATATACAACTTCAAGGTTTAGTTGCTCTTGTTATTCAGATGAACAATGAAGATTTCTATTTGAATGTTGATGTGATTCTGAAGCATACTGGTTGTAGCACTAGTTCAAGGTATTTGTCTCGTTCTAATTCTGGTTGTAGCAGTAGTTCTGGTGCTAGTACTTCAAACTCTTGTGCAAGTGAAAGTTCTAAGCTTGTAAGGGTGGTCTATCATGACGCGGACAAGGCCAAGCCTCTCATTATCGATGAATGGCGTTATGTTTTTGACAATATTGGTAGAGAATTTGTGGGTGGTGTTAAATCTGTAAGGATTGTTGTTGATCAGTACAATATGTGTACTGGTTACAAGATTCTTATTCTTAAAAACGACAAGACTCGTTTTACTGCGAAGTGCGAAGAAGATGGTTGTGGTTGGAGGATTCACTTTGGGCCTGTGAATGGTGACATTTCTCGGTTTGTGCTGAAAGATTCTAACGTTATTCACAGGTTAGTGGTGTTCACTTGTTTTTTGATCCATGTTATTGATTTTTAGGTTTTAATATGTAGACTTGTTTTAGGTGTACATTGTGGTGCACATTACTTGTTGTAGGCTTTTTGGTTGGCACTTGTGGTGTAAATTTCATATTCTTGCTTGGTCTGTGCTTTCTTTTTGCATGTGTGTTGTTGTTTTTGAGATTTTATTAAGTGTACAATGTGGTGCACATTACTTATTCCAGATTATTTTTTTGTAGTTGTGGTGTTGGTTTGAGGTTGAAGAGTCCTGTGCTGACAACCAAGTTAGTTAAGCATTTGATCGCTGATAGTATACAAGGTGATCCCACTTTAAAACCCAAACAGATCATGTCACTCTTTAAGAAGACTTATGGGTCCAATATTAAGTATCACCATGCCTGTAGAGGGAAAGAAGCTATATTTGAAGATCAATATGGTGACGACGAGAAGTCGCATAGCGATTTAAATTGGTATGTGAAAGCCATTGAGCAAACTAATCCTGATAGCTTTGTGAAACTTGAAGTTGTTGAAGAAACTGGAAGATTTAAGCGGATTTTCATCTGTTTCGGTGCTTGCAAGCATAGATATAGGTATCTCAGGCCCATGATTTACTTGGACGCTACTTTCCTCATTGGTAGATTCAGGGGTACTTTGATGGTTGCAACATGTGTCAATGGAAATGATAGTTTTTACCCATATGCCTTTGCTATTGTTTTATCTGAAAACAAAGACAATTGGTTTTGGTTTCTGGATAATCTTCAACAAGTGGTCGATGATCGTCCGATTGTTTTCCTTAGTGATCGTCACGAAGGACTTATGCAGGGCATTCCAAGAGCATTTCCTGGTTCATATCACAGCTATTTCTTTTACCACATCAAGTGCAATCTCCCTATTAGAAAAGGTTATGCGAATTACAATGTCGTTATTGATTTGTTTTACAAAGCTGCTTACTCTTACAAAACAGCGAACTTTGAAGAAGCTTTGCGGGGCATGCATGCAATCGGTTGTGGATATGTTGCTAATTATCTCAGGACCATTCCAAAGGAGAAATGGGCAAATGCATTTTTCCCTGTATGCAGATATGCTGCTCACTCTTCATTTATTGCCGAGTCATTCAATAACTGGATTCTTAAGTTCAAAAAGCTGCTTGCTTTTGCTCTTCTCGATGCGATACGGTGAGTTTTATGTTTAGTGTTGTTTCATTCATTTATTTTTTATTGTCGCACACATGGATTTGATTGATGTGTACATACTTGTACACATGTTATATCTGTAATTCTGCAACTGTTTGTACATTGTTGTACACATGGATTTCCTTAATGTGTATATTGTTGTACACATGTTTTATCTGTATTTATTCTATATCATGTTTTGATTTTATGTTTTGTGTTTTTATTATCTTAGTTTGAAGGTTATGCAGATGAATTCTAAGAGAAGGGTAGAAGGTCTTGAAAATTTTAACACTAGGCTCACTCCCGTATACGAGGATTTACTAAACGAGAACATCAACATTGGTCGTACTTGGACTGTTGTTGAGTCTATGGAAAGATTGTATGAAGTCAGGTCTCCCCGCACTCATTCTGTAGATCTGTTGGAGAGAACTTGTACGTGTCACAGGTGGCAAGTAAATGGTTTTCCCTGCGCACATGCTTGTGTTGCCATTCAATCTACAAGGGAGGACATCTATTCATTTGTTGATCCATACTTCACCACTGAATGGTACAACAGAACATACCAAGAGATCATCTTGCCAATCCCCAATTATTACAAGTCCCAGTCTTATGATCCTAGTGATAGGATTATTGTTCCTATTCATGTGCCTCCACCCGGTAGACGAAGAGAACAGCGTTTCAAGAAGGCTTGGGAGAAGCAAAAGAGGCATATGATGTGCACAAAGTGCTTCACTCTTGGTCACCACAACAGAGCTACCTGCCCCATGCCTTAATGCTTTTTATTATGTTTGATTTGTTTGAAAGATTCTATGTTTTTTGGTTTTTACTTTTGGTAATGTCTTTTAATTTTTCTATTCATGGATAATTAGTGTTAGGATCTGTGTACCATTATGTACACCTTCCTGTGCACTTCACTTTTCTTACCTGTCTTTTTACATGTGTAGCATTATGTACACCTTGCTGTATGATGAGTGCCAACTATTGTATATATTTATCCCTTTTTGTTGGCATTTAACTCATCTTTTATGCATTAATTCTACATTTTATCCCATATTCTGTATTTTCATTGTTTTCAAGAATAAATATTTTTATTAATTAATTTTGCATTTTTAGGTAATAAATAAAGTTCGGATGAGTCGCGAAGCAAAAAGAGCAGAAAAGTAGTGAAAAGCCGGGAGAAATTACGCAAGGAAGCCGCGAAGAATGGTGCGCACAACCTCATTTTCTACACACAAAAGCGCCTCCGTTCTCAGCCATCAGATCAGTTCTCAGAAGCATCCGATGGTCGCTCCTTCATAGAGCATCAAAATCTGAAGTCTCTGCCGAGCACCACAGCGCTGAAATTCCAAGCCTTCAGATTAGATGGTAGTTGAATCCAACGGTCTCTCCCTTGCTGTTCATCAACGTTTGATATCTCCGCCTTACACTACAACACCTAACCCCATCTAGAGCTGTTAACTTCGTTGTATCAAAAAATCTGACGGTCGCTACAAGCTTCACTTCACATCACCGTCCGATCTACCTACCAGCTTCGCATCCAGTGACTCAGCGTCGCAGAACATCAAACTAGATGCATCCGCCTAACACCCTAGCAACTGAACCCTACCACCTAACCAAACACCCCCCTTCTCCCAAACAGTCGAGCCATCTCCTCCATCACCCCTCCTCTGCAGAACCATCACCCTGCAACTGTCGCCACCATCATCGCCACCTCTCCCTGTCGCCACCAAACACCACCATACCACCTCCGTCATCATCCTACACGTGATTGAACACCTTCCCCCATCATTCTAGCCCTTTATCCCATCAACTCATTACCTAACCTAAACCCTAGGTTATGGGTTGATGGATTAACGTGTGCTAGAGAAGCAATTGATGCATGGAGGTGATACAGGAGAACAAATAGAAGCATGGGTCGACATCACAATGGAGTGGTTGTGTCAAATTGGGTGAGTAATCACAAACCCTAGCTCTGTCAGTTTGGGAATTTTTGGGTGAAAATGGGTAGAACCCTAATTGTCTGTGGGTATATATATGGGTGTGAGTATGATGTAAAAACTATGCTTGGATTAGCCGGCATCCAGGACTTTCATGTCCTGTTAATTTTCAATTTCAGCTCAAACTCATTTCTGTTCATGTGTGTTAGTTTTAATTTCATGTATTTTCATATCCTGTTTAAGTTACTGTTAATGTGCTTGGTTTCATATCCTGTTAATTTGTTATGTTCTTGTTGATGTTTGTGTAATGTTAATGTGTTTAATTTGCTGTTAGTTTGATGGAATGCTAGGCTAGATACCTTTGAAGCATTGAACTGATTGTGCAATGGAAGAAATCAGTGCTCATAGCAAGCTGATTATCTTGCCATTCTATTTGTGTATGCTTAGGTTGCACTGTTGATTGAGCATTGGGAGAAATTAGTGCTCACTAGTGACAATGAGCAAGCTAATTCTCTTCCCATTCTTTTAGTATACCTCCTGTAATCTTGCCTTAGCTTAGCCTTGCTCTGTTAGCTTCACCACATCCTTGCCCTTGGCCTTAGGCCTTGGTTCATCTTGTTTTGTTCTTTGCTTTTGCCATGTGTTGCCCTGTTTGTGTTTCCTTTTGTTTATTTTGTTAGCCATCTTCTTTATTGCATTATCTTTGCTTTACTGCCACCTTTGCTTCTGTTGCTTTGCTTCTCTTATTCCACTGCCCTGCAGCTGCTGTGCAGCACTTGTGCTGCATTGCCTTCCCTTACACTTGCAGTGCTGCTGCTTTCCTTCCCTTGCAGCTGCCCTTCTGCTGCTGCTGTTGCTGTTGTCTGCTGCAGCACTACTGCTGCATTGCTCTCTTCCTCTGCCAAGCTGCTGCTGCTGCTGTGCAGCACTTGTGCTGCTGCTGCTGTTGTTGCTGCTGCTTCCTGCAGCCAAGCAAAGGCCCATCTAACTGAGCCCAAAGCTCAGCTCATTTCAAAAGCTGAGCCCAATCCAATTCAGGCTTAACCAAAGCCCAGTTGTTTAACCCAAAGGCCTAGTTCTCAGTTCTAAGCCCACTGTCTATTGTTTGTACAATTGAGCCCAAGCCTAAGTTTAAAACCAAAGCCCATTTACATTTCAAAGACCAACTGAGCCCAAGCTCAGTTCATTTTATTGTGAACAAACCCATTAGTACTCAAAGCCCAAGCTAAGCCAAAAGGCTTCATAGCCCAATAGCAACTAGAACCCAAAATAGCTAAACACTCCAAAACACACCCGATCTCTGTGGATCGACCCGTACTTGCACGAGCTACAACCGACGACCGTGCACTTGCGGTATTACTGTAGGCCCCCGTTTTTATTGCGCTTAATTTTATACATATCTCCGGGCCTGCCACTGTACAATGGATGCTACTAGTTTATTTTGTTTAGTAATATTCTATCTTTTCAGCTCTAGTGCCAGTAATTACTTTATTTTTGCTGTTTAATGACTGATACTAGGTTATTACTTTTTCTATTTTATGTTTCTGTTAGTACATGTGTACCATTATGTACACCTTCCTGTACAATTGCCTGTCAGATTTTCTACTCTGTTAGAAACTGTGCACAATCATGTACACCTTAATATTTCCTAACTTGTAATACATACTTTAGTACTGACACAAGTCTATTTTCAAAACATCAATATTGAAACTAATAAAAAACATTAATTCAAGGTCTTTATAATAGTGAGAAGTATTAAACAGAAAGTTGAAAACTTAAATTTGTCTGAAGATTAAAAATGTTTAGAAGAAATTCAGAAAGTGATCTTGAATGAAGATTAAAAACTCGTCTTCCTCTTCAATGGTTGCTTTCCTGTAGTCTTGCGCCACTGATTATGCTCCTCGTCCTTCGCTATATCCCACACCTTTTCATACCATCCGACTTTTGTCAACATCTTGGCCACCAATTTTGATCTCATTTGCTGACAAATGTCTTCGGCCCTCTGCTGACCTTTTTCCATACCTTTTGTTGTCTTCATACTTCGTTTCATAAAGTAACAAGTATATATTAGACAGTCCGGGTTGATTCCTTGTGAAGGGCATGTCATGATGTTTAATTCGTGCTCTTCTATAGGTGGGTGACCCTTCAATGCTCTCTTCTTATTGAGTTCCACTTGTACCACATCTGCTAGTTTCTTTGCATCGTCTTATATGACTGCTCATTTTCTGAGTGTAACGAGTTATACCATTTCCATTCCTTAGCTTCGAAATCAAAATTCAAAAGCGACCAGTGCAATCCCATCCTCGTTTGATCTGTAGAGTGATTGATAGGGATTACAAGAACTTCCAGATTCTCAGGCATGTCCCGTATGAAATCAACCACAAGCTTTTGCACCTCGCTGGTGACATTATACTTGACATAGTACTGCAATTAATAATTTGTTAGAAAACAAAATTAATTAGGCTCACCTTAATCAGAAAACTAACAAGCATGTACACTACTACAGAAAACTAACAAATCAAACATTGTAGGCCTGAAAACAGACCGTATATCCATGTATGATATACAGGTGTACACCTATGTACACACCTATATAAATCTAACAATCAAGAATTAGCAGACCATGTGTCAATCATAGATGCATATTGGTGTACATCTATGTACATAGCTAAATAAATCTAACAATCAACACTTAACAGACCATGTGCAATCATATATGCATATTGGTGTATATCAATGTACACAGCTAAAGAAATCTAAAAACACATAGAACACGCCATGTCAATTAGGTGTACAACTATGTACACAATATTAAAGTAACTATATATGACATTTCTTATTTGTTTTGAGAAACTTACACATGCAGTAGGACTCATAATTTCACAGCTCAGGTACTTTTTGTCATCTGGATGACGAATGCTATCTCTGACAAGTGCTCTTCTACGTCGATGGATGTAGAACTGGAGTACCTCTTGGTCCAGATATTTGTTGAACATCAGTTCACGAAGTACTCTTCCAACAATCAAAATATCTTCCTTGACTGTTGGATCATCCAGTCTTGTTAGTTGCCAAACAGAGCTGCGGAAACATAAAGGAAATGTTAACATGGTGTACAAAGTTGTGCACATAATTTTTTTATAAGATTCAATCATGGTGTTTTGTGAACTTACTCCATGCTTGCATAGTCGAAGAATTTTTGTACCCTTTTTTGTCTGTCCTGGTTGCATAGCATGGTATAGTGGTGATAGACGAACATCTGGCAATGGATTGTGAGGACGATATACATCCCTTTCTCTTTATTGGGGAAGGATAGCCTGGTTCTTGTCCCTCTTTGATCCCCTTGCCTTTTGGATCTGCTTTTATCACAACTCGTTTGGTTTTACCCTCGGCAGTGAATTCAGGATCTAGCTTTCTTTTTGCATTTCTATTTTGTGGTGTCTTGGACAACTTGCCAGCGGCTTGTGTCTTCAACATCTCTGCTTCCTTCATCCTCCCTGCTCTTGTCCTCACTGGAGTCGTCTTCTCTTCTTCTACCTCTTGGCTGCTAAAAAATTCACTAGGATTTTGTTTAATGAACTGCACTGCTTCTTCAATGATCCTTTCTCGTACATCTTCATTGGATAATGATTTTTGCGACGACTCTTCTTTTGGATCTTCTTGGCTCAATAATGCAAAGCTTGGACAATCGTGGCGGATCAGGGTTGCCATATTTTCCTTCACTTCAGATGGTGCCGTTCTGTAACAACCTTTTTCAAGCTTTACGAATACAGTTTCAGACAAGTTATCTAGAAGGTCCTCAATTGATGTATAAGTCTCATTCTGTGATTCTTCTTCTTGTGTGAGTAAAAGGACTTCTTTAGGATCCAACTAACATATGGCTTCAGCTGCAATTATAGTAGCTTCATCAATTTCAGTTGTTCGAGTGCCATCCATCACATTATGGTCATCAAGGTTCACTTGGTCTTGTTTATCTTCATTGATTACACTTGTCTTTGGCATAGAAGTACTGAAAGATGGAATTTTTATGAGAATTTTCAATGGTGTACAGAGTTTTACACCAATGTACAGGTACGTACACAAATTCAGAAGAAGTCATAAAGGTGTACATCCTTGTACACACATACTGAAAACAACAAAAAAGAAAATATATAAGCTGAGATCATTTTCTTTATACCTTTGCTTGTTAGCAGCTTCACACCCAGCTACTTTGTCAATTTCATCAGTTTGAGCAGTATCCTGGTCATTAAGGTTCATATGCTCTTCTTGACCTTCAGGGATTTCAACTTCCTTTGGCAGAAGAGTGCTGAAAAAAATGCAATTTTTTTAGAAAATGAGAAATCACTAAGGTATACATCTTGATACACACACAGAAGAAATCACTAAGGTGTACATATTGGTACACATATATAGAAAATGAGAAGAAATGCTAGCTACACATATACCTCGGCTTGTTACCAGTTTCAGACTTAACTCCTTGGATTGTTCCATCCTTGCCATCCTCTTCTTCATTTGCCTCATTGGTCTTTGGTGAAGGAGTGCTAAAAAGATTCAAGTTTTGAGAAAAGGTATTATCTTTCACACACTGGTGTACGACTATGTACAAACATAAAAAAAAGAAATGACTTGCAAATTTTAAAAAAGTGATGTTGTACCTTTGATTTTCAGGAGTTTCAGACGGAACTTCATTCCTTTCAGATTCATTTTCATTCTCGTCATCACCACCTTTGCTACCCTCTTTTTCATTGTCATGATCATGCATATCACCACCCTTACTACCCTCCTTGTCATCATCATCACCATCATCATCATCATCATTATCATCATCATTATGATCATGCATATCACCATCTTCATTGTGCTCCTCCTTGTCATTGTCATCACCATCATCTTCCTTGTGCTCCTCCTCAACTTTGTCATCCTCCTACTCCTCATCCTCCTCCTCCTCAATCTCATCATCTTCCTTGTGCTCCTCCCCATCATCCTCATCCTTATCCTCCTCCTCCTCCTCAATCTCCTCATCCTCCTCAATCTCCTCATCCTCCTCAGTTTCAAGCCGTATTTCCTTTGCACATTTAAAGATTTCATCCAAAGTGTAATTACGAAAATCATTAGCTTCTCATTCTGTCAAGCTTATTAGACCAACTTCATTAACTTTTAGTCTTTTCTCTTCAATGAAACTAAGAATCCTTTCTTGCCTATCCAGAACTTCAGTAATCTCCTCATCCAACTCCTTTTTTCACATATCTGAAATGCGCAGCTTTTCCTTCACAGCATCTATGCTATTTTCTTGTTTCTGCCTCCGGTACTCATCCAAAAGCAATCGCTCTTCATCAGTATAATCCTTCACCCATCCTGGTTGCATATGAAAATATGCCAAAGTATCAACATTGATCACAGGTGTACAATTTTTTACACATGTTGTAAGAGTGTACATTGTTGTACACAAGACAAATTTCTTACAATATATCAACAATGTACAATCATGTACACCTTATTAAAGGTGTATATCAATGTACATATACTATTCTAAGAAAGTTTTTTGAGATACCTTTTTCATGGCATCGTTCAGGTCTTTCTCGATTGTATTACTGACGTCGCTGATGATCCACCTAAGAAGCCTTGGCACACCTTCCTCATTGCTTGGCTTCATGATTTTGTTGTGTTCAGCAAACCAATGCTGCATTAACAAATAGGTGAATAGTTGGAAATGTAAGAGAAAAGAACAAACACAATGAACAGAATTAGTTAAAATGGTGAATGGATATATCAGGTGTACAACTGTGAACTCACCAACAGATAAAGCACACAACCATTAACTTTAAGTGGTGAATCCTGATGTTTCTTAATGCTCTCCATGAGATACTCATGTATATGAACTGGCCAGCAAGTTCTCTTCATCCTATCCAAAGACTCAAAAAAGTGTGCAAACTAGTTCTTGCTAATCATACTTCCGTTTGCCTGGGTAAAAAAGACCGTGATACACAAGTCCATAGTAAACAACACCACTAAGTCTTCAACATTTCTTTCAATCTCCATTTTCGACTTTGGTTTTAGCTTCATGATACGTACGATTTCCTCCTCCACATCTTTTTTTCCAAGCTCAGTTCGTTTCTTAAGAGTCAATCTGTTTATCAGCGGACCGTTTTTTTTTTTCAGCTGCAATTTTTACATCTTCCCTTTTTTCAACTTCCATTGGCACCATCTTAATCCCATAAAATAGAAACAAATCCTCAGGTTCACTCTTTACTACCACTTGCTTGTTCTTCTTGGTAGTATCAAACATGAAATAATGTCCCCCTGAGTCACAAATTTCATGGCGGTACTGTCTCACAATTTTCAGAATTGAGTTTGGGTTCTTAGTCCATATATCATCTCTCTTTTTACTTGTATCTTTCTCATCTTTCCGGTCTGCTTTTTTGTGGACAATGATATCTACAACAAGCCAGAATGGTCCTTCTTTTTGCTTCTCTAGTTGATAATTGGTGAACCATACTTTTTCTCCTCTGTTTTTTTCGTCTTCCTTAAGGTTTCTATTCACAAAGTCACTGAAGGCATGGAAACTTGACCTATATGGTTTGTTGGTATCTACGAAAATGAACCAAGAAGAATAATACATTCATTATACTCATACAAGTACAAATCACATCACTGTACGCATAAATATGACCATATCATACAGGTGTATAGCTGTGTACACTCCTACAGAAAACTAACTAAAGCAACATTTGGACACACAACAACAAATCTCATGGAAATCACAAAAAAACAGATAGAACTGTAAAAGAAGGCCAGCAACAGCATGGCAGTGCACGCATCTCTACACACCAACAACAAATCTCATGGAAATCACAAAAAAAATAGATAGAACTGTAAAAGAAGGCCTGCAACAGCATGGCGGTGTACATATCTCTACACACCAACAACAAATCTCATGGAAATTGCAAGAAAATAGATAGAACTGTAAAAGAAGGCCTGCAACAGCATGGCAGTGTACACATCTCTACACACCAACAACAAATCTCATGAAAATTGCAAGAAAATAGATAGAACTGTAAAAGGCCTGCAACAGCATGGCGGTGTACACACCAACAACAAATCTCATGAAAATTGCAAGAAAATAGATAGAACTGTAAAAGAAGGCCTGCAACAGCATGGCGGTGTACACATCTCTACACGCCGACAACAAATCTCATGAAAATTGCAAGAAAATAGATAGAACTGTAAAAGAAGGCCTGGAACAGCATGGCGGTGTACACATCTCTACACACCAACAACAAATCTCATGACAATTGCAAGAAAATAGATATAACTGTAAAAGAAGGCCTGCAACAGCATGGCGGTGTACACATCTCTACACACCAACAACAAGAGATGGACAACTGTCTGAAAACACACACATCAGAACATATAAACATGATATAGCATGCCGGTGTACAGATCTGTACACTGGTAAAACACAATAGATGGACAAGAGTTTGAAGTAGCATTACCCTTTTTTGAAACTACAGTAGATTTTGATTTCTTCTTAGGTGGTGGTGATTTTGAAGTATCTTCTTGTACAGTTGATGTTGAAATTGTTGTAGATTTTGATCTCGTCTTCGGTCCTTGTAATTTTGAAGTATCTTCTTCAACTGTTGTTGGTGTATCAGAAGATTCTTTTGTTGATTTTCGCTTTGCAACTGGTTTTTTAGCAGTCACCATTATGTTACTGCTACTGTATTCATCTATTCTGCGAAGATTTAAGGTTTGATTTTGAAGCTTTAGGTTTCGATTTTCGATTTTGGATTTTAGGTTAAAGTTCTCTCTTGGTGTTCTTTTCTCTGAGTTTTTTTATCTTCTCTTTTCTGCTAAATGAATTACTAACATTTCCGTTTTTTCCCTCAGTTTTTAATTTCAGTTTTCTTTTTCGAACCAACGTGTCTCTTCCACATTAACTGTGTCAGTTACAAAACAGTTCCAATTCGTTGCACGTGCGCTTTACGAGACGCGTGCGAAGGATAATAGCGTCTTTACACATTTTCAAATTAACTTTGGACTAATCTGTTCCTAGTCGGATCGGGGTGGACTAATCCGCACTTTTGAGGGAGATTTTGGACTGAACCGTTTTTTCCCCTTGGTAAAACTACGGGGCCATCTAGATCGACCAACATCCATACGACAACACGAAGGGAAGCTATGATACAAGCACTAGCAATAATACTAATTCACGGCATATAGCATGAAGGTTCGAAGCATAAATACTCCACATGTAAATGACTCTTGGCTAAAGATTGCAATGATCGGGGAAAGAAGGGAGTTGAAACCGTCAAGATTGGGGACTTCTGGTACGCTGCAACTCGGGGATTATCACAAGAGAAAAGGAAACGTGAAATCAAGCGGCTTGTGGAGCAAGAAAACTGTGGCATTATTTTCTTGGTAGTTTCAATATGCAACGGGTCTTCTCTGACACTGTAAATAATAATGTGTGTGAATGGGGAAGAAGAAATAAAGCTAGGAGATTCATGCAACAGTCGTGGAGTTTATTACCATTCGCCGTCTGGTGGGTTGTTTGGAAGGAGAGGAATTGCAGACTTTACAAGGGGATTAAGAGGAACTTGGATCAACTGATTATATCAATTAAATGTACTCTTTATAGCTGGGTTGTTAACACCAGTCTTTTTCATGGTTTTTCCTTAAACACTCTAATTTGTAATTGGGATGCCGTAGTTACCAACAGGTAGCTTAGCTCTCTCTTTGCTCTTCTATATTTCATCGTTTCGATGAAATGTAGCTTTTAATAAATTTTGCCCTTTTGCTCTAAAAAAAAAGGTTGTGGAGCATGTGACTGCTGGATAGACTGATCGCCTAACCAAACAATCAGGAGACTTAATGCAGATATCCAAAATCATGAGAAGGGCATAAGAATAATTATATCCATGAGACCAGTCATTAATGCGTTGAAAACGCATAAAGCGTTTAAGCCATTGTAAAGGATTTAGACCCAGTCAAAGAGGTTTGATCAAATGGTCAAACTGCCTTTAAAAACAAGGGATGTCATTTTTATAATTAGTTATATCTCAAAGACACATGTCAATCATGATAGAGAGAAAATATGTTATAAATAGAAGAATCTATAATACGATGTAGGGGACCTAGGACTTGGTGATCTGTGTACTATTTTCTGGACTAGAACTGATACCTTTCCATTTTCTAGGGTTTTAGTATCAAGGAGTCTAACGAAGATGCTGAGCAAAAATATTGAGAACTAGTCGGACAGATATTTGCCACCTCTGTATTCTTCAAAACCTACATATATATTTGGATACTAAACTACTGTGCATAAAATAAATATTGATTGATAGCTGAACTCCCATTTTGCAAGAGCTCTTTTTATCCAATGTACATGAAAAGAATAAAGTGCTCCTTTTATCCAATGTACGTGAAAAATTATAAACGACATGCATATTACTTATGGGGTAGTGGTTACTGTAAGAAAAGAAAAATGTAACATGTTGATGAACTTTGTTTAAATTTCTCATAAAAACTGTCAAACTCAACAGTTCATATGTAGATAAAACCAAATGCGCCAATCTCTTATTTGTGTCTTGAGTTCTACTTCTATGATCCTAACATCACTAGACACGAAGTCTAATCCAAAACCCATACAGTCGCTGGACATACAAACTTACATGGTTGAACTTTTGATATAATATCTCGTGAGTCGAGAGAACCCACTCGAGCTTTGCATAACTCAGATTGAGCTTAACTACAATTTCAATAGGAACTGAAACCTTTCTCTTTCCCACTCTATTTTGTTCACTAAAGCATAAGAAGCATAACATTCAATTTAATTATATTTCCTTATCTTTTCCTGGCAATGTGTAAAGTTTCCTTTCACTACAAATCAAAAGAATATGTAATTCCAAATTTCAGTTAACCAATTCCCTTCTTCAGGTTGCATTATATTCATCAAAATTTTCTGTAGCCTTGAATATGTATAAGATATTACCTGAACCATGTGCACATGACCACCCAGCAAAGCAGGAAGTGAATAGAATTACTCATCTTTGTTCAAACGGACCTTGAGTTAGACGTTAAAGCGGAAGAGCATGACATCCCCTTCTTGAACTACATACTCTTTACCTTCAGATCTCAACTGCAAACACACAAGTTAATCAAATTCATTTCCACCCCACGAAAAAAAATCCAACGGAAACACATATCTGCTAGATGTGAGTTAGAATCGAAAACTCTAATATGCATTCAGTCTTCTATCGTTAGCTAGACTCATGTCCAATGTCCAATATAAGGTATGGCCATTGCCCATCGGTCATATGATGTAGAGTGATTTTTGTGCAGTCGGCCACTAGTACGTATCATAATATGATCTAAAAAAAATGTATCACCAACTTACCAATCCTTTCTCCCTTGCAGCAGCAAGTGATCCAGCTGCAACAAAATCATGATAGGCTACCTGAAGCAGTATATACCATAGACACCATAGTTTAGACCATATCATCAAGACCATCATCAGTGTCATAACAAAAACTGAGTACCTAAATAACTTAAAATGCATAACATTTTAAAATGTAAAGACTCCCCGAAATGCAAAAAATTTGCATAGAAATTTTTGTTACTATAATTCTAAACGCTCCCACCCTTTGAGACCCGCAACACCCTCATTCACACACTAACCAATTCTCAAATATCTAACAAATTCAGCCGTTGGATTTTCTAATTTCAAATTTGAGCCGTCATATCTCAAAGAACCACCGAAAAAAATGGTATGTGTACTATTCTTGTCATCCATTGGATGGTTTGTTATTTATCACTTGGATTAAAGGAAACAACAAATAGTTTTTGCTTTAAGGCAGACAATCCGATTTGATGCACATTGAGATTGCACAATCGACCGAGCTAGAATAATCCGGTGTAACATGGCTTCACAAAATTAGCTGCAACATTAATCTTATTGGGGTTTTGAAAAAATCACCCAGCATAAAGGACATTGTTTTTTCGCATGTGCGTCTTGCGCACAACCCTCCCCCTAATATAACGTAAGTGTGAGAATACAAGTTCTACTAATTGGTTTTACTAGAATCTTCTGACACTATAATTATGCTGTAGTGAGGTACAAATTTTCAGTCGAAATGACAAACACTTAGGCTACCGACAGGAAATTTATGTTACACTGCTGGTTTAAGTAATGATCACTTTTATGGAGATTTAAAGCAAATCATACCCTTACGTTGCTTTTTGAATGTCTTGCCAAGGACACTAATTGTTTTAACACGCTACAAGAATGCTTAAACCTTCGTGATGTGTTTTCATACTTCTTTTATCTCATTAGTATTATAAATGTTTTCCATAAAGATAACCAGGCCTGTACGATTATTGATTATGAGCTCATGATCAATTACGAAAACTATTTATCTATAATGAAAATGAGACAACTGATAAAATTTAAATGAAGATTAAAAGACTTTTCATAGATGTTAATAAACTAAATTTGTTGAATCATACTGTCTCAGCTCTGATGAAGCCTTTCTCGAAGTCCGAATGTATAACTCCCGCAGCTTGTGGTGCAGTCATTCCTAATTATCACAAAGTATAAAGCGTTGCATTGGTTGACAGCCTTAATATTTGCATGAGACCTTTAAAAGGCAATGCAGGTTTTACAAATGAACATCATATATTATATAATAGATCGAAGAAACGTCTTATTTAATATCAACGGTTCTAAAAAACTTTAACATTCAGTTACCCAGTTCGTAACTGTATTGGAATGACTTTTAAGCAGTAATTATCTGCTAAAGAAAAACTCTATGCAGAGTTTTGAAATATACACTCAAGAAAGGTTTTAAAAAACTTTAACATTCAGTTACCCAGTTCATAACTGTATTGGAATGACTTTTAAGCAGTAATTATCTGCTAAAGAAAAACTCTATGCAGAGTTTTGAAATATACACTCAAGAAAATATGAGGTAAAGAAAGAGCTAACCTGCAAGTATGGTCCATGCTTTTGTTTCCTGCAATGCCAAAGGAAACAATTACATAGACTGTCAAAATGAAATACTAGCCTTTAGAAGAATATGGCATGGTTTAAGCAACTGCACCTTCTCCCCAGATGTAAAGTAAGTACGCAATCCCAAAAGACTATATGTTGCTCTGATAAGATTTCCAAGGCCACTTTCGCTGACACCAAGAGAATTCAAAAATTCAGTTCTTTCTTCAGATGGAAGTTCAGTAAGCTCGGACTCGACCTAAAACGTTACAAATGTGTATCTTTGATATGTTAAGTATCATAAGCAATATGATTACTAGGAACAACCTACTGCAGTAAAATATAATGGCAAAACATAAAATTATATAAATGATGTTTGACTAGAAAATATTTAGAATCGGCCATTGGAAGAACCTCCATAATGAAGAAAGATCAAATAACTTCCGAAACATCTTACAAACAGCATACCTGTGCTGATACTGATACTATTCCAGACTGCAACTGAGACGCAAGGTTCATCACATCTTTGACATAAGGATTACTTTCAGGGTCCGCAAGATCCGATTCTGTTACATTTGCAACGTATATAACAGGTTTCATTGTGAGTAAACAAAGATGATCTATAGATTCTCTCTCATAATCTGTCAGTGTTACTGATCGTGCTGGTTTTCCATCCAAGAGTTCTTGTTGAATTCTTTCCAAAGCAGACTTTTCTGCTTCTTCCTGATGTATATTCAGCAAAATTGCAACATACCAGAAGGATTAAATATTTTAGTGTATAAGGAGCACCGAGCATGCATCCAACAATATTAAACATTGGGATGAAGAAAGTCGTGTTAGCTAAGATAATAAATAAACCACTTACCTTCACTTTTGATTGTGAATCCTTCACTTTTCCTTTCTTCAGTTTATCGATTCTCTTGTCAATCTGCGTTTCTTGTAAGAAATACAACTTGGTCCAATTAGATCAACTTATCCTTCTATTACCTTGCTTAGGCATCCATAAACAGTTAGAGTATTAAAAAATGAACAGGATATAGAACTTCAAAGACGATGAATGATGTTACGAAAATAGAGTTGAGAGGAAACTGCAGGACTAATCCCTTCGATAGAATTCATACGCGGTGCTCTTACCATGCATGGATACAATGTTCTTTTATGCATTACGTACTAGGAGAATTGTTTTTGTTACCAGATCGTTAACAACCAAATTTAATGATGCAAGTAATTGCATACCTGGTCGAGATCTGAGAAAGCCAGCTCAAGGTTGATTACATCAATGTCGGACTTGGGGTCGACTTTTCCATTCACATGAATTACATCATTATCTTCAAAACAGCGAACAACCTGAAACATTAAACATCTATTTCAACAAGCAGACCTGTGAAGCTCTTAAACGGAAGCATTACGCTACATTTTGCACAGTTTCTAGCAGGATTTAGAAGAGTCTTTAACTGCGATTTGACTGCAAGTTGTCTCTCTCTAAGTACTTTATTTACTTTCTCAGGTAATATGTGAAATGTTTTTTGCTGGGGCTACTTCAAGTGAATACAATAGTGTGATACATAAGAATCCTGTTTTTTCTGTACCTTTTTCATTTTTTTTCTTTTGCAGTTCTGGTTGTACATCCAAGGTCAGGAATTTTCTTTAGTTAACATTTAGGAGGAAAAAGAAAATCTTTGCTTGCCATATAGGACAAACCATACCCCACTTCTTGAAGGTTTGCCAGTTCTGTCTTTCCCAGCACTGAAGCCAAAAGCCTCGGCCGTAAAGACCAATTGTGAAAACATAGACAACATACACATCATGTACACCATTGACCATTCTCATGAAACTATGAACTTATTCTACACAGAACTGGTGCAAGGTGACAGACTGCAAACAATAGTCTGAATAAGTCAAAGTGGTTCTGCCATTTGGTGATTGACCTTGTCCATGTTCAAGATGATCTACCTAAAACACTAGCCAATCATGATTTGCTTAGGAACTATAAGAGATTTTAAGTCTAGTTCAATAATGGCTGTGTAGAGATGTTGGATCCAAACATCCCTGGCAAAATTCTTAAAACAGAATATAGAAAAGGAAAAAAAGTGATATCTATTTCCTTCTTTTCCCTCTCTAAATTCTTTTTCTAGCAGAAATCTCCCCTCTTCTATGTGTACCAACTAACACACGATTTGTAGACTAGAGCTCTTTCTATGTTGTTAATTTTAAGAGATAGTAACTCATCCCTTAAGTTTCAGTGAATCGGGTTTTCCCTTAGAAATAGTATTCTAAACCCAGAGTGCTTGTACGTAGTAAGCCTAGGTATTGGATTGTTTTGTCGGTTCCACACCTGAAAATGGATCAGCCCTGTCCCATCAGAAGACTTATGGTTCCTCAAAAGTGTCATACCAATAATAATTCTTTTTTGGTAGATTTGGGTATTAGAGTGGTCTGAGCAAGGGAAACTCTCTCTTATTTCTCTGCAGATGCCAACTTCCCATTTGGTTTTGATGACCCTTCAATTACCTCATCTTCTTCTTCCCGCAGATGTTTGTGGTAGTCTGTTTCCGGCTTATGATTTCAACTCTGGATGCAATTTCCAGAATCCGTCCTTAGAGTGCCAATCAGTTTTGTAGTTCTCATAACTAAAAGATCGCTGAATAACAACATAAATGTTATTCCAATAAAAATGATATGACTCTACAGCTTTACCTTAAAGGTTAATACCCTTAGGCGTTGCATCTCTCTAGCTAATCGAAGTTTACAGCTTTACCTTACAGAGTTACTTTACCTAAGGTGTTGCATCTCCCTTCATCGTATTCCCTCTCTGAATTCTTGACTAGTAGAAATCAAATCTATTTCCTCTCTGAATTCTTTTTCTAGAGAATTCACTTCATTCTTCAAATGTACCAACTAGCACGCCATTTATTGACTAGAGATCTTTCCAAACTAGTATATCAAAGAAAAAGAAACTTTTCCCAAATTTATAAGTTTTAGGAAATAACAACTCTGGTGCAGAACTGTTGGAAACTCAGGGCTGTGTTAACTAATACTCTTATTTTTTATCTAAATTATATAGCTAAACTAGGACGCAGTTGATCATGCATCAACAGTGTCACTTCTTTTTATTATTAAAATGCATCAACAGTGCTACATGTTTAAGCATATTTAACAACTACCTTTTCATATCTCGCTGACTGTAGCTTCGTTCTCATTACAATAACCAATCACCGGGAAGGAAATTGACAAGAAAAATTCATCAGAAGGTGATGAACTGCAAATTATCGAAACTTGACACCAAAGAGAAGTAAAACCAGAAGGGACACCTGGAGGATTACAGCAACAGAAAAGAGAAACACGAACCTGAAGTATGGCATCCACCTGACGAATATGTGACAAGAATTTATTTCCTAAACCCTATGAATAAAAAAGACTATGGTTAGTCCAATGTATAAGATTATAAAATGGACAAGGAAACTACAGCTGTAAAATTTCAGTGCATCAAAAAACAAAATGTATATAGAGCTCATTGAGGACATATGACAAATTATCACCTCCCCTTGACTGGCTCCTTTGACAAGCCCAGCAATATCTACAAATTCTATTGATGTTGGGACTGCACGCTGAGACTTGTTAAGTTCTGAAAGCACATTGAGACGTGGATCTGGGACTGCAACAATCCCAACATTCGGCTCTATTGTACAGAAAGGAAAATTGGCAGCTTGGGCTTTCCCATTCTCAACCTGAGAGTATCAGAAGCTATTATCCATACCTGATATGCACATTATGAAGAAAGAAAGTACATGCAGATTGCAAGCTGACGAGCTTATAATATTCAAATGGAATAAGCTAAGATAGCATTAAGTTAAAGAAGCAATTATCTGCATTATGTAATCATAACATGATATACTTGGAACAACTGAGAACATATCAAAAAGATTTGAGACACATAACCTAAACATTCAAACTGTATACTTAGTTTTATGTATTTGCAAACATCCAAACCCTGTTTAGTTGTTTGGTTGCAAATATATGGAACTCAGTAGAGCAACAAAAAGGTCCAAAATTCCAAGGGAGTAAAAAGCATTATAACGGTTAAAAAATGACAGTAAGTTTCATCCTGCTTTCGCCACACTCTCCACCAATTCTGAATCTGCTGTAATATTTTAGAGAGAAAAGAAATAAGAAGCTTAACTACCTCTCCGAACAAAATTAAAAATGGATAAATTCCACCTCTCGTATAGAAAGATATATTTTTCTTATACAACAGGTTTCCATTCTAATTCCCCTCTCATTTTACTGCACTGCTTATAGGGTGTTCGAAGGGTGTTAGATTATGTTACCACATTGATCACAAAATAGAATAAGTGTCCACTTGACGTTCCCTACTTTTTCCAAGCTGGGAATAGCCAGGATTCCACCAAAATAAGACTTGCTCTTAAGATGAAAAACATACTTAAACGGCTTATAAGCTAAAACATGGACCAGATTCAATTTGTCAAATACATCGTATGCATCTTTTGTAGAAAATAACTTCAAGATGATGAACATATAAATGGCATTGTTTTTTCTTTCTCCATCAAGAAACATGTCCTATTCTTATCTCGGATTCTAAATCTAGGTTAATACAATCACTGCTGCACTAGTTCCAAGCCTTTTGAATAAGAAGAGATAGAGTGATAGTAAGAAGTAGAAACTTACAACAGCGTTAAAAAGAGTGGATTTTCCGACATTAGGAAGTCCAACAATACCAGCTTTCAAGCTCATACTGACTTTAGGTGAAGAAGAAAATCGCTTAATAAGTACAGAAAAACTGTTGATACTTTCTCCTTTGGGATTTCTCCATTGGGTACAAAAGGATGATCTCCTCAGAGGAAACCCTAGAGCTGGAATTAGATGGTGTGAAGCCAATTTAGCCATTTTAGCAGAAAAGAGAGTAGAGATTGGAGGATAAAAGATGGAGCGCTGTTTTATGTTATCTCTGTTCTCTGCTCTCTGGAAACCAAAGGACCTGATAACGCTGTTTCAAATAAAAGATGGAGATTGGAGGATAAAAGATGGAGCGCTGTTTCAAATAAAAATATGTTCGGTCAGACGGTCACCAATTCTATTTTTAGGCTAGATATATTTCTAGTAACTCATTATAGGGGCGGCATGGTTTATTAAAGGGGCGGCATTCTAATAGGATAAAAAGGATCATTACATTATCATTAAAGGTGTCCCTTATAAGAAAAATACTGGAAATGACAAATTAACCCTTGTAATTGATAACCTAGTTTAGTGATGATAATCAAGTTTAGTGTTAACGATTAATTTCACTTATATTAACTCAAAATCAAAACCAAAATCAGATTTTTATAGTTAAAAAAATAAAAAGTTTAGAGGAGAAGGTCAATCTCAATCAATTGAAGAAATTAACCAACAAAATGAAGAACCATGACCTGAAAATGACCGGGTAAACTTCCAAATTAGTCCATACTAACTTTTTGTAGCTCAGAGTTATCTAAAGTACGTAAAAAATTCAATTCTTTTACATTTTAAGAACTAATTACGGTTGGAATTTTGCTCAAACCAACCGTAAATCGAAGTTATGGTTCGTAAAAGATGAACTACCAACCGTAACTGGTTAAATTTGAAGAAAACCCAATCGTAAAACCAGTTATGGTTGGTAACTGAGTTACGGTTCGTAATCAAATGCTCGATACCAACCGTAACTGAGTTACGGTTCGTAAACTAAAATGGTTACCAACCGTAACTGAAGAAAATTCTCAGATATAAGAACATGCGGTTGGTAATTGAACTATTACCAACTGTAACAACATCAAAATATCCAGTTACGGTTCGTAATTGAGTTAAAATCAACCGTAACTCACATAAACCCAGAAATTTCAATTTCAATTTTCATCTAAAATCCTAATTTTTGATAGAAATTAAACTTAAATCGAACAAAATAAACCAAATCGTAATTGGGTTTTCAAAACATACCTCATATAAGTCATTACACTACACTTGATTAATTTTCGAATCGTCGATTAATCGAAGACGATGAAATTTTGAGTTTTAATGGAGGTTACGGTTGATGCGAGGAGGAGGAGAAGAGAAGAAAAAAGAAAACAAATTTTCAATTTAGCTTTGATTTAGGTTAAAAAATGGGGAGGGTAATCTAGTTAATTTACACCCCCTATATGACATCCCCTAACCAACTAGAGGAACATTACTATCACACTGTCGCCCCTCTAATAAACCATGCCGCCCCTATAACAGGTTACATATTTTAACTATGTTTATTGATGTTTTAGCTTAGTCTTAAGCTTAGTCTCATGGTCATCCAATTTATCTGATAGAATATTCACTCAAGTTTTATGGTCATTCCAATCTAGTATCTATATGCGTTGAACCATTCCGCAAAAAGTAAAATATGGTTGCGTTGAATCGAAGAGTGCAACCATCTCAGCCGTCGGATCAAAAAATAAAACAATCTTGCTAAACCATTTCGCGAAAAGTAGAATTTTGGTTGCGCTGAATGAAACAACGCAATTATCTAGCTACTAGTTAGCATTTGAGATATATCTGAAGAGAGAAGTAGAAGAAAAGAATACGCAACGCTTTTTGTCTAATCTAGAAGCAAAACTAACACCATAAGACTTAGCCTTATGATCCAACTTGAGGAAAAATTGTGTCTCAATGGGTTGCGGATGTTAGGATACCAACACCAATTAGGAGAATCTAGTTATTTTAGCAATAATTATATGTTTCCCTATTTAGTATTTGCTTAGGACTCAAGTCATGTTCTCTATATATTTATAGTGTGTTCTGGGATTTATTATTCAATGAATACAATCAATTTTATTAAGCTTTGCTTAGTTGGTGTCTAATCCTCAATTCAAAGGATTTAGGTGGTTGATCGCCAATCAAACGATCAATTTATCTATCTTTAATATCAAGATCCCTCTAGTTCGGTGTCGGATCCTAACATCTGGAATCAGAGCTGGTGGTTGGTGACTATGACCAGCAACCTGAACTAAACCTGCACCAACGTACCATACATCCATCCACTGATAATGCTAAACTTCTTACTTTGGAAGTTACACTACTTTCAGAAAATGTTAGCGCCGTTTGTAGCAATGCCACATCCAATACTAACAAGGTGATACATATAAATTCTAATGCAGGTGACATTATAGTGAGTGCTTCCTTACGTAAGGGAACTCCTGGTGATTCAGTAGTTTCTAATCCATCAGTAAATTGTGAGAGTACTACCGAAAATACATCCGAGAGACATAAAGGGTTGTCTACAGTTTCTATGCACGAAGAAGATGATATCATTAATAAAGAGTTACCTTTCGTTTCACGTGGATACGCTTATATTAATTGTTACAACCACCAAAATGCAGACTATTGAACGAGTCATGTGAAATTTAATTGTGGAACCCACCTTGGTCAATTGTTGGGGAGCAATAAAAGTACGATCCAACTTAAGGACAAGTTGCGTTTCAAGAGGCTGATAATGCGGGGACACCAATTCTATTTTTAGGCTAGATCTGTTTTAGCTTAGTCTTATGATTCAATTTGAGGACAAGTTGTGTCTCGAGGGGTTGGGGATGTTGGGACACCAACACCAATTAGGAGAATCTAGTTATTTTATCAATAATTATATGTTTCCTTAGTATTTGCGTAGGACTCAAGTTATGTTCTCTATATATTTATAGTTTGTTCTAGAGTTTATTATTCAATCAATATTATTAAGCTTGTATGAACTTGGTGTCTAATCCCCAATTCAAAGGATTTAGGTGGTTGATCGCTATCAAACGATCAATTTATCTATATTTAGTATTGTCTATCTTTAGTTCTAGGATCCCTCTAGTTCGGTGTTGGATCCTAACATCTGGTATCAGAGCATTCGATCTGAGACCACTTTTCCTACCCTAATTATTTTTTAAATCATCTTCTGTTGCTCTATCACCATCACTGTTAGCAAAAAAAAATAAAAATGGACTCACAGAAGTATCAAGGTGGATCAACTACTACTATCGTGACGAAAACAGAAAAAACTCGTTTGTTGGATTTGTTCACATCGATTACATCAAAATAAGGGATCCATCTTTTTGGTCGTGTGAGTGAGTAAATTTTCCAAGTTAATTAAGCTTTTGTTCTTACAATCATCTTAGTATTTTAACCCATTAAAAACATCTGTGTTACTGTTATTTAAACTTTTGGCTTCTGTTAGCTTACCATCAACAATTATTAATCATTCCTGTCAGTGGAAGTTTAGGTGCTCCGATAATTTTTCAAAACTCAAAGTCATTCGTTGCATTTATTTATATATCTTATGGATTTTGAGAATAACGAGTGTGACTACTGCACCTTTGATTTAGCTTGAACCTTCTCAAAGGATTACCACCGCAATTGCATCTATTCTTCTTGAGCCGCGACAAACTCCTGAAATTTTGAAGTTCTAATATATGATACATATTGATCTATGTCGGTGATTATTATTATAGAAGCGGAATACAAAATAATAATAGACGAAATCTAGAAAACATAACACGGTAGAAACCAGATTCGAAGAAAATATCTACTTCAGATTATGAACAAGAAAACTATTACAATTCTCTCTTTGTTACGCTCGCAATTTCTCTAGGTGAATAACCTGAAACTATTTTCTAAGTTTGCTTTTACAATAATTAATCGCCTCACAAACTTCTCTCAAAGTGATTTGTCTCACAAACCTCCCCTCTAGGTGTGTCTGTATCACAAACCACACTATTTAGATCTAAGTGTGTCTGTATCACAAACCACACTATCTAGATGTCTTAGCTATGAGCTAAACATCTCTATTTATAACTTGGTTTCCCAGACCATTTAGGAATCTATTTTCCTTATCTAGGAATAATTACTTTTCTAGGTATATTCACTTATCTAGAAATATTACCTTGTCTAAGAATATTCCTTATCTAGGAATAATTCCTTTCATAAGTATACTAATGGATTGCCCGTGCCATTATGGCACGGGGTTGGAAGGGGTTCTGGTGCTTTGTTTAATTCCTTCCTGGCTTCGTCGGTGTATCGGGTCGATATTCGCCGCAAAAAAAATAAAAATAAGAAAGGAACGTATTCACCAATTTGTAATGAATATCTTCATCAAGGTGACATACCAAATTTATAAAAAATAGTGAATAAGATAGAACTAATATTGAGGCAATTGGTAATTGTATTCTATATGTTACTCATTCTGTCCATTTTTTGATGAGTCTATGATTGTTTAACAATATAATTTATGCACTGGCGAAGAGGAAAAACAGTCCTGTCAGCTCCAAGTGATGTAGTTAACACTGCAACAACACAAACTAAGTGTCAAATTAACAACCAAATGGGCCGATGATCAATCTGCAGATAACCGCATAACTTCTTAAGAAAGTAGGACAACTCATTGTCTACTGTCAGCTACAATTCCTGATCATAATTATTATATATAAAGGCTCGAAAATATGGGTTAGCAGATCATGACTGCCAAGCTAAGACTACAGGTAGGTGATGGGCCTGGCAAAGCAAGATCCTCATGGACGCGATTAGGTGTATAGTTGCCCAGCAGAGCTTCAAAACAAAAAAAATGTCAGGCATCCCTCTGGATCATGCCTTTGTCGTTCATCTCTAGTTTAATCTGAAAAGAGAGATATTCACCTATTAAGTGTACAATTTGTAAGAGAGTAACAAAAACATTAGTGACATTACACAATTAACATCTCTGTCCATTGCACCAGGACTATTGAAACAATAAAAGGTGCAGGATAAATAAGCTTCATCAATCATCATCTGGTTCAAAGTTAACAACCACACAAAGAAACCATCGCAACCTATTGGTTCTTAGTTAGGAAGCACAAAGAGCGAATACCGATGCCTTGAACCTAAAATACAAGACTAAGAGAATATAAAATTTTTTGGTGCATTTAGTTATAATCTAAAGTGCCAAGTATACTCTATAAATTAAATTATCAAAAGAAGCAAAGAAGATGGGGTTACCGATATGTGAAACCACGGGCGCTTTGATTGAGCTTTTATCTACTAAGCTTTATGAAAAAGAAAAAAACATATCCGCTAAGAAGATGGGTTTACCAATATGTGAAAGCACAGCCGCTTCGATCGCGCTTTTATCTACTAAGCTTCATGAAAAAGAAAAAAACCTATCCACTAAGACATGCCTATAATGCTGCAAAGTAACTTCGGGATTTTATAAAAGAAGAAATTTCACTTAAACGTGTGATGGTATACAGGTGTTTAGAAACTAAAAACACCTAAATCAAAATTAATAGATGTCCTGCGAAGCGCATTATTACCCTTTCCCCACATTTTCATAACATCTAAGGCTAGTATCCTGCCCTTAAGGACAAACCTGAGTCAAGAAAGCAGAAAATTCCAATTAAAAACCAACAATCCAATAGGGATTACATGGAGCTAATAATTTAGTCAAACTTGAGCTGATACGGGGGTTATGGCACTGAACCCTGTAATGCATATACACCAATTCTTTTAATCCTTAGCAACCAGAAGAACTAAACTAATCTCAATATCTAAATTTTGGTTTACACACTTCAAGATGTAAAACAAATAAAAAGATAAATAAGAAAAGGAAGTATGTACCTTGGAGATGCCAGGATAAGATGCGCCATAAACTACAATCTTACCCAGAGTGAGGTTTGCAGCATTTCAATTTCTATCTTCACCATCATATGCATAAACATCGCCCATAATCTATTCCAAAACAATTGCATTCGAGTCCAACAAAAAGCAATAACCTGAACTGGAGATTAATTATGAAAAAAAACCATTGATGGAACTTGATAAACATTCAAGCTAGCCATTAAAAATACATTATAAAAACAACACTCAAAATCCCATTTAATTTCACTATCATGAGCAAGTTAGAACATAGATTCAACTTTCAAGTCTCAACAATGGAGAAATTAACAGGGTTTAACAGCAGTGAGACTCAAATTCAAATCAGGCTACTGTAAAAACGTGGAAATTATACCAATACTAAATTATCAGCACCATTAATCTTACCTAATAGTTCTTCGACCAGAATTTTTTTCCACATCTAAACTTCGGATTAGAAAAAACTAAATCGGGATGTCCCTAAACTATATGGTTGATGATTCTTTGTAAAGTAATCAACGTGGAACTAATTCAACCAATTCACTCAATTTCGAGTTTAAGGTTACAGGTTAAATGATGACTGAATATTCGATCAAATCAAAATCCTGAACCTTAAATTCGAAACCGAGTAAAGATTATTCGAATGAAGAATTCCGATGGAGAAGAAGGAATGGAGATTTAACGAAGAGATTTCGATGGAGAAGATCGATGAGAGTTGTTCTGAAAGTGAAATTTTCTGCAAGTAATGGTGGTGTGGAAGGTTGAAGGAGGTGAAGGAGAAATCGAGATTCCGAATGAGAATGAAACTGGATTTTCTTTGTTAGATCTATTATCCGACCTTCTTATAAATTTAGCCTTATGATTTTTGTATTATTGCAATGACCCAGGCAGGAAACTCAAAAACACGGAGGGGCAATCGCGTCATTGTTTTACCTACTTAGTCGTTTTTTCCCCTGCGTTTATAAACATTTACGTCAGTTTGAGGGAAGAAAAAAATCAAGAAGGGGCCGTTTCGTCATTTCATCGTTGAACCAAAACTGTTTGGGACACCAAACAAATCATTTTCACGGGTTAGTCGTGGGAGAGTTCGAGAGATTTTAATGTATTTAGGTTTTCTCCTGTTAGTCCTGAGGGAGTTTGAGGGAGACTCTCCAAATCTCCGTTAGTCGTGGGGGAGTTTAGAGGAGTCTCTTAAACTCTCTATAAAACACATGTTAGTCGCTGGGGAGTTTTAAAAAAGCTCTTGAACTCCCTGTTAGTCATAAAACCCTACAATACTAGGGAGTTGGTTGCTTTGGGGAGTTCGAAGGAGTTTTTAGTGTATTTTGGTCTCACAACAAATCTCTCAAAAGAGTAGAGATTTGGGAAGGAGTTTGGTGCGTAGAAAACCATAGGAGAAAGAAGAGGAAACGTTTTTTCCAGGTATGTTTTTTTTCTTCTTTGATCTCCATGATTGCTTATAATAGTTTGATTTGTGTACTATCTTGATTGTTTTTCATATCTTTGATCTCCATGATTGTTTATTTTGATTGTGTGTATAGTTTTTTTTTGTGGGTACTCTCTCTCTGTCAAAACCCTAATTTGTGGTTCAAAAGATCTTGGTAAGAAATTGCATGATTTGATTATAATGATATCTTTAAATTCAACCGTCGGAATATGATGAAATTTGAGTATGTCGTAGTTTACCTTGTTATAGAAGTACAGTAAAATTTTCACGCGGATCAGGTCACATTTGCTACTGCAAAGCTTGCACAATATATGACTATGGTCTGCTGAGTTTAAATCCCGAATAGGGGACTGATTCCTATTTATCTCATTCTCCGCTAATCGGACAAAGCTGAAATTTTAGTATGATGTTTGTATATATGAAGGTTACCTACTGTAAAATTTCATGAAGTTCTGATCACTTTAGGTACACCAAAGTGTGAGAAATCCGGAACTGAATTTTGTATGCACGTATTGAAAGTAGTCGGGTTCTGAGTAATGTATCTTTTTAATGAACCATTGGAATGCTATGATTTTTGATTTTGTTGTGGAATATTGAGTTGTAAGTGCACCGTAAAAATTTCAAGAGGATCAGGTAAGTATTAATACTGCAAAGATTGGACAATCTGAAACTGTGTTTCGGTGAAACAGAATTCCTTTACAACTATCTTCATAATTTGTTATGTCATCATGCATTAAATGGCTTGATACTTTGCATGGGTGTCATTGAGAATCACTATAACTTGTTAAGTCCTCTTATTTAGACACATACTTCTCTTCTATTCTATATGCCAAAGTTCAATACAGTGGCGTACTTCATTCCGTATTGGCGTGTTTTAGCCAATTCATACGGTGCTTTTGTTGCAAGGAGTTGCTAAGGGATTTTCTTTGATTAACAATTTGGCTAAGTAGCTATGCGTGTTAGTACTATGTAATCTAGTATCACATTTTTTTATCATGTTTACATTAGACTGTTTGGTGTTATTACTATCCTTGCTTTGTTAAGTTCTAGTATTAGTCTAAGTACTAATGTAGCTAACCGACGATATTGTTTAACACCATTTCGTGGCCAACGTTATCATTTGAAAGAATTTTCTGATACGGGTAATCATGCGAAAAAGGCTGAAGAATTATTTAACATGCGTCATGCTTCTTTGAGAAATGTAGTTGAAAGATTGTTCGGTGTTGTGAAGTCTCGTTTCTTGATCTTTAAGTCTCAACCTCCATTTCCGTATCAGGTGCAAGCGGAGATAATGACAGCTTGTGCGGGCCTACACAACTTCTTACGAAAAGAATGTCGTTCAGATGAGTTTCCGATCGAGGAAGAGGAAGATAGCCATCCATCAACGCTTGTAAATGACGATGAAATTTTGACACAACAAACTCAAGAACAACAACGTCAAGAAGCTAATGCATGGAGAAAGAGTATAGCGGATGATATGTGGGAAAATGTTCGTGAACAAAGGGAGTTAGAATTGTATGGAGACCTTAAATTGAAGGGAAAAAAATTATCTCGTTGCACAAAATAACATACTATTGATACAGAGATATGATCATTTTCATTTATTTTTTTCTTTTGATTAAAGATCAATGTTATTTGCAAATAAGGGTTTATTGTTTCTTAAAAGAGAATGAGTTAGGAGTGAACTCTCTCAAACTCCCCCAAACTTCCTCTAATAAACTCTCTCAAACTCCCTATACTCCCCCAAACTCCCTGAACTCAAAAACACAAAACTCTCTCAAACTCCCTACACTCTCTCAAAATCCCTGAGATTTAAAATACACTCAACTCCCCCGAAATCACTCGAGGACTAACCCCTGTTTGTGTTATATTACAGATTCACTAGGTATGACCCGTGCCATAACGGAACAGGTTTTAATTGTTCAAAATTTAGTCATATTTTAGTTTATGATCGAAGATTCATATTAACAATCTTGGAATGCACCAATATTTGGTCCCATAGATTTCCTAACGTAAGTTAACACAATAACGTCATCTTACTGGTCTTAGTTAAGAAGCAAACAAGTTTTTCATAGTAAATAATATATTTTTTGTTAAACCCAAGAAATTGAATAATGTAGACTATTCTTTCAAGAGTATCACGTATTCATTTCTTAAGTGGTTCCCTAAAGCCTGCAAACTCTGGAAAATCTTCAATATTTTAGCACGTTATTATCTCCAGTTCGCCTGATAGATTTTGAACAAAAAGTACAATTATTGAATGTCATGTCCTTCGCAAATGATCCACTATATTAAATTCGTCAAAAGTTTATTACAAAGATCGGCATGTTACTTCCTTGCTATAGGAGCAAATAAACCTCAGTGAAAAAATCAAAAGAAGAAATAAAGAAAAAGAGTGTGGTTGGACACTCTATCATTCCCAACTGGTTGATTTGAAATTAGGTAACACATCATCGAAATTCTTTATCAAATGACTCTTCAAGGTAGACTGGCACAATTACAAAGTTGAATATAGGTGAGATCAAGCAAAATGTCTAATCCACCTAAACCTCCCTTCTCGGGAATGATAAAAGGCGAAGAACAAAGAAAGAAAAGAGATACACGGATGAGCATATGTACTCTTTATTGGAGAAGGTAGAAGATGAAATAACAAATTGTACAATTTTTCACTTTGGTAGACTTAGTGTCGGAAATCTTCTCGGGTAGAAAGTAACAACGCAAACGTTTCTGTATTTCTCTCCTTTTCGTCTCACATTGTCAATTCATAAACTTCTCACAAACTTCTTAACATATACTTCTTTTTCAACCAAATTCAAAATTCCAAGCAAAACCCCAAATTCCAAAATTTAAGAACCTGCAACATTAAAAATACGAAGGCAATCATATTGCGATCCAGATATACCCTAAAGAAAATACTCGTACCATAGTAAGAGAAAAAATGGTAAATGGATATGACAGGGTACAACGTAATCATCGATGTTTACTGCATATGCCATATTACGGATTCTCAAATATTAGGTTACCCAAAAAAAACTTTTAGAATGCTAAATGTTAACATGTAAACATACCCCTTTGACTTCTGGTTGCTTTCTGCATGATTTTGGAAGGAAATCTTTTTAATAACCACCAAAAATTAATACCGGAAGCTCTAATAATGATAACCCCACAAATTAGCAATCTATAAAAAGCTTTCGTATAATCTTTTCATCTTCCCTTTCTCAAAAAAAGAAAAAGAAAAAAAGAAAACCTTTAACCGTCTTGCTTAGATTTGGTCCTTTTGGACCAGATCTGAGCAAGGATTCTTTTGTTTTAGATTTTTTGATAGTAAGTAATTGAATAAGATGTTTTACATCATTTTTGGTGTCTTTTGACATATTTTTTCGTCGTCTTGGGGCATTTTTTTCGTCTTTGTGGGACCAGTTCTTCAAATTTTCATGGCTGATTCGTGGCTTGATATTATCGATTCAAAAACATCGACGATTTATCATGACATCGCGCATCCGTGTGGATCGGCAATTTTATGGGCTAAGTACTCCTTTGTTTTAGGAGCATCTCTTATAAAAGAAGAATATAATCAGATTAAATGGTCAGAATTTTCCGGATATACCATCATCTCTCCCTTATACATAAAATTCTTTTGAATATCTTTGTGGTTTATCGCTCTTTCTCTTCGCGATCTACTTGTAATTGGTGTCCTTATTTGTATTAGGGTTTTGATTATCTTTTATATTCACTTATATAGAAATATTACCTTGTCTAGGAATATTCCTTATCTAGGAATATTCCTTATCTAGGAATAATTCATTTTCTAAGTATATATTTCCTTATTTAGAAATATTACCTTGTCTAGGAAATATTCCTTTCTAGGTATATTGTGTTGGAATCTTGCAACAATAGAAGAAACGTCAGATGTATCAAACAATAAATATAAAGAACCGTATCAAACAACTCTACCACAAACAAATTGATGAGGGCAGAATCACAGGTTCAACAAGTTGTTCTTAACACATTAGTTCGCGGGTATACTCTGAAGTAATGCTAAACCCCAACGTGAGAAGATGTGTCCAGGATAAGATTGCCCGATATAACTTGAGTTAGCACAACGCAAGTTACCCACTCTTGAACTCAACAACAGGGATGGAAGTAAAACGCCGCACAAAAAACAAGAAGAAGAAGAAGAAAAGTAGACCTAGAGATAGTCGCTGCTTGTGTGTTTTGAAAACAGAATTTCGAGTCATATTTATAGGATGAGATACTTGCAAATCAAGTTAGGTTTTGGTTTTCTTCAAAAACAAGTAAAACTCGTAAAAGGAATTTCCTACAAATAAAACTCTTAAGAAAATACTTTTAGAATTAATTTCCTAAAGAAAAATTCGCCAAAAATAAATACGAGTAGAAGATGAACTTGGTGCATGGTATACGCGCATGGGCATGGGTCGAAACATGTATTTTTCGCCCACCCGCTCCACCCACATTGTTTTACAACATATCCATGAGCACATGGTTATATAGTGGAGCACCTCTTTAGTTTTCCACAATGTGGGACTAAAGGTTCCATTTCATTCACTCAAAAATGAGTGAGTATCCTTAGACCCGTAGGTCATGAGATCAAACTACACCAAGACCAAAAATCCATTTATTAAATAACTCGTTTTCTCCAACAATCCCCCACATGAATGAAATCTCGGTAAATAACGAAAAATCAGAGTACGAAAAATACCATTTAGGAAAAAGTGTCCATGAGGTCTTGAACCTTGCTTAGTGAGAAGCTACCGGAACTACTAGCTAGACAGTGAACGCGATGTCTTGAACTGCTAGTGTTTGGTGTAATTCTAATAACATCCACGCATGATATCCTCCAAGTGTTGCTAAGTTCGTGCCGTTTTGTCCATTTTGGCCCTGGACATATCCTGTTTCTCAGAATGCTCTAGAGAATCGGCTCCATCCTCATAGGAAGTGATCCACTTCCTCATTCAGATAGGTGAGTTCCATCAAGAGTGTTTACTGCTACACCCCATTTCAATCTTAAATTGAAACTATAGAACTCATTAAGACTTAATTAAAAGTCATCCTCCACATGAAGTCACACTATCACATCAACACCATAGGGAAGGGACAGAGAATGAAATTCTCTGATAGTGTTTACCTTTACCCATCACAAAATTAGTTGTCACATTCGAAACCTTGATCTTGGGATCTCCAGTTATCAAGGTTGAGTATCCTTCATGGAAAGTTTAATTATTCGAGCCTAAGCCCTATCCCCTTCGATGCTTTACTAACTATCTCCTTGGAAAAACCTTTCGTCAAAGGGTCCACGATATTCTCCTTGGACCTTGTCCAATCTATGGAAATAACGCCTGTTGAGATTAGTAATTTTAAAGAATCATGTCTTCTACGCATATGTATAGACTTTCCATTGTATAAGCTATTCTTAGCTCAACCTATTGCAGATTTGCTGTCACAATGTATAGATATAGCTGGCACAGGATGATGCATGTCGTAACCACAACAAATTAATTAATGTTTTTCCACCTAATTAACAAGTAATATAGTATAGTCAAGTTCGTTCCCACGAGGAGCAAGAGATTTTTAGTTGTAAAGTTGTCACGAAAAAGGAAGGGGTTTTGGTTTTGAAAAGCAAAAGAAAATAAACAAAGCAATTAAAATTGTATGTTGAAACCTATAAGAGATATTAGATCAAGCAATCCTTCTTCGTTGCAAAACAATAAATAAAGTTATGTTCTTTTCCACTTTTTATCTGTCACAGATTATCACCAACCGTAGGTAAAGCATCTAGCTCAGTGCTAAACCCCTAAATCCCTTGTATCACCGGATACGGAAGTTCTCGCCTACCGGATTCTATTTGCCAAACCACCTAGTAGTAGCTCACTCAAGATGTAATTTAGTTAAACGCATTAAGATTTATGAATTTATTAGGTTGATATTAGTAGTTAGACTCTTAGCTCAAGGTCTACTTGCTAACGTTGTTTCCACACACAATTGCTCCACGGAATCCCTCCGCAAGGTCTCGTGTTTGCTACTTATGTAAAGAGTCAAGAAACGATTACTTATCCCCTGACTTTCACTAGCTTTAGATCAATTAACAAATCAATTTAGTTGGCCACCTAAACAATCTATCAATCAACCATGAATGTATAAACATTCCTATTAGTAAAAACAAACGATAATCATGTGAAAAACTTCAAAGTAGATTTAAAAACAAAACTCAAAACATGTTAAGAACTAGGAATTCATCCTCAATCAATAAGAAAATTACCTACTCATGTTTTTGAAATTCACACAAATAATTAAAGGGAGAATTTTTAAAGTTCACACAAATAATTAAAAGAAGAATTTTGAAAAAGTAAGCAAAAACACAAGTGTTGTGTGTGTAGATAGGTGTAGAAGTGTATGTAGCAAAGTAGAGAACTTCTCTATTTATAAGCTTCATTTTGCTTGCAATCCTCTTAGAAATAGAATCCCTTTCCCTTTTTAGCTCAACTTCCAAATCCAAGTCTTTCTCAAATCTTCCATCTTCTCTTTCCAAATTCAAGCCAAATTCTTCATCCAATTCCAATTCTTCACACCCATGAGTCTAGAATACTCTTAACAACATTCTGCACATTTTGGTCGCCGGAAATATCCTTAAGTTCACCGAAATGGGGCCGAAAAGCTCCCTGAAATATCACTGCCGGACATCTGAGATGCTTCTCCCTAGACGAAATATTATGTCACTGCTCCGTTATAAATAACGGTCAATATGGTCAACCGTTAGTCGAGGAGGTCAAGGAAGATGGTTAGTCATCTCATTCAGTTGTTCTGGATCAGTCTTACTGGGTCTTATTCACGAGCTGGATCGTCATTTTCGGTACTGAGTTAAATCGCCGGAGTAGAAATCCGGGCAGAGTTTCGTCTGTATTTCGACCGATTCCAAGCCAATTTCAGGCCTTTCTTCCCTTGCAAAACCTGTAGAGACCTAACATACATCTAATTACATTCAATTCATTCACCAACAGGGCTTCAAATCATCATAGGCTCCTCCACTATTGCCATCAGCTGCAATTTCATACCAACACCATTCACAGTTCCTTTCTTAACAATAACAGTACCAACATCTGCAATTGCAACTTTGATTCTGCAACATTTCTTGTTCTTTCTCCCCGAGTCTCTCATCAAACCAAACCTTTACAGCAACACCAAATCAATTCCTCATAACTTCATATATCTCCTTCTTCTTAAATAACATCAGCAGTGGGGTCTTGTTCTTTCTCTATATCCAGTTCAAATCCAACCAAATTCAGAAACCCAAAATCAACCACTATCCCTTATCTTTACCAGCATCACCGGCTGCATCTTTTCTTCAATTACAGAGACGAATCGAACCCTAATTTCTTCACTGTTATTTCAATCACCAGAGTCAAACCCATCTTCATATTCACAACAACATCTTTTTTCAGACCGAAATTCATTTCAGTTCGACCTGTAAATTGTAGTACCACCAAACCCTTATTCCGTTCCGATCTGATTTCTTCTCAAGTAGCTGCTGTTCTTCTTTCGATTCGACAACACCATAACTTCTTTATTCTTTCCGATTCTCTCATCGGATATCTTCAACTCGATCTACTGAATCTCTATTTCATAATTCGAATAAACCCATTCTTGTATTCATTACCATATCTACCATTAATCTCTCTCTTTATTACTCTGGTATTACCAGCAGCAGCTGCTGCTTCCATTTTTCTTTCTCAGTTTCTGTTTCAGGTTTGCAAATGATTGAGAGGAGATAATTCTCGATTTAGGGTTGGACAGATACTTGCACCTAATGATAATTACACCCACTGATGAGTGATAAGGGATATCCTGAATGACAACCCCTTAACCACAGCTGGCTGCCTTTAATCATCCATCCAAAAGAAAATTTCCCCTTAACATGTGGCTGGGCTCCTAATATTATTCATCTATGAAATAACGATCTTACCCTTTTTTTCTCAAATTGGGTAATTTCTTCTTCTTTTTCTCCGTATGACTCCAGAGTACCTAATAACTCAAAAACACGCGTAAAGTACATAATTTACAAGAAAACATATGAGAGAAAGCATAAACAATAGATAATAAATAGGATGTATTCTACACCCTATCAAATTCCCCCACACTTAGACTTTGCTAGTCCTCGAGCAAATCAAACTAAAACTTACAACTTCAAAGCGTTCCAGCGTCCCAAACATCCAAAGAGCTATGAGGACATAGAGTTTCTGCATGCTAGTAATAAAAAGTTAGAAATACTAAAGAACATATTATAATTCTTAAATGTTGAGTGAGAAATAACCACACCATATGAGAGAATGCGTGTTTGAGAAGCGATCAATAAGCATTTCTCCTCGACTTCTGCCTCACCAAAAAGGATTTTATGAATTGCACTCAAAGGACGTACTTTTATGGTTCTCAATGTGTGCAGGTTGGAATGAAGAGAGAAATCCTGCAACACGTTGAATGGTGGGAAGGACAACTTCCGAAATATTTTAAAAACCCACATCTTTTAACATTTTGAAAAACCATTTTCCAACGATATCTAAGAAAGGAAATCAACCACTATTATCAAGGATGAGGTTAATTACTTACCTTCACATCCGATTGCAAATTATGATAAAACCAGTCTCACGACATCCAATAGAAACGTCTTCGCTCCTCGTTTTCATCTTCTTAGTCGTCGTCTTCGGCTTCAACTATTGATGATAAATGCTCGAACTTAGTAATTCCTTGACAATTTGTAAATCTTTATCTTAAATCCTTGTCGCTTGAAACTTCCTTATATATTTTCCTTCCCCACGGCTTATTAAATAAATAAAAACCAAAAATAATAAAAATTTCCCTTGTCATCATTTTTTTCTTTTTTTCTTCTTTTTTTTTATAAAGACAAGAGAAATAAAATACAAAACAAAGTGAAAATAAAACAAACCATAGCCGTGGGAAAAGTACTTTACCGCTTGATTCTTCACAACTTGTATCGTCTCGAAATCATAAACTTCAATAATTCTCACCTTTTGCTTTTCTTTGCTCTTGTAAATACGTTTTCAACTTGGATATAAAATTCCGCTCATTATATAGTTGTTTTACTTGGATATGAAATTTGCTCTTTTCTTGTTCCGTTGCTTGTAAACCTTGAATTTTTTCAACTTTCCTTGTAGATTTTGATGTCGCTCCCTTGTTGATGATGATGGTGTTTTTATGGACCCGTTTTTGTCGAGAGAGAGAGAATGGAACTGCAAATCGAACTACAAGAAGGAGGCTTTCATCTATAGACGTCACCCTCATGATTGACAAAATTAGCACTCAAGAGATCAAAGAGTAGTGCTTCTATTGGTGGGAGGTTGGGTAGCTCACCATTCTACCCGGAATTAACATACGATGACACACACTCAAAACAAAGCTCTTTAGTCATTTATAAAGAAATTTGGTCGGTGCCTCGCATGATATAAATACGGTAGTCTCCACTAATGATTGATCAGCAACTCTAATAATGCATTTCTCCCTGCTCCTAATCTGCATCACCGGCATGATTAAATCCATTATTTAACACTCTAACAAACAAGAAATCCAAACGTAGTTCCCTAACACTTCCAAGTTCAGTTATGTCGGTCAGAATTCTCTATGTAAACATACCTAGAAGTATGCTAGTGACTCTAAAATCTCTAAAAGTTGGAGGTTTTATGCAATTTTTTTTTTAATATGCTTAACCACTCCCCCACACTTAAACCTTACATTGTCCTCGATGTAATTGAATCCTCCTAGCAAAGTCAAGGTGGGAAATCCTAACATGATATGGAACAAGAAAAATAAATAAAAAGTAAAAGGTAAGAAATACAAAACCTATGGGTTGCCTCCCATTAAGCGCTTGTTTTAAAGTCGACGACCCGACTTAGCTCTTGCTTCACATTACTCCTCCAGAGGGAGTGAATCTTCAAATGAAAGTTCATCCACATTCACATATGCGATGTTCTCGTAGTATGTCTTCAATCTATGGTCATTGACCTTGGAAACCGAGTTGTCTCTAAGACTAGTAATTTCAACTGCACCATAAGGAAAAACATTAGTAACATCATATGGTCCAATCCAACGGGACCTTAACTTTCCAGAAAATAGTTTAAGGCGAGAATGATATAAAAGGACTTTTTGTCCCACTTCGAAGATTTTCCGAGAAATCATCTTGTCATGAAAAATCTTGGTCTGTTCTTTGTAAATCCGGGCACTCTCGTAAGCATCATTACGTATCTCCTCCAGCTCATGTACTTGTAACTTTCTTTGCTTCCCCGCTTCGTCATATTCCATGTTGCACTTCTTTATCGCCCAATAAGCCTTATGTTCAAGTTCAACCGGAAGATGACAAGCTTTACCATAAACCAACAGATATGGAGACATTCCAATTGGTGTCTTGTACGCCGTTCTATACGCCCAAAGTGCATCATTAAGCTTAAAGATCCAATCTTTCCTTGTAGTATTCACCGTTTTCTCAAGAATGGACTTGATTTCCCGGTTTGAAATTTCCGCTTGTCCACTAGTTTGTGGATGATAAGGCGTACCAATCTTATGTGTAATGTTGTACTTCTTGAGGAGAGCGTGGAAAGCCTTCTTGAAATGTGAGCCTCCATCGCTTATCACCACTCTTAGTGTACCATGCCTAGTGAATATGTTTTCTCTTACAAAATCACAAACAACTTGAGAATCATTAGTTTTGGTGGCTCTAGCTTCCACTCATTTCGAAACATAATCCACCGCAAGAAGTATATAAAAAATTTCTATTTGAATTGTCAAAAGGGACCATAAAATCGATTCCCCATACATCAAAAATCTCAACGGCAAGAATTGGTGTGAGTGGCATTTGATTTCGAGCACCTAGATTGCCCGTTCTTTGACATCTATCACACGATTTACAAAAAACATGTGCATCTTCAAACAAGGTGGGCCAATAAAATCCACTCTCGAGAACTTTGAGAGCGGTACGTTTAGAACCAAAATGGCCACCACAAGCAAGAGTGTGACAAAAAGAGAGAATAGATTGAAATTCTGAATTAGGCACGCACCTTCGTATCATTTGATCCACGGCATATTTCCATAAGTATGGTTCATCCCACACATATTGCTTGGCTATCTTCTTAAGTTTCATCTCTTGGAAGTTAGACATTGTATTAGGTACCTTCCTTGTCACCAAGTAATTCACTATATCCGCGTACCAAGGTGTAGAATTTTCCAAGGAGAAATTTTTTTCGTCCGGAAAGCGGTCTTGTAATGGAAATTCTTCTTGAGACATAACAAGTCTACTGAGATGATCCGCAACGGTATTCTCCACACCTTTCTTGTCTCGAATTTCTATGTCGAACTCTTGTAGCAATAGGATCCATCGGATTAGCTTTGGCTTAGCTTCTTTCTTCTTTATTAAGTATTTAAGTGCGGCATGATCGGAATATACAATAACATTTGTGCCCACCAAGTATGATCGAAACTTTTCCAATGAAAAAACTATAGCCAATAACTCCTTCTCCGTGGTAGCATAGTTGATTTGTGCATCATTAAGGGTCCTCGATGCATAATAGATAACATGGGACAATTTCTCCACTCTTTGACCCAAAACGGATCCAACCGCATAATCACTAGCATCACACATTAATTCAAATGGAAGATTCCAATCCGGTGATTTGATAATTGGAGCACTTGTCAACATTTCCTTCAATTTGTCAAAGGCTTCCTTGCATTCCTTGTTGAAGTCAAAAGGTACCTCCTTTTGTAATAACTTGCACATCGGCATGGAGATTTTGGATAAATCCTTGATAAACCTCCTATAGAAACCTGCATGGCCAAGAAATGAACGGATTTCCCTCATCGAAGTGGGATATTGTAAGTTCCTTATTAAATCTATCTTTGACTTGTCCACTTCGAGCCCTCGAGAGGACACGATGTGACCAAGTAGTATGCCATGGTTTACCATAAAGTGACATTTCTCCCAATTAAGGACGAGGTTTGTGTCTATGCATCGTTTAAGAACTAGTTCAAGGTTGTCTAAACAACTATCAAAAGAATTGCCATAAACACTGAAATCATCCATAAATACCTCGATGATGCGCTCCACATACTCCGAGAATATACTTACCATGCATCTTTGGAAAGTAGCCGGTGCGTCGAAAATACCAAACTGCATCCGTCTATATACAAACGTTCCAAACGGACAAGTGAAAGTGGTCTTCTCTTGGTCCTCCGGTGCAATAACAATTTGGTCGTATCCCGAATAACCGTCCAAGAAACAATAATGAGAATGCCCCGCTAACCGCTCCAACATTTGATCAATGAAAAGTCAAGGAAAGTGATCCTTTCGAGTTGCAGAATTAAGCTTTCTATAATAAATGCACACTCTCCAACCGGTTTGAACTCTTGTAGGAAAAAGTTCATCGTCTTGATTTCTAACAACCTTAACATCGGACTTCTTTGGTACCACTTGTACCGGATTAACCCATTTGCTATCGGATATTGGGTAGATCACCCCCACACTTAGAAATTTGAGTATCTCTTTCTTCACAACCTCCATCATGGGAGGATTAAGCCTACGTTGAGCATCACGTACCGGCTTCACGTTCTCTTCCATTAGAATTCTATGCATGCACACGAATGGACTAATGCCTTTGATGTCCGAAATTGTCCACCCAATAGCCGTTTTGTGCTCTTTCAAAACTCTAAGCAAACAGTCTTCTTTTACCGGTGTGAGGTTCTTTACAATAATCACCAGAAGCTCATCTTCATCTCCCAAGAAAGCATACTTCAAATGTTCCGGAAGTGGATTCAATTCTAGCTTAGGCGCCTTCATAATAGATGGTACAAGTAATTCATCATCCATGGGTAAAGAAATATATGAAACATTACCCTTTTTAGCTTCTTGCAATGCCGTCAAGGCACCACACATCTCCACCAATTCCTTGGAGATTTCAACATCCAAATTAGACAAGCCGTGGACATCCAATGCTCTTTTGCAACACCACCTCAAGTTCGTCCTTTTGACTCAATTCCACCATTTGTTGCGCTAACGACTATCCACATCAATGGAGTAAGCGGAGTGCACATCACTTGGGTAGCGCATGGCTTCAAATATGTTGAAGTGTATTATCTCCTTATCGAATTTCATAGTAAGTGTACCCTTGTCAACGTCAATCTTCGTCTTTGCGGTCTTCATAAATGGCCTCCCAAGAAGTAAAGAAGTAGATGACTGATTCTCATTGTTGTCCATATCCACCACGAAGAAATCAACCGGAAAAATTAGCTCATTCACTTGCACTAGCACTTCTTCTACAAGTCTCTTAGGATATATGTTAGACTTGTTTGCTAATTGGATAATAACTCTTGTCTCTTTCAAAGGTCCAAGATTCAAGGAGTCATATATATCGGTCGACATTACACTTATGGAAGATCCCAAGTCAAGTAAAGCATATTCAAACCTTTTTGTACCAATAGTAATTGGCACCGTGAAACCACCGGGATCCGTGCACTTTGTAGGCATCTTCTTCAGTAGCGTAGCCGACGCACTCTCGCCAACTTTAGTAATTTCATTATCAAGCAACCTATCCTTCTTTGTGCATAATTCCTTCATGAACTTAGCATACCTTGGCATTGTCTTGATGGCATCTATGAATAGGATGTTTATTTCTATCTTCTTGAAGATATCCATGAGTGCCTTGTCTTGAGATTCTTTCTTGGACTTAGCAAAGCGACTAGGAAAAGGATATGGAGTAGTGAAACTAGGAACCGGTTCCTTGGATTGGTCGGTTGGTGTTGAATTTTCCTTTGGTGCGAAGTCCTCCTTGTCTTTGACTACCTCTTCACTAGCTTCTTCATGGTGACTTGGACTCTCCACTTGTCTCTCACTTCTTAACGTAATTGCATTAACATTATCTCTTAGATTCACAAATGTTTGTGAAGGAAGCTTTGTGGATGCTTGAGATTTCAATAGATGCACATCGGTTTCCAATTGTCCCTTTTGGGTTTCCAAAGCCTTAATGGCCGATTCATTCTTTTGTTGGCTTTGTTGTAACATAGAAGTAATACCTAGCATTCCTTGCATTAACGCATTGAGCTTGTCATCACTCGAAGAATCACGCTCCTTGACTTGTTGTGGTTGGAATTGTTGTTGAGGTTGGAAGCGTGATTGTTGGAAACCACCTTGTTGCACATATGGATTAGGAGCCGCCGCTTGCTTGTTGGCATAACTAAAGTTAGGGTGATCCTTCCAACCGGTATTGTAAGTATTGGAGTATGGATCGTACTTTGGCCTTTGATTTGGATATAAAGCATTTACTTGTTCGGTCTCATCATCCGGAATAATTACCACGACCATTCGTTGCATTACCCTTTCCATGCTCCCCATCCTTTGTTCAAGGTATGATGATGAATCACTAACTTCTTGCACTCGCCTAACCGTTGGTTCTTCTCTTGTGTAGAATTATTGCGAGTTCGCCGCCATACTCTCAATCAACTCGGTAGCTTGGGCCACCGTCTTGTTCATTAGTGCACCACCACCTGCGGCGTCAAGAAGAGATCCATCACTTGGGTGGAGAGCTTCGTAGAAGTATTGGAGTATCATGACGTCACTGAATTAATGGTGTGGACAGCTTGCCACCAATCTCTTGAATCGCTCCCAACATTCATACAATGACTCCCACATTTTGCTTCATCATCCCACAAATTGGAATTTGAGTAGCTTTTGATGCAGGAAAATATCTCTCGAGGAAAAGTTTCTTCATCCCATTCCATATGGTGATACTTCCGTAAGACAAATAATACAACCATTCCTTAGCATTGCCCGCTAAAGAGAACGGGAAAGCTTTCAATATTGCTCCACCGCATTAGTCTCCGGTGGAAGCATGGCCATGACTATGGTAGAGAAGTCCATAAGATGTTTGTTAGGATCTTCATTTACCATGCCATGAAACTTTGGTAACTCTCTAATGAACCCCGGATTGATCTCCAAGGTTGAGTTAGTTTGGATACACCATTGTTGTGTATCGAGATTGTGAGAAGCTAGATCCTTGAGTGTACGATCAGCCATTTCTTCTTCGTCTATATCGGAATCTGCGAACTCACTATATGAAGAAGGAGGAAGCGGAGTGTTAACCGCTCGAAAGAGGTCCTTTAGTTGAGTGTCGGATGGAAGACGTATACCAATTGGACTCGATCTGCCCTCTTTAAGCATTCACCAAAGATATAGTACCTGAAACAAGATTCTCGAAAACTAAGTTAGATACGATATAGAATCTAACAAAGCAAGAATAAAGCAAAAAGAAAATAAAACAACTAAATTCGTCCGCTGCTCCCCGGCAGCGGCGCCAAATTTTGATGCGTGTCGCAACCACAACAAATTAATTAATTTTTTCCACCTAATTAACAAGTAATATAGTGTAGTCAAGTTCGTTCCCACGAGGAGCAAGAGATTTTTAGTTGTAAAGTTGTCACGAAAAAGGGGGGGTTGGTTTTGAAAAGCAAAAGAAAATAAACAAAGCAATTAAAATTGTATGCTGAAACCTATAAGAGAGATTAGATCAAAGAATCCTTCTTCGTTGCAAAACAATAAATCAAGTTATGTTCTTTTTCACTTTTTATCTGTCACAAATTATCACCAACCGTAGGTAAAGCAGCTAACTCAGTGCTAAACCCCTAAATCCCTTGTATCACCGGATACGGAAGTTCTCGCCCACCGGATTCTATTTACCAAACCACCTAGTAGTAGCTCACTCCAGATGTAATTTAGTTAAACGCATTAAGATTTATGAATTTATTAGGTTGATATTAGTAGTTAGACTCTTAGCTCATGGTCTACTTGCTAACGTTGCTTCCACACACAATTGCTCCACGGAATCCCTCCGCAAGGTATCGTGTTTGCTACTTATGTAAAGAGTCAAGAAACGATTACTTATCCCCTAACTTTCACTAGCTTTAGATCAATTAACAAATCAATTTAGTTGGCCACCTAAACAATCTATCAATCAACCATGAATGTATAAACATTCCTATTAGTAAAAACAAACAATAATTATGTGAAAAACTTCAAAGTAGATTTAAAAACAAAATTCAAAACATGTTAATAACTAGGAATTCATCCTCAATAAATAAAAAAATTAGCTACTCATGTTTTTGAAATTCACACAAATAATGAAAGGGAGAATTTTTAAAGTTCACACAAATAATTAAAAGAAGAATTTTGAAAAAGCAAGCAAAAACACAAGTGTTGTGTGTGTAGAGAGGTGTAGAAGTGTGTGTAGAAAAGTAGAGAACTTCTCTATTTATAAGCTTCAATTTGCTTGCAATCCTCTTAGAAATAGAATCCCTTTCCATTTTTAGCTCAACTTCCAAATCCAAGTCTTTCTCAAATCTTCTATCTTCTCTTTCCAAATTCAAACCAAATTCTATATCCAATTCCAAGTCTTCACACCCATGAGTCTAGAATACTCTTCACAACATTCTGCACATTTTGGTCGCCGGAAATATCCTTAAGTTCACCGAAATATGGGCGAAAAGCTCCCTGAAATGTCACTGCCGGCCACCTAAGATGCTTCTCCCTAGACGGAATATTTTGTCACTGCTCCGTTATAAATAACGGTCAATATGGTCAACCGTTAGTCGAGGAGGTCAAGGAAGATGGTTAGTCAGCTCACTCAGTTGTTCTGGCTCAGTCTTACTGGGTTTTATTCACGAACTGGATCGTCATTTTCGGTACTGAGTTAAATCGCCGGAGTAAAAATCCGGGCAGAGTTTCGTCTGTATTTCGACCGATTCCAAGCCAATTTCAGGCCTTTCTTCCCTTGCAAAACCTGTAGAGACCTAACATACATCTAATTACATTCAATTCATTCACCAACAGGGCTTCAAATCATCATAGGCTCCTCCACTATTGCCATCAGCTGCAATTTCATACCAACACCATTCACAGTTCCTTTCTTAACAATAACAGTACCAACATCTGCAATTGCAACTTTGATTCTGCAACATTTCTTGTTCTTTCTCCCCGAGTCTCTCATCAAACCCAACCTTTACAGCAACACCAAATCAATTCCTCATAACTTCATATATCTCCTTCTTCTTAAATAACATCAGCAGTGGGGTCTTGTTCTTTCTCTATATCCAATTCAAATCCAACCAAATTCAGAAACCCAAAATCAACCACTATCCCTTATCTTTACCAGCATCACCAGCTGCATCTTTTCTTCAATTACAGAGACGAATCGAACCCTAATTTCTTCACTGTTATTTCAATCACCAGAGTCAAACCCATCTTCATATTCACAGCAACATCTTTTTTTCAGACCCAAATTCATTTCAGTTCGACCTGTAAATTGTAGTACCACCAAACCCTTATTCCGTTTAAATCTGACTTCTTCTCAAGTAGATGTTGTTCTTCTTTCGATTCAACAACACCATAACTTCTTTATTCTTTCTGATTCTCTCATCTGATATCTTCAACTCGACCTACTGAATCTCTATTTCACAATTCGAATCAACCCATTCTTGTATTCATTACCATCTCTACCATTAATCTCTCTCTTTCTAGATCTGGTATTACCAGCAGCAGCTGCTGCCTCCATTTTTCTTTCTCAGTTTCTGTTTCAGGTTTGCAAATGATTGAGAGGAGATAATTCTTGATTTAGGGTTGGAAAGATACTTGCACACAAAGATAATTACACCCACTGATGAGTGATAAGGGATATCCTGAATGACAACCCCTTAACACAGCTGGCTTCCTTTAATCATCCATCTAAAAGGAAATTACCCCTTAACATGTGACTGGGCTCCTAATATTGTTCATATGTGAAATAACGATCTTACCCTTTTTGCTCAAATTGGGTAATTTCTTCTTCTTTTTCTGCGTATGACTTCAGAGTACCTAATAACTCAAAAACACGCGTAAAGTTCATAATCCACAAGAAAACATAGCAGAGAAAGCATAAAAAATAGATAATAAATAGGATGTATTCTACACCCTATCACGGGCCTATGCCAGAGAGGAATATCTTCTAAAAATTTTCTTAGTCGTTCGGCCTACTCTCCTGCTTTATCTAACGCAATAAACTCCGACTCCATAGTTGAGCGAGCTATACATGTCTGTTTGGAACTCTTCGTAGATACAGAAGCACCTGGTAGAGTGAATACATATCCACTCGTAGACTTAGACTCCTCTGAGTTTGTTATCTAGTTTGCGTCGCAAAATCCCTCAGGGACGGCCGGATACCCTTCGTAATTCAAACAAAAGGTCATTGTGTACTTCAAGTACTTTAGAACTCTAATAAGTGCATCCCAATGTTTCTTCCCTGGATTACAAGTATACCTGCTTAACCTACTAACATCATAAGCAATGTCTGGTCTCGTACAATTCATCAAATACATCAGACTTCCTATGACTCTCGAGTATTCAAGTTGGTTAACACCTACACCCTTATTCTTCATGAGTTTGCAAGAAGAATCATATGGAGTGCAAACAGGTTTACATTCAAACTGATTATATTTCTTAAGTATGGATTCAACATAATGAGACTGACTCAGACTATAGCCATTAGAAGTTTTTCTAATTTTCATCCCTAATATGACATCAGCGGGGACTAAGTCTTTCATGTCAAAGTTCTCATTCAACAGTTTCTTAGTGGTATTAATAACATCCATGTTTGTACCTAGTATAAGTATATCATCAACATACAAGCATACAATCACACATGCATCCTTGACAAGTTTAGTATATACACACTTATCAGATTCCTAAAACCTAGAAATCATCACATGATCAAATTTCTCATGCCACTGTTTAGGTGCTTGTTTCAATCCATACAAAGATTTCTTCAGTTTACAAACCTTCTTCTCACAACCTTTAACTACAAATCCTTCGGGTTGTTCCATATAAATTTCTTCATCTAATTCACCATTCAAAAACGCTGTCTTTACATCCATTTGATGTATCTGTAGGTTATGGACAGAAGCTATAGCAATTAACATCCTAATGGAGCTAATTCTACTTACTGGTGAATATGTATCAAAGAAGTCTATACCTTCTATCTGTTTATAGCCTTTCGCTACCAACCTAGCCTTGTATTTTCAATAGTTCCATTTATATTACGTTTTCTCTTGAAAATCCATTTGCAACCTATGGCCTTAGACCCAGAGGTAAATCTACAAGTTCAAAAGTACCGTTTTCTCGAATGGAATCCATTTCACTAATTGAAGCTTCTTTCCACCACTGAGCTTCAGGACAAGTCATGGCTTCTTTATAATCCTGAGGATCAGACTCGTAGGTATGTAATGCAACCAGGATAGGTTTTCTTAGTTTTAACCCTTTTACCTCTTCTAGGTTGTATTTCTGGTTCATCTTCCTCTAAAGGTAATGACTGACTGGTTGACGAAATTCTAGGGGATCATCTAAACATCTCTTTCGAGAATCACGTTTCATAGGAAAAACATTCTCAAAGAACTCAGCATCCCTAGACTCCATGATAGTATTCAACCCTATGTCATAAATTTCAGAACTCACAACCATAAACCTATGAGCACTAATGCCATGATACCCTATAAAAACACAATCAACGGTTTTGGGTCCTATCTTAGTCTTAGGAGAGGGATGGCCACCTTTCCAGCACCCCCACACTTTGAAGTAAGCATAAGATGGTTGTTACCTTTCCATAACTCATATGGACTTTTATCTGATCCTTTAAAGGATACTCTGTTCAGGATGTAATTGGCTGAGAGGATAGCCTCCCCCCCACAAATTCGAAGGTAATCCTGAACTAATCAACATGGCATACATCATATCCTTAAGGGTACGGTTCTTACGTTCAGCTACACCATTGGATTGAGGTGAATAATGGGTTGTAGTTTCATGTATTATGCCATGTTCTTCACAGAAATTTCCAATAGGAATTTCATATTCACCACCACGGTCAGACCTAAAAGTTTTAATGGTAGCGTTCAATTGGTTTTCAACTTCACGTTTATATATCTTAAAGGCTTCTAAGGCATTGTCCTTCCCTCTAAGAAAATAAACATGACAATACCTCGTACAATCATCTATCAAAATGACAAACCATTTCTTACCACCTCTAGTTTGAACTGAGTTCATATCAACTAGGTCTGAATGGATTAACTCTAAGGGTTTAGTGTTTCTCTGGACATTCTTACTGAATGATTTCTTAGCATGCTTAGATTCTACACAAATCTCACACTTTTGACTTTTATCTAAAGTGAATTTGGGTATGAAGCCTACGCTAGCCAGTTTATGCATTGATTTGTAATTTACATGACCAAGTCTACCATGCCAAACATTCGACGACACACACATGTAAGCAGAAGAATCATTCAATTTCATTTCAGGACAGGTTACATTATGTTTATAAAGACCCCCAGTCTTATAACCCTTACCCACATAATCATTGCCCTTACTTACTATAAGTTTTCCAGACTCAATTGAAACTTTAAAACCCTTACCATCTAAAACAGAACAAGAAACAAGATTTTTGCAGATGTCTGGAACATGAATAACTTCATTCAATGTGAGAGTCTTGCCAGATGTGAGCTTCAGACCGACCTTTCATTTTCCTGCAACCTCTGATGCAGATGAGTTACCCATATAAAGTTTCTCGCCTTCCCCTACCCTCTGGTAGGAGGTGAACATGTCTCTGTTCCCACAAACATGCTTGGTAGCTCCAGAGTCTACCCACCAGTCCATCACATTGGTCACCAAATTAACTTCAGACACTACAGAAGAAAACTCGCCCTTGTTCTTTTCAACCAAGTAATCATTATCCTTCTTGTCCTTACGATGTCTACAGTGAACTGCCATATGGTCAGTAACTCCATACGCATAACAATCACTCTTAATTTTAGTAATGCTAGACTCTGGTTTTCGAAATATACCTTTCCTAGGAGGACCACGCTTAGAGTTATGATTGTTACTCTCACCTTTTCCAGCTTTGGAAGATCTGTGTTCAGTCATATGAGCTTTGCTACTCAAGTCCCTTGCAGAAAACACATTCTTTTCCTTGGTGCACGACATCTCTTCCACTTGAATTTTCTTTCCTAATTCAACCATGTTGATCTCGTCAGTTTCATATCTTAGCTTTTTCTTGTACTCAGACCAAGAAGATGGTAACTTCTCAATTACCGCAGATACTTGAAACGTCTCATCAATGACCATACCTTCAGCAAGAATCTCATTAATGATATGTAGAAATTCTAGGAATTGATCAATAACGGGATTATCATTCGTCATCTTGAAGTCCATAAACTTCTCCACCAGAAATTTCTTGCTCCCTGCAGTCTCCGCTTGATACTTTGCTTCTAACGCAGTCCACAAATCATAAGCACTGAAATTTTCTTTAGCATTGTAAAAATCATACATCGCATCTTCCAAACCATTCATGATATGATTTTTTGCCAGAAAATTACACCTCTTGTCATACTTGATTGCCTCCTCGGTTAAACCTTCAGCATTCATCAATTCATCATGTGGAACAAGTACATAATCCAGTTCATGATGGCTTAGATAAATTGGCATCTTGGATTGCCATCTGTTGAAATCGTTTCCGTTAAACTTCTGTGGTCTTTCAACGTCGTTCTTTCCCATTGTTACAAGGAATAATAATGTGTTAAGATTGTTGGAATCTTACAATAATAGAAGAAACGTCAGATGTATCAAACAATAAATATAAAGAATCGTATCAAACAACTCTACCACGAACAAATTGATGAGGGCAGAATCACAGGTTCAACAAGCTGTCCTTAACACATTAGTTCGCAGGTATACTCTGAAGTAATGCTAAACCCTAACGTGCGAAGATGTGTCCAGGATAAGACTGCCCGATATAACTTGAGTTAGCACAACGTAAGTTACCCACTCTTGAACTCAGCAACATGGATGGAAGGAAAACGCCGCACAAAAAACAACAACAAGAAAAAAAGTATACCTAGAGATAGTCGCTGCTTGTGTGTTTTGAAAACAGAATTTCGAGTCATATTTATAGGATGAGATACTTGCAAATCAAGTTAGGTTTGGTTTTCTTCAAAAACAAGTAAAACTCGTAAAAGGAATTTCCCACAAATAAAACTCTTAAGAAAATATTTTTGGAATTAATTTCCTAAAGAAAAATTCGCCAAAAATAAATAAGAGTAGAAGGGGAACTTGGTGCATGGTATACACGCATGGGCATGGGTCGAAACATGTATTTTTCGCCCACCCGCTCCACCCACATTGTTTTACAACATATCCATGAGCACATAGTTATATAGTGGAGCACTTCTTTAGTTTTCCACAATGTTGGACTAAAGGTTCCATTTCATTCACTCAAAAATGAGTGAGTATCCTTAGACCCTTAGGTCATGAGATCAAACCACACCAAGACCAAAAATCCATTTATTACATAACTCATTTTATCCAACAATCCCCCACATGAATGAAATCTCGGTAAATAACGAAAAATCATAGTACGGAAAATACCATTTAGGCAAAGGTGTCCATGAGGTCATGAACCTTGCTTAGTGAGAAAAAACCGGAACTACTGGCTAGAAAGTGACCGTGATGTCTTGAACTGCTAGCGTTTGGTGTAATTCTAATAACATCCACGCATGATATCCTCCAAGTGTTTCTAAGTTCGTGCCGTTTTGTCCATTTTGGCCCTGGACATATTCTGTTTCTCAGAATGCTCTAGAGAATCGACTCCATTATCATAGGAAGCGACCCACTTCCTCATTCAGATAGGTGAGTTCCATCAAGAGTGTTTACTGCTACACCACTTCAATCTTAAATTGAAACTATAGAACTCATTAAGACTTAATTAAAAGTCATCCTCCACATGCAGTCACACTATCACATCAACACCATAGGGAAGGGACAGATAATGAAATTCCCTGATAGTGTTTACCTTTACCCACCACAAATTAGTTGGCTCATTCGAAACCTTGATCTTGGGATCTCCAGTCAGCAAGGTTGAGTATCCTTCATGGAAAGTTTAATTATTTGAGCCTAAGCCCCATCCCCTTCATGGCAAGTTTAACTATCTCCTTCGACAAACCTTTCGTCAAATGGTCCGCGATATTCTCCTTGGACCTTGTCCAATCTGTGGAAATAACGCCTGTTGAGATTAGTAATTTCAAAGAATCATGTCTTCTACGCATATGTATAGACTTTCCATTGTAGAAGCTATTATTAGCTCTACCTATTGCAGATTTGCTGTCACAATGTATAGATATAGCTGGCACAGGCCTATGCCAGAGAGGAATATCTTCTAAAAAGTTTCTTAGCCATTCAGCCTTCTCTCCTGCTTTATCTAACGCAATAAACTCCGACTCCATAGTTGAGAGAGCTATACATGTCTGTTTGGAACTCTTCCAAGATACATACGCACCTGCTAGAGTGAATACATATCCGCTCGTAGACTTAGACTCCTCTAAGTCTGCTATCCAGTTTGCATCACAAAATCCCTCAAGGACGGACGGATACCCTTCGTAATTCAAACAAAATATCATTGTGTACTTCAAGTACTTTAGAACTCTAATGAGTGCATCCCAATGTTTCTGCCCTGGATTACAAGTATACCTGCTTAACCTACTCACATCATAAGCAATGTCTGGTCTCGTACAATTCATCAAATACATCAGACTTCCTATGACTCTCGAGTATTCAAGTTGGTTAACAACTACACCCTTATTCTTCATGAGTTTGCAAGAAGAATCATATGGAGTGCAAACAGGTTTACAGTCAAACTGATTATATTTTTTAAGTATGGATTCAACATAATGAGACTGACTCAGACTATAGCCATTAAAAGTTTTTCTAATCTTCATCCCTAATATGACATCAGCGGGGACTAAGTCTTTCATGTCAAAGTTCTCATTCAACAGTTTCTTAGTGGTATTAATAACATCCATGTTTGTACCTAGTATAAGCATATCATGAACATACAAGCATACAATCACACAGGCATCCTTGACAAGTTTAGTATAAACACACATATCAGATTCATTAATTCTAAAACCACTAGAAATCATCACATGATCAAATTTCTCATGCCACTGTTTAGGTGCTTGTTTCAATCCATACAAAGATTTCTTCAGTTTATAAACTTTCTTTTCACAACCTTTAACTACAAAGCCTTCGGGTTGTTCCATATAGATTTCTTCATCTAAATCACCATTCAAAAACGTTGTCTTTACATCCATCCGATGTATCTCTAAGTTATGGAGAGGAGCAATAGCAATTAACATCCTAATGGAGCTAATTTTACTCACTGGTGAATATGTATCAAAGAAATCTATACTTTCTATCTGTTTATAGCCTTTCGCTACCAACCTAGCCTTGTATTTTTCAATAGTTCCATTTATATTATGTTTTCTCTTGAAAATCCATTTGCAACCTATGGCCTTAGACCTCAGAGGTAAATCTACAAGTTCAAAAGTATCATTTTCTCGAATGGAATCCATTTCACTAATTGAAGCTTCTTTCCACCACGGAGCTTCAGGACAAGTCATGGCTTCTTTATAAGCCTGAGGATCAGACTCGTCTAGGTATGTAATGCAACCAGGATAGGTTTTCTTAGTTTTAACCCTTTTACCTCTTCTAGGTTATATTTCTGGTTCATCTTCCTCTAAAGGTAATGACTGACTGGTTGACGAAAATTCTAGGGTATCATCTAAACATCTCTTTCGAGAATCACGTTTCATAGGAAATACATTCTCAAAGAACTCAACATCCCTAGACTCCATTATAGTATTCAACCCTATGTCATAAATTTCAGAACTCACAACCATAAACCTATGAGCACTATAATGCCCATGATACCCTATAAAAACACAATCAACGGTTTTGGGTCCTATTTTAGTTGTCTTAGGAAGAAGGATGGCCACCTTTCCCGAGCACCCCCACACTTTGAATGGTAGCGTTCAATTGGTTTTCAACTTCACTTTTATATATCTTAAAGGCTTCTAAGGCATCGTCCTTCCCTCTAAGCAAATAAACATGACAGTACCTCGTACAATCATCTATAAAAGTTACAAACCATTTCTTACCACCTCTAGTTTGAACTGACTTCATGTCAACTAGTTCTGAATGTATTAACTCTAAGGGTTTAGTGATGTAATTTTGTAGTGGTAAGTAAACTGTTTGTTTCTCGGACTTGTTGAGACTGATTTCAGATTTAAAAATAGAAAATAATAAAAATAAAGAAAATATATACACAAGGTTTGTCACAATGTCGAGAGATTACTGAGACTCAGGATTCTACCAAACCTCATATCATGTGGTTCAAAAATCAATTCTTAGACAATTATAGCTCTTGTTTATTGACTCTAATTCTTTGCCGGGGTAGATTTTAAAAAGATTAACTGTAAATCACTAGCATGATGCATCAAAAGCACTTAGACCAATCATATGTCATCATACGACTTCACAACTAATTAAGAAAAATCATAAAACGATTAAATTAATGAAATATGGCTTTCTCCGTCATCCCAATGTTGGGGTTTAACTCCTCATATTAATCACTTGCTCAAAATACATGTTTGTTGCTCAAAAGTTGATTAAAAGAGTGAAAGGTGTAAAGCAGATGATTTGCAACAGCGTAAAAGTGTTACAGATCTCTGGTACAAAGAGGAACAATGATTAACGGTTGTATATAAACGTTACTGCTCTTCTGCTGTTGAACAACGACACTGTTCTGCGACTGTTTTCCGTGCGTCAATGTTCTTCGTGTTCTTGAGTTGTGCAGCAGTAGCAGAAGCAGAAACAGAGTTTGATAAAACTCTGATTTCTTCTTCTCTGGCCCTCCTCAGGTCCCCAAATTCCAGACAACTCTTCTATATGACCCAAACAATCTATTTATATCAAAAATACCGATTAAGTCTCTCCCAAATCTTCCAAAATCTCTTCCCCTCTCTTCACGGCAAAGTTGCGCCAATTTCTTGTTTTAGAATTTCTACGCGTTTCTGAGCTTTCCTTTTTATTCTAAACTCTTCCTTAGATAGATACAAATCTTTGGGAAGGTTCATAGCACTTTAATCTCTCTAAAATTCCCTAAAACAGGTCACACAAGTGACTTTCCATATATTTCTGTTGTGATAAAATTCGTCGATTGAGCCCAGTCTAATCGATTTCAACACCCATATCAGATTCCTAGACCCATAAGGAGTCTATCCTATGAAAATCAGAGGTTTAATCGACCTCAAACTCCTCCAAATCACGATTGCCAAAACTGCCAGAGATATTTTTATTGGAAATGGGTGCTGAGGACAAATCTGGGTTACACATAACCTTGGGTGCTCCTTAGCCAATTCTAGGGTCCGTTTAGCAACTGTCCTCCGGGGTTCCTCGAGCAACTTTTCGAGCCAATTTCGCTGCAAAAGCTTATTTCTCCAAAAACACCTACAAAGACATAAAATAACCAAATAAGCACAAAATCGAGCACTAACAATAGATACAATTGGGATCAAAATAGACACATAAATGCGTCTATCAAATACCCCCAAACTTATTATTTGCTAGTCCTCGAGCAAATCAAATGAAATAAAATTCTAACTTACTGTCGCAGGCATCGTCGGTTGCATTTAGCGTATGCAATAAGCCTTTAAACCCCTAGGTGTCTCTAGTGGCGGAGTGTTGTCTCTGGAGGGATTACCAGACGTATACCCACAAAACCTTTATACTCCAGACCCTAGCTATCTACACAGAACCTTGGAAGGCACTAAAGAATCTCCTTGGTTGGCATACTTATTGACTACAGGAGGAAGTACCCTGATGCGAAATTCCAATTGTTGTACACGAGTTCGCACTCAAGCATACTAAAATTCATATAAAGTGACAGAGCTCTACTCAGATAGTCACATCCAAACTCAGAATCAAACAAATCACATGGATAGATTAAGAAGATGGATATAGAAAAACATAGATGGTTTTGATGTTGACTAAGGTGAACGGTGTTTCTCATATCTGTCTGAAGGCCACTGCCATAATGAACATATCCTAATGGACTGAGATACCGGTCTGACTAATATCGACACACTGGCATATACAAGGGTACCAGTGGTCGATAATCCTAACTCTAGGTCAACACAACTGGCATATACAAGGGTTCCAGTGGTCGACTTTATTGAATTTATTCCAGCTGGTCTGATGGTCTGGTCTCAGTTTCTTTTTTTTGTTTTTTTTTTGTATCTCATCTCAATCACTCTAATTCACCCTAGCATTGTTAACAACTTGAATCGTGAGCCCCACTTGATCACTTAGAGAAACATATTTTAAAAAGAAAAAAAAAATAGAAGTGAAAAGGACTCAATGAGATATGGTGAAATTACCATGTTATTTCTAACACCTGAGCTCTGTGCTTTTATGAATAGACTCTTTAGATGTTTCCATCTAACCATATTGGTCCCTCAACTCTTACAACCAAAATGCTTCCATCCACTTAGACTGGTTAGTGCCATCTTTGCTAAGCATAAATTTCTAGGCTCTGGAGTTTAATTATGCAACTAAAAAGTTTCTCCCATACCCCCAAACATAAATCTAACATTGTCCTCGATGTTCTAAACATAAAATTAAAAGCATGAACAAGGAGAAATTGTTACCATTTGAAGCAAAAGAGTTAAGGAAATATATTACCGTGTTGCATGAGTATTGGGTTACCTCCCAAGAAGTGCTAAGTTTAAAGTCTTCATCCAGACTAAGAAAGGATTAGTCACCTCATAAAATCATAAAATAATAGCCGAAATATCTGTGGGTCATCAAAATCAAATAGAGCTATCACAAGTAAAAGGAATCTACAACATGCCAAGAAAATGAACAAATAAAGCACACTCTTGTCTAGTTTCCTGTTTAAGACAACTACATCTAGTTGTGGTTCAGGTTCAGGGTCTATAACTGGGTCCAAATAAAATATTTCCATGGGTTGCATTTCCTCATAGGTTAGATCCAAATGTTCAGGTTCTAGAGTCTGGAAAAACTCAAATAAAAACTTAGAAGCACATAATAATAACCTGAATAATTGAGGATCCTCTAAGTCAATCAGATTTGACTTACACAGCTGACCACAATGAGAGTGGTGATCTTCCTTAAACAAGTATGTCGACCCTAATCTCCTAAAGTAATTAGGTTTAGTATCAAAACTTAATATTCGACACATTTGAAAATCAAACATTCCCACATTTGGAAGAAAAATATTTGGTGGGAAAACAAAGTCAATCTGGGTATCATAGCATGGGTAAACCACATCAACCAGAGGATGGGTTTCTAATAACTGAAATTTCTTGTGGACATCACTAGGTTCAGGAAAACGTGTATGAAGATAATCTTGTAAAATGGTTGAGGCACATATGTCAAGTCCCAAGTGAAGGACCTTTCTAAGAGTTAAATCACATGGAGAATGATAATCACCCCCAAACTTAGAGTTTTCAGCGTCTCTAGAAAGACTAGTCACAACTTCCCTAATTTCAAGGTCATCTAATTCATGAAAATGGTCAATTGATTCTTCTAAGTCAGGCACATCCTCACTCATCTCGACGAGTTCATTTTCTTTTTCTAAGTCTATTGTTTCTAAATCACTAGACTCAAAATATACTCGTTCCTCTAAACCATTATTAGCTTCGTAATCAAAAGGAAATACTACATCGTCTAAAACGGAGGTATCTCTAGTCAAATCCTCGTCCTTTTGAATAGGTGAATAATTATTAAAATTATTTGGATTTGAACTAGAAATAATATTATTATTAAGCTCAGTTGGAGTAGCAAATTCCTGATCACTATGCCTATTTATTTCAAATTCTTCATCAACACTATCCTCATCATAATCATTATAATAACATGAAAATGGTTGAACCTCATCTAAACAACAAGTAGTGTTACCAATTATATCCTCGTCATCTTGATTATGCAAATAACTATCCTCATTTTCAAGGGTACTATTGGATACACTATATTGGAAATTAAGACTATCTTGAGCAGTTCTTTCCTGGGCCTCTAACAACACTTTCTGAGTCGACTCACATGACTTCCTGATTTTGTCTAGGAAAGAAGGTTCACACGTTGCGTTTCTTTTATTCATAACTAAGTTATTCATCTCAGCTGAACTATGTGTCGACTCAAGTAACTTTTGTGTCGACTCAGCTAACTTACATGCGGACTCTAGTAGAGAAGAATCGTACGACCGGTGGGCATATGGATAGTAATTGGGCTCACCATGATGTGGATCATAACCTTCAAAAGGCTGATGTTCCCAAACACTATTCACACTATGGTCAAAGTAGTAACGTCCATTTTGAAACTCAGTCGGATATTCGTTGTATTGGCTATTGTAATACCAGTTCGGCATTCTATTGCAGGGGTGTGAGTTGTCACACAAAATAAAACCCACTGACAGGGGATTCGTGGGTGGATAGAGTCTTACCTCCCGTACCAGACGGGCGATGAACCGTTGAAGTCGACTCAGGCCACCGACTCCAATGTCAGTGTACGAACCCGAAGGGCCGAGACAATATCGTAACTGTCGTCCTTCCATGCAAACAGTTTATATTTAATTTTAACCCTTCCTTAGGGTTTAAAAATAAAAATGTCCAAGTCCAAAAATAAAAATGTCCAAAAAGAAAAAGAAAAATTACAAAAATAAAACCCTATTTACAGTTTCTAAATAAAACAAAATAAATATATACAAAATCTTCTTCTTCACTCCTTTCAGATTCCTATTTTCTTTCCTTCTCTGGCGATGCTTTCCTTTTACAGCACTTTTTCTTTCCTTGTAGCTTCGCTCCAAATCTGAAAAGAAACGAAAAATACCAAAACGCGTAAAAAAGAACAAAAATAATAAAAATAAAAAGAAACCTAAAACAAATCTAAATACAAGTCCGCGTCGGTGGCACCAAAAATTGATGTAATTTTGTAGTGGTAAATAAAGTGTTCGTTTCTCGGACTTGTTGAGACTGATATCAGATTTAAAAATAGAAAACAATAAAAATAAAGAAAATATATACACAAGGTTTGTCACAATGTCGAGAGATTACTGAGACTCAGGATTCCACCAAACCTCATATCATGTGGTTCAAAATTCAATTCTTAGACAATTATAGCTCTTGTTTATTGACTCTAATTCTTTGCCAGGGTAGATTTTAAAAAGATTAACTGTAAATCACTAGCATGATGCATAAAAAGCACTTAGACCAAGCATACATCATCATACGACTTCACAACTAATTAAGAAAAATCATAAAACGATTAAATTAATGCAAAAAGTCATAAAAAGAATTAAATATAATTACCACACGCATGAAATATGGCTTTCTCCGTCATCCCAGTGTTGGGGTTTAGCTCCTCATATTAATCACTTGCTCAAAATACATGTTTGTTGCTCAAAAGTTGATTAAAAGAGTGAAAGGTGTAAAGCATCTGATTTGCAACAACGTAAAAGTGTTACAGATCTCTGGTACAAAGAGGAACAATGATTAACTGTTGTATATAAACGTTACTGCTCTTCTGCTGTTGAACAACGACACTGTTCTGCGACTGTTTTCCGTGCGTCAATGTTCTTCGTGTTCTTGAGCTGTGCAGCAGCAGCAGAAGCAGAAACAGAGTTTGATAAAACTCTGATTTCTTCTTCTCTGGCCCTCCTCAGGTCCCCAAACTCCAGACAACCCTTCTATATGACCCAAACAATCTATTTATATCAAAAATACCAATTAAGTCTCTTCCAAAATCTCTTCCCCTCTCTTCACGGCAAAGTTGCACCAATTACTTGTTTTAGAGTTTCTACGCGTTTCTGAGCTTTCCTTTTTATTCTAAACTCTTCCTTAGATAGATACAAATCTTTGGGAAGGTTCATAGCACTTTAATCTCTCTAAAATTCCCTAAAACAGGTCACACATGTGACTTTCCATATATTTCTGTTGTGATAAAAATTCGTCGATTGAGCCCAGTCTAATCGATTTCAACACCCATATCAGATTCCTAGACCCATAAGGAGTCTATCCTTTGAAAATCAGAGGTTTAATCGACCTCAAACTCCTCCAAATCACGATTGCCAAAACTACCAGAGATATTTTTATTGGAAATGGGTGCTGAGGACAAATCTGGGTGCTGTGAACAAATTTGGGTTACACATAACCTTGGGTGCTCCTTAGACAATTCTAGGGTCCGTTTAGCAACTGTCCTCCGGGGTGCCTCGAGCAACTTTTCGAGCCAATTTCGCCGCAAAAGCTTATTTCTCCAAAAACACCTACAAAGACATAAAATAACCAAATAGGCACAAAATCGAGCACTAACAATATATACAATTGGGATCAAAATAGACACAGAAATGCGTCTATCATTTAGTGTTTCTCTGGACATTCTTACTGAATGATTTTTTAGATTTCTTAGATTCTACGTAAATCTAACACTTTTGACTTTTATCTAAAATGAATTTGGGTATGCAACATATGCTAGCCAGTTTATGCATTGATTTGTAATTTACATGACCAAGTCTATCGTGCCAAACATTTGATGACACACACATGTAAGAAGAAGAATCATTCAATTTCACTTCAGGACAGGTTACATTAAGTTTATAAAGACCCCCAGTCTTATAACACTTACCCACATAATCATTGCCCTTAGTTACTATAAGTATTCCGGACTCAATTGAAACTTTACAACCCATATCATTTAAAATAGAACAAGAAACAATATTTTTGCAGATGTCTGGAACATGAAGAACTTCATTCAATGTGAGAGTCTTGCCAGATGTGAGCTTCACACCGACCTTTCCTTTTCCTGCAACCTCTGATGCAGATGAGTTACCCATATAAAGTTTCTCGCCTTCCCCTACCCTCTGTTAGGAGGTGAACATGTCTCTGTTCCCACAAACATGCTTGGTATCTCCAGAGTCTACCCACCAGTCCATCACATTGGTCACCAAATTAACTTCAGACACTACAGCAGAAAAATCGTCCTTGTTCTTTTCAACCAAGTTAGCATTATCCTTCTTGTCCTTACGATGTCTACAGTGAACTGCCATATGGCCAGTAACTCCACACGCATAACAAGCACCCTTAATTTTAGTAATGCTAGACTCTGGTTTTCGAAACATACCTTTCTTGGGAGGACCATGCTTAGAGTTACGATTGTTACTCTCACCTTTTCCATCTTTCGAAGATCTGTGTTCAGTCATATGAGCTTTGTTACTCATGTCCCTTGAAGAAGACACATTCTTGTCCTTGGTGCACAACATCTCTTCCACTTGAATTTTCTTTCCTAATTCAACCATGTTGATCTCTCCAGTTTCATGTCTTAGCTTTTTCTTGTACTCAGACCAAGAAGATGGTAACTTCTGAATTACCGCAGATACTTGAAACGTCTCTTCAATGACCATACCTTCAGCAAGAATCTCATTAATGATCTGTTGAAATTCGAGGAATTGATCAACAACAGGCTTATCATTCGTCATCTTGAAGTTCATAAACTTCTCCACCAGAAATTTCTTGCTCCCTGCAGTCTCCGCTTGATACTTTGCTTCTAACGCAGTCCACAAATCATAAGTACTGAAATTTTCTTTAGCATTGTAAAAATCATACATCGCATCTTCCAAACCATTCATGATATGATTTTTCGCCAGAAAATTACACCCTTGTAATACTCGATCGCCTCCTCAGTTAAACCTTCAGCATTCATCAATTCATCATGTGGTACAAGTACATAATCTAGTTCATGATGGCATAGATACAATAACATCTTGGATTTCCATCTCTTGAAATCCTTTCCGTTAAACTTCTGTGGTCTTTCAACGTCATTCTTTCCCATTGTTACAAGGAATAATAATGTGTTAAGATGGTTGGAATCTTGCAACAATAGAAGAAACCTCAGATGTATCAAAAAATAAATATAAAGAACCGTATCAAACAACTCTACCACGACAAAATTGATGAGAGCAGAATCACAGGTTCAACAAGCTGTCCTTAACGCATTAGTTCGCGGGTATACTTGAAGTAATGTTAAACCCCAACTTGCGAAGATGTGTCCAGGAAAAGACTGCCCGATATAACTTGAGTTAGCACAACGCAAGTTCCCCATTCTTGAAATCAACAACAAGGATGGAAGTAAAACGCTGCACAAAAAACAACAAGAAGAAGAAAAGTAGACCTAGAGATAGTCGCTGCTTGTGTGTTTTGAAAACAGAATTTCGAGTCATATTTATAGGATGAGATACTTGCAAATCAAGTTAAGTTTTGGTTTTCTTCAAAAACAAGTAAAACTCGTAAAAGGAATTTCCCACAAATAAAACTCTTAAGAAAATATTTTTGGAATTAATTTCCTAAAGAAAAATTCGTTAAAAATAAATACGAGTAGAAGAGGAACTTGGTGCATGGTATACGCACACGGGCATGGGTCGAAACATGTTTTTTTCGCCCCACCCGCTCCGCCCACATTGTTTTACAACATATCCATGACCACATGGTTATATAGTGGAGCACCTCTTTAGATTTCCACAATGTGGGACTAAAGGTTCCATTTCATTCACTCAAAAATGAGTGAGTATCCTTAGACCCTTAGGTCATGAGATCAAACCACACCAAGACCAAAAAATCCATTTATTAAATAACTCATTTTCTCCAACAATCCCCCACATGAATGAAATCTCGGTAAATAACGAAAAATCAGAGTACGGAAAGGGAAGGGACAGATAACGAAATTCTCTAATAGTGTTTACCTTTACCCACCATAAATTATTTGTCTCATTCGAAACCTTGATCTTGGGATCTCCACTCAGCAAGGTTGAGTATCATTCATGTAAAGTTTAATTATTTGAGCCTAAGCCCCATTCCCTTCGATGCTTTACTAACTATCTCCTTGGACAAACCTTTCTTCAAAGGGTCCGCGATATTCTCCTTGGACCTTGTCCAATCTATGGAAATTACGCATGTTGAGATTAGTAATTTCAAAGAATCATGTCTTCTACGCATATGTATAGACTTTCCATTGTAGAAGCTATTCTTAACTCTACCTATTGCAGATTTGCTGTCACAATGTATAGATATAGCTGGCACAGGCCTATGCCAGAGAGGAGTATCTTCTAAAAAGTTTCTTAGACATTCGTCCTCCTCTCCTGCTTTATCTAACACAATAAATTCCGACTCCATAGTTGCGCGAGCTATACATGTCTGTTTGGAACTCTTCCAAGATACAGACGCACCTGCTAGAGTGAATACATATCCACTCGTAGACTTAGACTCCTATGAGTCTGCTATCCAGTTTGCATCGCAAAATCTCTCAAGGACGGCCGGATACCCTTCGTAATTCAAACAAAAGGCCATTGTGTACTTAAAGTACTTTAGAACTCTAATAAGGGAATCCCAATGTTTCTACCCTGGATTACAAGTATACCTGCTTAACCTACTCACAACATAAGCAATGTCTGGTCTCGTACAATTCATCAAATACATCAGACTTCCTATGACTCTCGAGTATTCAAGTTGGTTAACACCTACACCCTTATTCTTCATGAGTTTGCAAGAAGAATCATATGGAGTGCAAACAGGTTTACAGTCAAACTGATTATATTTCTGAAGTATGGATTCAAAATAATGAGACTGACTCAGACTATAGCCATTAGAAGCTTTTCTAATCTTCATCCCTAATATGACATCAGCGGGGCCTAAGTATTTCATGTCAAAGTTCTCATTCAACGGTTTCTTAGTGTATTAATAACATTCATGTTTGTACCTAGTATAAGCATATCATCAAAATACAAGCATACAGTCACACAGGCATCCTTGACAAGTTTAGTATAAACACACTTATCAGATTCGTTAATTCTAAAACCACTAGAAATCATCACATGATCAAATTTCTCATGCCACTGTTTAGGTGCTTGTTTCAATCCATACAAATATTTCTTCAGTTTACAAACTTTCTTTTCACAACTTTTAACTATAAAGCCATCGGGTTGTTCCATATAGATTTCTTTATCTAAATCACCATTCAAAAACGCTGTCTTTACATCCATCTGATGTATCTCTAGGTTATGGACAGAAGCTATAGCAATTAACATCCTAATGGATCTAATTTTACTCACTGGTGAATATGTATCAAAGAAATTTATACCTTTTATCTGTTTATAGCCTTTCGCTACCAACCTAGCCTTGTATTTTTCAATAGTTCCATTTATATTACGTTTTCTCTTGAAAATCCATTTACAACCTATGGCCTTAGACCCTGGAGGTAAATCTACAAGTTCAAAAGTATCGTTTTCTAGGATGGAATCCATTTCACTAATTGAAGCTTCTTTCCGCCACGGAGCTTCAGGACAAGTCATGGCTTCTTTATAAGTCTGAGGATCAGACTCGGCTAGGTATGTAATGCAACCAGGATAGGTTTTCTTAGTTTTAACCCTTTTACCTCTTCTAGGTTCTATTTCTGGTTCATCTTCCTCTAAAGGTAATGACTGACTGGTTGACCGAAATTCTAGGGGATCATCTAAACATCTCTTTCGAGAATCACGTTTAATAGGAAATACATTCTCAAAGAACTCAGCATCCATAGACTCCATGATAGTATTCAACCCTATGTCAGAAATTTCAGAACTCACAACCATAAACCTATGAGCACTAGAATGCTCAGGATACCCTATAAAAACACAATCAACGGTTTTGGGCCCTATCTTAGTTGTCTTAGGAGGAGGGATGACCACCTTTGCCAAGCACCCCCACACTTTGAAGTAAGCATAAGATGGTTGTCTATCTTTCCATAACTCATATGGAGTTTTATCTGATCCTTTAAAGGGTACTCTGTTCAGGATGTAATTGGCTGAGAGGATAGCCTCCCCCCACAAGTTCGAAGGTAATCCTGAACTAATCAACATGGAATTCATCATATCGTAATCGCCGTCCTTCTCTGCAAACAGTTTATATTTAAACTACCCTTCCGTAAGGTTTTTAAAAAATAAAGTCCCAAAGTCCACAGTCCAAAGTCCGAAAATAAAGTCCAAAAGAAAAATATAATCTAAAATAAATTCTAAAAAGAATAAAAAAAATATTGTCTCTATCTCTCTCTTTTTTAGTTAATTTTTATTCTCCTTTTCTTTCACTCCTTTCGCTTTGCTTTTACTCCAAATCTTTAAGTATCCACCAAAAGCTTTGGCAAATTTTTCTTTCGCTCCAAATTCCAAAATCTGTAAGGAAAAGACAAAAACCCAGAAACGTAAAGAAGAACAAAAAAAATAAAAATGAAAAACAAATAAAAACCTAAAAAAAAAAAATCTTAAAACTCTAGCCTAAAGACAAGTCCGCGTCGGCGGCGCCAAAAATTGATCGAATATTCAAATTGAGTTGTAGTAAAAAGTTCGTTGAGACTTGTGAAAGCAATAGATTTTAGATTTAATTTTTAAGACTAAAAATATAGCAAACTTAAATAAAAGTGATATGAAAAATATGGAGAAGACCGGGGCTATGGAATCCACTATTTACCAAAATCAAAGTGATTTATATTCTCTGATTATAATCATGAAAATCATGCATTCAAATTGATTCTTAATATTGCAATAGTTGATTTTTTAGAAATAACAATTGTAGATCGAAAGTATGGGACATCAAAACCCTAGGCTAGCATGCTCCATCAATTGAAATGACAATTGTTTAACAAAAACCATTTTATCAATTTATTTATCTAGGAAAATAATCATATAATAATTGCATAAATTAGAGATTACCACATTTCATTGGTGAAATAGCTTCCTCCTTCGCCCCAGAGGATGAGGTTTAGCTCATCATTAGGAAAACACGCTCAAAAGTTGATTTCATTGCTCAAATGGTGTTTACAAATGATGAAATGGGAGAAACAATGATAACCGGGTTTGTAACAGTTATATGTGTTACAAACATAAAAGAACGATAGAAGTGTACTGTCGCTGATTCTCGACCCACGGCTGTGTGTCGTTTCCACTGTTGAAAAACGACTGTCTTGGATGGTCTGTTCTTCGCGTTCTTCAGATGAGCAGCAGCAGAAAAATATTTCTGGAATTTGATTTTCTCGACTCTGTGATGCTCTATAATCTCCCAAACTCTCCGTAAAACTTTTAATAACCCTCAGCACCCTTTATATACTCTCCAGAATCAAAAATACTCGCCAATAACTCCGGATAATCTTCATTTACTCGATAATATTCTTCACTGCCAGTCACGGGATGTTATCCCTTTTTCACAGCTTCTCACGCGTCTGTATCCATCCAACAAACTTTTAGTTGTCTTCTACATGTTTCTGCTCCAGTTTCGCACACTCCAACACGTCTAAATCTTGCGCAATCCCGTGATAACCTCTTCCGAGAATAAACTCCCCTATTTTCTTCTCGTGAATTATCTAGCCAAATTTATCCAATTAAATCACTCATGATAGTTTTGTTGGGACATATCACAACTACCCAACAAATTTCAGCCCTTTAATCAACCCAGAACTCCTTCAAACTTCGTTCGAAAATTACACAGTTCTGTTTATTTATTTTCCCGCCAATTTTGAAATTTGAAACGAAGAAGAAGAGGTGCCCTGATCCAAAACACAGGCGCCTTTAACAGCAGGGGTGCATGGGGGTGCCCTTATCCAAAATGAGGGTGCCTTAAGTACTTTTCTCCGGAGGTGCCCCGAGCAACTTTTCGAGTCGAATTTTCCAAAAGTGTTTATTTCCCAAAAATACCTACAAATACAAAGAAAAAAACACCATAATAAGTACGAAATCGAGTACCAACTATACAGAAAATTGAGGACAATATAGACACATAAATGCGTCTATCAAATACCCCCAAACTTATTATTTGCTAGTCCTCGAGCAAAACTAATCTAGAAAATAAAAATGACTACACTTAGCACGTGCAGCAAGCCGTTAAACCGCTAGGTGGCCCTAGCGGCGGAGTGTTGTCTCCGGAGGGTTTACCAGAGGTGTACACACAAAACCTTTACTCCAGACCCTAGCTATCTACGCAGAACCTTGGAAGGCACTAAAGAATCTCCTTGGTTGGCATACAAACATTGACTATAGGAGGAAGTACCCTGATGCGAAATTCCAATTGCTGTACACGAGTTTGCACTCAGCATACTAGAATTCATATATAAGTGATAGATCTCTACTCAGATAGTTTCTAGACATCATAACCGGAGTCAACCAATCATATGGAAAGATTAAGAAGATGGATAAAGAGAAAATAGATGGTAAAAGTGAACAGTGTTTCCCATATCTGTCTGAAGGCCTCTGCCAAGATGAACCTATCCTAATGGACTGAGATACCGGTCTGACTAATATCAACACAACTGGCATATACAAGGGGACCAGTGGTCGGTAAACCTAACTCTAGGTCAACACAACTGGCATATACAAGGGCACCAATGGTCAACTTTATTGAATTTATTCTGGTTGGTCTGGTCTCAAACTTTTTTTTTTTTTTTGGTATATCAATCACCCTATTTCACCTAGCAATGGTAACAACTTGAGTCGTGTGCCCCACCAAATCACTTAAGAAATAAAAACAGAAGGGATTAGGATTCAACGAGTTATGGCGAAACTACCATGTTTTTTTTTTTAATTCTAACACCTGAGCTCCGTGCTTTTATGAATAGACTCTTTAGATGTTTCAATTTAATCAGATTGGTTTCTCAACTCCTACAACCAAGATATTCCCATCCACTTAGATTGGTTAGTGCCAACCTTAATAAGCATAAATTTCTAGGCTCTGGAGTTTATTTATTGCAACTAAAAGCTAACAAAAAGTTTCTTCCCCACCCCCAAACTTAAATCTAACATTTTCCTAAATGTTTCTAATGAAAGAGCAATACCAAAAAGCAAAGTAACATGAGGAATCAGTAAAGAGAAAAGTCGGAAAGATAGTACCTAGGTGAAGAGAGAAATCAAAAACTAATATACAACATACAATCGCCTCGATGGTCAATCAAGGGTAAACAGGGTCCTCCAGAGGGACCTCCTCAACATCACCTGTAGGAAAGGGATCTAAAAAGGTTTTCAATATCTGACCGTTAACCTTCGAAGAACTACTACCATCTGGTGTCTCAATCTCAACAGCTCCATGAGGAAAGACAGTGCGAACAATAAAAGGACCCGTCCACCGAGAACGTAACTTCCCAGGGAAAAGATGCAAGAGGGTATCATATAGAAGAACTTTTTGACCTGGAGAAAATGACTTTCTTACCATATTCTTATCATGCATAACTTTCATTTTGTTCTTATACTCCTTCACAATATCGTAAGCATCTATACGAATCTCTTCCAACTCATTGAGCTGGAGTTTCCTATGGGCTCCTGCCTTGTCAAGTGAAAAATTTAGCTGCTTAACAGCCCAATAAGCTCTATGTTCTAACTCAACAGGTAAATGACATTCCTTTCCATACACAAGCCGATAAGGCGACATTCTAATGGGGGTCTTAAACGCAGTACGGTAAGCCCATAAAGCATCAGTAAGCCTAGACGACCAGTCTTTCCGATTAGGATTAACTGTTTTCTCTAACATGCGCTTTATCTCCCTATTGGAAACCTCTACCTGACCACTAGTCTGTGGATGATATGGGGAAGCTACCTTATGTGTAATACCATATTTCTTCATCAAAAGCCTAAAAGGTCCATTACAAAAGTGCATCCCTCCATAACTAATTATATCTCGCGGTGTACCAAAACGTGTAAGTATATTATTTTTCAAGAACTCAATTACAACCCTATGGTCATTTGTTTTACACGCAACCGCCTCAATCCACTTAGATACATAGTCTACATCGACAAGGATGTAAAGGTTACCAAAAGAATTAGGAAACGTACCCATAAAGTCAATACCCCACACATCAAAGACCTCAACAACTAAAATAGGGTTCAAGGGCATCATGTTCCTACAGGAAATGGTTCCTAACTTCTGGCAACGCCCACAAGTAACACAATGACTATGAGAGTCTTTAAACAATGAAGGCCAATATAAACCACACTGCAATATCTTAGCAGCAGTCTTCTTAGCACTAAAGTGACCCCCACAAGCATGATCATGACAAAAGGAAATAATACTGGACTGGTCACTCTCAGGTATACATCTCCTAATAATCTGGTATGGACAATACTTAAACAGATAAGGATCATCCCAAAAGAAGTGCTTCACCTCGGATAAAAACCTAGAACGATCTTGTTTACCCCAATGTTGGGGCATTTGAACAGTAACAAGAAAATTCACTATATCTGCATACCAAGGTGCTTGAGTAACAAAGAACAGTTGTTCATCAGGAAAACTATCCCTAACAGGAGGAGAATCATTAAGGGTATCCAGAACAAGCCTAGACAAGTGGTCTGCTACTACATTTTCTGCACCTTTTTTATCTCTAATGTCTAAGGAAAATTCCTGCAACAATAGGATCCATCTAATCAATCTAGGTTTAGTATCCTTCTTGGAAAGAAGTTACTTCAAAGAAGCATGATCAGTAAAGATTATGACCTTAGAACCTAAGAGATAGGATCTAAACTTGTCTAAGGAAAACACAATAGCTAATAGTTCCTTCTACGTAGTGGTATAGTTCAATTGGGAATCATTCAGAGTTTTGCTAGCATTGTAAATCACATGAAGTAACTTATTTTCTCGGTGACCTAGCATAACACCAATAGCATAATCTGAAGCATCACACATGATCTCAAAGGGTAGGTTCCAGTTGGGTGCCTGGACTATGGGGGCGGTAGTGAGTAAATTCTTAAGCTTCTCAAAAGCCTTTAAACAAGAATCATCAAAGACAAACTTAACGTCTTTTTCAAGCAAATTGCAAAGAGGTCTAGAAATTAAGCTAAAATCCTTAGTGAATCGACGATAAAAACCTGCATGCCCTAAGAATGACCTAATGTCTCTTACGGTTTTTGGGACCTGTAAAGTTTTAATGAGGTCAACTTTGGCTCTATCTACCTATATACCCTTCTAAGATACGATATGCCTTAGAACAATTCCTGAATGAACCATGAAGTGACATTTTTCCCAATTAAGCACTAAATTCTTTTCCTTACACCTAGTCAAAACTAATGACAAATGATGCAAGCACTCATCGAAAGACAAACCAAACACTGAAAAAACATCCATAAAGACCTCTAAGAACCGTTCTACCATGTCAGAAAATATTCTCAATATACAACGCTGAAAGGTCGTAGGGGCATTACATAACCCGAAAGGCATGCGTCTATACGCAAAGGTACCAAAGGGACAAGTAAAACTGGTTTTCTCTTGGTATTCTGGGGCTATGAAAATCTGATTATAACCGCAGTATCCATCTAAAAAGCAATAGTGGCTACGTCCATCTAATCTCTCTAGCATTTGGTCGATGAAGGGAAGGGGAAAATGGTCCTTCCTAGTGACCTTGTTCAATTTCCTATAGTCAATACAGACACGCCAACCCGTGGTCACCCGGGTTGGGATTAACTCATTGTTATCATTCTGGACTACAGTAATACCGGATTTCTTGGGAACAACCTGAACGGGGATGACCCACTTACTGTCTGAAATGGGGTAGATAATACCTGCATCTAACATCTTAAGAACCTCGGTTCGAACTAATTCTTTCATATTAGGGTTCAGTCGACGTTGCATCTCCCTAGAAGGTTTGGTGTCACTCTCTAAATATATATGATGCATACAATCAGTAGGACTTATACCTTAATGTCTGCTATGGTCCACCCTAACGCTTCCTTGTTGTTCTGAAGGACGGTTACTAGTCTACTTTCCTGATCACTATCCAAGTCGGATGCTACAATCACATGTAAAGTCTCAGACGGGCCTAAAAACACATATTTTAGGGTATCTGGTAATGGTTTTAGGTCCAACTTAGGAGGCTTTTCTAACGAAGGAACTAGGGTAGACTTAGAAACTGCTAGTGGTTCGAACTTAGGTTTCCATCCATTATTAGTGTCTAACAAAGGGGTTGAATCTAACAAAGCATTCACCTCATTAATCACATCGTCATCATCAAAATCAATCCCAAAGTGGGCTAGGCATTTCTCTAATGGATATTCTAACAAAGTATTTGGTAATGACTCATCGACTAATGTTCCTATAATGTCCACCTCTTCTATGTTCGAGTCATCTAGTTCAGAGGGTAGCTTACTAATATTAAAAATGTTCAGCTCAATAGTCATATTACCAAAAGACAAATTCATAATACCATTTCGACAGTTAATGATCGCATTGGATGTAGCTAAAAACGGGCGACCTAAAATCACTAGTATTTGGTTCTCTGGGTCAGGGACAGGTTGGGTATCTAGGATAACAAAATCCACTGGATAAATAAACTTGTCGACCTCAATAAGAACGTCCTCGATCACACCACGAGGAATTTTAATGGACCTATCAGCTAACTGAAATGTCATCTGGGTAGGTTTCATCTCACCAAGTCCTAGCTTAAGGTACACATGGTATGGAAGTAAGTTCACACTGGCTCCAAAGTCAAGCAAAGCTTTCTCGACACGGTATTTACCTATTGTGCAAGAAATAGTAGGGGACCCCGGGTCTTTATACTTAAGAGTAGTGGTATTCTGAATAATAGAACTCACAGGACTAGCTAGGAAGGCTTTCTTCTGGACAGTAAGTTTTCTCTTTCGCGTACACATATCCTTAAGAAACTTGGCATAAGCGGGAATCTTCTTAATCCCATCTAACAAGGCGAGGTTGATAGTAGCCTGCTTAAAAACCTTCATAATATCATTAAAGTTGGACTCCCTCTTAGTTGGAACTAGCAGCTGGGGGAACGGGGCTCTGGGAACAAAGCCGGGTCTCTTTGGAGACTCTATCAGTCTCCTCATTTTCTGGATCAGAAGGGTGAACTACAACATGTTCACTATCAGGCATGGCAACCTTATTGTCAACTTTCTTTCCAGTCCTAAGGGTTGTTATAGAATTCACATGATTGTACGATTTCTCTCTTTTAGGGTTAGGATCAGTTTGACTAGGGAATCTTCCATCTTCTCTTTAACTAAGAAACTTAGCTATCTAGCTGACTTGAAGTTCTAAGTTAGCAAGAGACTGAGAATTATTCTTAAAATTCTGCCTAGTTTCTTCTTGAAAACCATAGTGGTTCTTTGATAACATCTCATGGTTCTTTGCTAACATAGTAAGGGTTTCTTCTAAAGTGGAGATCTTTTTCTCATTCTGAAACTGGGGTTGACCTGAAGAGTTCTTAGCATAACCAAAACCTGGGGGAGGCTGAGAATTACTAGACTGTCCTTGATTCTGACCCTTAGACCAAGAAAAATTAGGATGGTTTCTCCAACCAGGGTTGTAAGTCTCTGAGTATGGGTCAAACTTTTGTCGGTTCTCAAACCTAGCATTGTTATAGACAACATGGGCTTGCTCTTCACTAACCTGACCTTCTCAAAACGAGTTATTGGGTTCTGCTCCACAACTAGACACTTGAGAGGCTCTAAACCTATCATTAGGTTCAACAAGAGACCTATGTTTAGGATGATTGAATTCCAAAGCTTCTAACCTTCTAGACAAAGCCGCAAACTTAGCATCAGACCCGAAGCTTGTATTTACCACATTGGTGCTACTTCTATTGACCAAGAGTCTTTTGGGGTGTTCAACACAAGACTCCCACTGTTGGGATTTTTCAGGGACAACTCCTAAGAAGGTAAAAGCATCATCAACACTTTTACTAGTGAATTCACCAGCGCACATAGACTCAACCATGGATTTGGTTGAATAGTCTAAACCATCATAAATAATCTCTACGAGTTTCATCTTATCAAATCCATGGTGAGGACACTGGGATAGGAGATCATTGAATCTCTCTAAAAACCTATAAAGAGACTCTCCCTCTTGTTGCACACTAGCACTAATTTTCTGCCTAACAGACGCAGTTTTATGCTTAGGGTAGAATTTCATATAGAAAGCATCAATAAGTTCCTGCCATGTTTCAATGGATTCAGATGGTATGTTATTCATCCAGGTCTTGGCTTTATCTCTCAAGGAAAATGGAAACATCTTAAGTTTCAAGACTTCATCAGTAAGGTCTTTTATTCTAATTGTCCCACAAATTTCCTCAAAGTCCCTAATATGAAAATAAGGGTTCTCATCGTCTTTCCCTAAGAATATAAGGATCATCTGAAGAATACTAGGTTTTATCTCGAAATAAGCCGTAGTGGCTGGAAATTTAATGCACGAAGCTCGGGTGGACCTAGTTGGGAACATGTAATCTTTCAAAGTTGTCATTGCTGGCACAGCTGAAGTACTAGGGGTATTTTCCTCACGAAGAGACAGATTCTCAAAAATGAAGTTTCCAAAAATGGGGCTCTCAAAAGAAAAGTCTTCGAGCTCCCCGCCTTCACAAGAAGAACTACTAGATTTATCACTAATCGAACGACCTAGAGTGTTTCTTTTCCAAGCCCGCTCTTTAATAAAAGGAAGGGAAGTTCTATGCAAGCACAAAGCAGGCTGACTCCACCAAAACAAACCTAAAGATTTCTAGCAAACAAAAAGCATGATGGCTCCACTTAGATTGTTTCTAGACCAGCTTCTAATCCTTCGAAAGGGAATTCGTTACAATTTAAGCAAACCCCTCTGGAATCAATCCGAGTTTAAGTAAGTTGAATCGAGACGAGGGAAGCTCAATGGAGCTTTGATACCCAAGGCCTCACCGGCGTTAGAAGGCGGCGTATTCAACTCGCAGAAACCATCATGAACTTTGAAGCATGCTTAAAAGAGTAACCAATATTTTTAGAATGACTTTCCTATTAAGCTCGTTACCCTATAGGTCTCGTTCCAGTCAAATTTTAGGCTTAGGTTCGCGTTTGGTTTCGTTTTCCTAAGGTGGGCAAGAAGGGAACGGTGATGAAATCCGAACCCTTATATTGTATGGCCAGTCCTTGCCCTTTACTAGGAAATTAAAGCAGCCGTTTTCAAATCCTCAGCATATATGCAAACGAAGGAATACAGTAACTCGTTGACAGGAGATTCGCGAGTGTTTCGACAAACTTACCTCCCGTACCAGACGGAGGATGAACCGCTGAAGTCGACTCGGGCCACGACTCCTATGTCATGTACGAACCCGAGGGGCCGAGGCGATATCGTAATCGCCGTCCTTCTCTGCAAACAGTTTATATTTAAACTACCCTTCCGTAGGGTTTAAAAAAAATAAAGTCCCAAAGTCCACAGTCCAAAGTCCGAAAATAAAATCCAAAAGAAAAATATAATCTTAAAGAAATTTTAAAAAAATAAAAAAAAAAATATTGTCTCTCTCTCTCTCTTTTTTTAATTAATTTTCGTTCTCCTTTTCTTTCACTCCTTTCGCTTTGCTTTTACTCCAAATCTTTAAGTATTCAACAAAAGCTTTGACAAATTTTTCTTTCGCTCCAAATTCCAAAATCTGTAAGGGAAAGACAAAAACCCAGAGACGTAAAGAAGAACAAATAAAATAAAAATGAAAAACAAATAAAAACCTTTAAAAAAAAAATCTTAAAACTCTAGCCTAAAGACAAGTCTGCGTCGGCGGCGCCAAAAATTGATCGAATTTTCAAATTGAGTTGTAGTAAAAAGTTCGTTGAGACTTGTGAAAGCAATAGATTTTAGATTTAATTTTTAAGACTAAAAATATAGCAAACTTAAATAAAAGTGATATGAAAAATATGGAGAAGACCGGGGCTATGGAATCCACTATTTACCAAAATCAAAGTGATTTATATTCTCTAATTATAATCATGCAAATCTTGCATTCAAATTGATTCTTAATATTGCAATAGTTGATTTTTTAGAAATAACAATTGTAGATCGAAAGTATGGGACATCAAAACCCTAGGCTAGCATGCTCCATCAATTGAAATGACAATTGTTTAACAAAAACCATTTTATCAATTTATTTATCTAGGCAAATAATCATATAATAATTGCATAAATTAGAGATTACCACATTTCATTGGTGAAATAGCTTCCTCCTTCGCCCCAGAGGATGAGGTTTAGCTCATCATTAGGAAAACACGCTCAAAAGTTGATTTCATTGCTCAAATGGTGTTTATAAATGATGAAATGGGAGAAACAATGATAACCGGGTTTGTAACAGTTATATGTGTTACAAACAGAAAAGAATGATAGAAGTGTACTGTCGCTGATTCTCGACCCACGGTTGTGTGTCGTTTCCACTGTTGAAAAACGACTGTCTTGGATGGTCTGTTCTTCGTGTTCTTCAGATGAGCAGCATCAGAAAAATATTTCTGGAATTTGATTTCTCGACTCTGTGATGCTGTATAATCTCCCAAACTCTCCGTAAAACTTTTAATAACCCTTAGCACCCTTTATATACTCTCTCCAGAATCAAAAATACTCGCCAATAACTCCGGATAATCTTCATTTACTCGATTATATTCTTCACTTCCAGTCACGGGATTTCTTCCCTTTTTCACAGCTTCTCACGCGTCTGTAGCCATCCAACAAAATTTTAGTTGTCTTCTACACGTTTCTGCTCCAGTTTAGCACACTCCAACACGTCTAAATCTTGCGCAATCCCGTGATAACCTCTTTCGATAATAAACTCCCATGTTTCCTTCTCGTGAATTATCTAGCCAAATTTAGCCAATTAAATCACTCATGATAGTTTTTTTGGGACATATCACAACTACCCAACAAATTTCAGCCCTTTAATCAACCCAGAACTCCTTCAAACTTCGATCGAAAATTACACAGTTCTGTTTATTTATTTTCCCGCCAATTTTGAAATTTGAAATGAAGCAGAAGAGGTGCCCTGATCCAAAACGCAGGCGCCTTTAACAGCAGGGGTGCATGGGGGTTCCCTTATCCAAAATGAGGGTGCCTTGAGTACTTTTCTCCGGGAGTGCCCCGAGCAACTTTTTGAGCCGAATTTTCCAAAAATGTTTATTTCTCAAAAATACCTACAAATACAAAAAAAACACCATAATAAGTACGAAATCGAGTACCAACAATATAGAAAATTGAGGACAATATAGACACATAAATGCGTCTATCAGCTACACCATTGGATTGAGGTGAATAAGGGGCTGTAGTTTCATGTATTATGCCATGTTCTTCACAGAAATTTCCAATAGTAATTTCATATTCACCACCACGGTCATACCTAAAAGTTTTAATGGTGCATTCAATTGGTTTTCAACTTCACGTTTATATATCTTAAAGGTTTCTAAGGCATCGTCCTTCCCTCTAAGCAAATAAACATGAAAGTACCTCGTACAATCATCTATAAAAGTGACAAACCATTTCTTACCACCTCTAGTTTGAACTGACTTCATGTCAACTAGGTCTGAGTGGATTAAATCTAAGGGTTTAGTGTTTCTCTGGACATTCTAACTGAATGATTTCTTAGCATGCTTAGATTCTACGCAGATCTCACACTTTTGACTTTTATCTAAAGTGAATTTGTGTATTGAGCCTACGCTAGCCAGTTTATGCATTGATTTGTAATTTACATGACCAAGTCTACCATGCCAAACATTCGATGACACAAACATGTAAGCAGAAGAATCATTCAATTTCACTTTAGGACAGGTTACATTAAGTTTATAAAGACCCCCAGTCTTATAACCCTTACCCACATAATCATTGCCCTTAGTTACTATAAGTTTTCCAGACTCAATTGAAACTTTAAAACCCTTATCATCTAAAACAGAACAAGAAACAAGATTTTTGCAGATGTCTGGAACATGAAGAACTTCATTCAATGTGAGAGTCTTGCCAGATGTGAGCTTCAGACTGACCTTTCCTTTTCCTGCAACCTCTGATGCAGATGAGTTACCCATATAAAGTTTCTCGCCTTCCCCTACCCTCTGGTAGGAGGTGAACAGGTCTTTGTTCCCACAAACATGCTTGGTAGCTCCAGAGTCTACCCACCAGTCCATCACATTGGTCACCAAATTAACTTCAGACACTACAGCAGAAAACTCGTCCTTGTTCTTTTCAACCAGGTTAGCATTATCCTTCTTGTCCTTACGATATCTAAAGTGAACTGCCATATGGCCAGTAACTCCACACGCATAACAAGCACCCTTAATTTTAGTAATGCTAGACTCTGGTTTTCGAAACATACCTTTCTTGGGAGGACCACGCTTAGAGTTACGATTGTTACTCTCACATTTTCCATCTTTAGAAGATCTGTGTTCAATCATATGAGCTTTGTTACTCAAGTCCCTTGCAGAAGACACATTCTTGTCCTTGGTGCACAACATCTCTTCCACTTGAATTTTCTTTCCTAATTCAACCATGTTGATCTTGCCAGTTTCATGTCTTAGTTTTTTTTTGTACTCAGATCAAGAAGATGGTAACTTCTCAATTACCCCAGATACTTGAAATGTGTTAAGATTGTTGGAATCTTGCAACAATAGAAGAAACGTCATATGTATCAAATAATAAATATAAAGAATTGTATCAAACAACTCTACCACGAACAAATTGATGAGGGCAGAATCACAGGTTCAACAAGCTGTCCTTAACACATTAGTTCGCGGGTATACTCTGAAGTAATGCTAAACCACAATGTGCGAAGATGTGTCCAGGATAAGACTGCCCGATATAACTTGAGTTAGCACAACGCAAGTTACCCACTCTTGAACTCAGCAACATGGATGGAAGTAAAACGCCGCACAAAAAACAACACGAAGAAGAAAAGTATACCTAGAGATAGTCGCTTCTTGTGTGTTTTGAAAACAGAATTTCGATTCATATTTATAGGATGTGATACTTGCAAATCAAGTTAGGTTTTGGTTTTCTTCAAAAACAAGTAAAACTCGTAAAAGGAATTTCCCACAAATAAAACTCTTAAGAAAATATTTTTGGAATTAATTTCCTAAAGAAAAATTCGCCAAAAATAAATACGAGTAGAAGAGGAACTTGGTGCATGGTATACGCGCATGGGCATGGGTCGAAACATGTATTTTTCGGCCCACCCGCTCCACCCAATTTGTTTTACAACATATCCATGAGCACGTGGTTATCTAGTGGAGCACCTCTTTAGTTTTCCACAATGTGGGACTAAAGGTTCAATTTCATTCACTCAAAAATGAGTGAGTATCCTTAGACCCTTAGGTCATGAGATCAAACCACACCAAGACCGAAAATCCATTTATTAAATAACTCATTTTATCCAACAATCCCCCACATGAATGAAATCTCAGTAAATAACGAAAAATCAGAGTACGAAAAATACCATTTAGGCAAAGGTGTCCATGAGGTCTTGAACCTTGCTTAGTGAGAAGTTACCGAAACTACAAGCTAGACAGTGAACGCGATGTCTTGAACTGGTAGCGCTTGGTGTAATTCTAATAACATCCACGCATGATATCCTCCAAGTGTTGCTAAGTTCGTGCCGTTTTATCCATTTTGTCCCTAGACATATCCTGTTTCTCAGAATGCTCTAAAGAATCGGCTCCATTCTCATAGGAAGCGACCCACTTCCTCATTCAGATAGGTGAGTTCCATCAAGAGTGTTTACTGCTACACCTCACTTCAATCTTAAATTGAAACTATAGAACTCATTAAGACTTAATTAAAAGTCATCCTCCACATGCAGTCACACTATCACATCAACACCATAGGGAAGGGACATAGAATGAAATTCTCTGATAGTGTTTACCTTTACCCACCACAAATTAGTTGTCTCATTCGAAACCTTGATCTTGGGATCTCCAGTTAGCAAGGTTGAATATCCTGCATGGCAATTTTAATTATTTGATCCTAAGCCCCATCCCCTTCGATGCTTTACTAACTACCTCCTTGGAAAAACCTTTCGTCAAAGGGTCCGCGATATTCTCCTTGGACCTTGTCCAATCTATGGAAATAACGCCTGTTGAGATTAGTAATTTCAAAGAATCATGTCTTCTACGCATATGTATAGACTTTCCATTGTAGAAGCTATTCTTAGCTCTACCTATTGCAGATTTGCTGTCACAATGTATAGATATAGCTGGCACAGGCCTATGCCAGAGAGGAATATCTTCTAAAAAGTTTCTTAGCCATTCGGCCTCCTCTCCTGCTTTATCTAACGCAATAAACTCTGGATCCATAGTTGCGCGAGCTATACATGTCTGTTTGGAACTCTTCCAAGATACAGACGCACCTGCTAGAGTGAATACATATCCACTCGTAGACTTAGACTCCTCTGAGTCTTCTATCCAGTTTGCATCGCAAAATCTCTCAAGGACGGCCGGATACCCTTCGTAATTCAAACAAAAGGTCATTGTGTACTTCAAGTACTTTAGGACTCTAATTAGTGCATCCCAATGTTTCTGCCCTGGATTACAACATAAGGTACTACCGAAAATGATGCTAAAAAGTTGGAATCAATCAACATCACACTTAATGCACCAAATAATCTAACACCACCTGCTTAACCTGCTCACAACATAAGGTACTACCGAAAAGGATGCTAAAAAGTTGGAATCAATCAACATCACACTTAATGCACCAAATAATCTAACACCACCTAGAGAGCAATTACCCGAGAAAGGTGAGGTCGTAGAAACACCAACGATTGAAGAAAAAACTAGTATTGAAGATTTGATACTTGGTTTGGTTCCATTAGAGGATGCACAGGATGGCATACACAGGGATATTATGTCAAAATATGTTTGCTTTGATTATCTTGCAGGACCAAATAAACAAATAATTAATTGATTTTGTCTTCGCATATCAAGTGGAACGACTAATGGTGTAGCTAGTCAAAGTGGAAATGAAAAAACTACTGTAATTAGTTAAATAGAAAGATCTTATGATTTGCCAGCTGCTGAAATTCCAATTTTTGGTGCCAATATCAAAGAGTTTCATTCCATGGCTACGTGAAAAAGTAGAAGTCGTCATCATAGAAACCGTGTTATTCATGTTTAAAACACATGCTAATATTGCCTATGAGACGGATCTCGAAGAAATTAGATTTTGGAATCCACCTAGGTCAATTATTGAGGAGCGAGAAAAATACGATCCAACACGAGGACAAATTGAGTTTCAGGGAGCTGGGAATGTTGGGACACCAAATCCTATTTTTTGGCTAGATATATTTTAATTATGTTTATTGATCTTTTAGCTTAGTCTTATGATCCCAATTTGAGGATAAGTTATGTCTAAGGGGTTGGGGATGTTGGGATACCAACACCAATTGGAAGACTCTAGTTATTTTAGCAATAATTATATATTTCCTTATTTAGTATTTACTTAGGACTCAAGTCATATTCTTTATATATTTATAGTTCGTTCTAGGGTTTATTATTCAATCAATACAATCAATATTATTAAGCTTGTCTTAACTTGATGGCTAATTCCAATTCGATCGCCAATCAAACAATCAATTTATCTATTTTTCATATTATCTTTTTTAGTACTAGGATCCCGCTAGTTCGGTGTAGAATTCTAACAACATTATGGGACAGTAAATACATGCTAATGGTACCGATTTGTGTTGGGTACCGACTCCTCGGCGAGGGACGTTTCATTTTATGCGGATTTATTTCATTTTATGTGGATTTTTTTAGGGAATTCCTTCATATATCCTTCAAAAATACTAGTGATATACCCCTTAGTCTGTTAAGAAAGTAGTTCCTATTCAGTTATTCGAAAAATTATTAAAGAGAAGAATCGGTGACTACATACAGTCCACTATAAAGTTAAGTACAACCATCTTCCCGATCAGTAAATATGTTAGACTTAGTTGATGTGAGTGATCGAAACCCACCTTAATCATCTTCCTTCAAGCGTGGTTTGAAATGTTTTCTAAAACGTTAATTTTGTTTGTTTTTTCTTTATTATTATTTTTTTGAATCTTGTGATCATGATATTGTTTAAGTTAGAATCTTACAAAATTGGTGCAATCACTGTGTGCATTTGTTTTATGGTCAAACATTACCATGGCCCGGAAAAAATAGAGGCCATAAAAAGAACGATCAAGAAGAGAACACATAGAAAAAGGTCATGTATTAAGGGATATGTGGTGAACCTGGTGATGAAATGGGTGTCGAATACTTACACTAAGTTAGTTAATAAACTCTTTAATTTTCTATTGTGGGTTGTACTTAGTTCATCCGTATGTTGTATTTAGTCACTGCTTTTTTTTAATACACGTGCCTCTTTTATTAAAAAGTAAAATTCTACAGCGTTATCATCGATGTTTCGATATCCATGAATCACGATAGTATTTAGCTAAGTATATCTAGGTACATGTACACATTCAAATCTCTTCAATAGCATCAGTGATGCTGCAACTTGTTTGCTTATATCAATATCAACATTCTATGATCCAAAATAAAAAAAAAAATTATATCATCAGGCAACCCAAAACTTAAAAAATCATTCAGCCTCCTCTTTTGCTTTGGCTGGCAGTTGATTAATTATCAACATAATCACCTGATGTAGAAATGGGTGATGGTATATCACATATAACACTGATCATCAAGTGAATCAAACCCGATGTCAAAATTTCAATCAAAAAATTATAAAAAAAGATATGCATAGAAATTTTTTGAAAATGAGGAAGTACCAAAATACACCACCAACTTTTTGTTAGGCAACCTGTATGGACTAAACTCGAATACAATTCCGAGAGTTCAACTTAATGAATGTCAATCAGGAATTATATGAAGAGCTTATATCTCTTTCTCTCACAATCAGAATGTAAATAGAGATAAGTCTGTGAACCTGATTATACCGTGAGAGTACTTGGAAGATTCGAAAGATCAATATCCAAGAATCAATCAAGTTGTATCCAACAATTTCGATGGACTTATCTACTTGAATTCATTTTAAGGTACAACCTGTGATATTTCAATTACAAAGATAAACAATATAATGCGGAAAAGAAATAACACAAACACCGAAAATTTTGTTAACGAGAAAACCGCAAATGCAGAAAACCCCCGGGAGCTAGTCCATACTTGAACACCAAATTCTATTAAGCCGCTACAGACACTATCCTCCTATCAGAACTTCGGACTGGAATGTACTTGGGACCGAATTAAACCGTCCTCGCAATTCAGTTACATTCGCACTCCTTACACCTCTTGAATCCCAGTAGGACTCCGTGTATCCCTTAGTTGACGTCCTTTATAACCTAAGAGTTGCTTCAACTTAATTGGAAACTTTAGACAAATATGCCTCCCACAGATAAGCCTATATGTGATTTCCGTTCTGATCAAAGATCAAGGTGAGTTAGGAAATCAATTGCAATAGACAAAGTCTAGCAAACCTTAAAATTCGGTCTTATGGCTCCCGAAGAGCACCCTAGATTATTATTTACCTCACAGGTATAAACCTGTGGAATCACAAAGTATGAGACAAAGAAACTTTGTGATTTCTATCTATCTTGTTTGTTGGATCAAGGGTCGACAATCAAAACAAGATCAGGATACACGAACTATCAAGATAACAATAGTTGGACCTTGCTTCATGATTCCCTAGGTGAAGTATTTTTAGTCCTTAATCCCTAAAAGGGTTTGAAGAAGAGGACCAATCTAGTTTACAACTAGGACACACAAGAATAGTATCAGGGATTCAAAGATCTCAGGTTTTTGAGGTTCTCCTTATATAGACTTTCAAGATCAAGGTTGCTTTAGATTTAAGCTAAGGTATCTATGAAATCAAGTAATCAATAATCATCATTAGATGAAAAACTTGAATTGATATTAACATAATAGAATATACACTCTGGTTAGGATGAACCATAACCGAACTTTGTATAATGCCTGGTTCATAAAAGGTTAGCCGAAACTAGCCAATTGAACGATAAGATTAACCATTTTCATATAACACTTTAAGACTTTAATCTTGAGTCACAATGTGATCAATCATGTCTAGATATTATTTTTAGAGATTTATTTAAATGACGATTATCTCATAGAAACAATTCTGATGCAACTGAAAATATTTGACAGGGTAAGTACATTTACCTGGTACATGTACTTTATCTGTTAATGAATATTTTTGTCATGGAATGTGTACCGGGTATGTATATCCTTAATACAAAAACGAGTTCAGAACTCACAGATCTTTTATGGTTTGCATAATAGGTATGCGAATCTTCCTGGTTTACGAGTCCACAAACCTTTTATGGTATGGATACCGGGTATGTATAAAAAAAAGTCACTTCCGAACTATAGATACACCGTTACTTGTACTGGATACATGCATTGCGGCTATGTACTTATAACAATTCTTCCAGTATGTGAACTGGTATGCATACTGTCCTGTATCCATATTTACAGTAGTTCTATATCTCTCTAATAATCAATATGAAATATTTCCAAATAACATTAATGACTCGTATCACTTTTCCAGGCTATTTTCAAATGATTAAATTTTGAATCATAATCAGGTCATAAACATTAAATTGTTCTTAACCAAATTCATCAAGTATGAATAAATGTTCTTAAGCTTAGCATATTTCGAGAACGATATTCAAGATAAACTTGATTCAAAATTTCTGTTACGCATATACTGTCTAATTTAGTCATGGTACAATATCCCATATATAAAAAGGTGAAAACTTGAGAAATATGTGGTTCAGTCTTCTTACCTTTTGTTGAAGCAGTTCTCCAGAGATCATGTTGATCTTCGCCTTCAAACTGTAGAAAGCAGTGATATCCGATACTCAACTACACACTTCTATCCTAATTCGATACTTGACTAAATGTAGACTAGAAATCAAGATATAATTTTGACAAATAAATTTGACAAACCATGATTGAGATAACAATACTTGTGAGTTTGACCGAGCAATGCTCTAACAATCTCCCTCGTTGTCAATTTTAGTGACAAAACTATCAATACATATGGGTTAAAAAATAAATCTTCAAAACTCCAGAATCCATTATACTTGCTTTCTTTGGTTCTTCAACTCCTTGAATTCTTCGTTACTTCAAGTTTCAATGATTTTGAACATGTTAAACTCAACATCGTTGTTGTTGAAGATCCGTAGCGATAAAAACTTTGAAAACAGATATTCTCAATCGTCGTTATACAGAAACATTGTATTATTATCTTCTCCAAAGTTCAATTGTATCACAACTTCGAAGTAATACTATGGTGATATGTTTCTCCCCCTTAGTCAATACTTACATCTTTTGCATAATAGGTGAAACTTATAGATGTTAATCCACTCCCCTTACATAATGATCCATAAACCATATATTAATGCGAAACTACTAATTAATTCTCCCCCTTTCTGTCAATAAAACTTCGCAAATGTACGAAAACTATGGGATCGTAATGAATTCAAACAAATGATACTTCAAGACTTAAAGGAAACACATATCAAATTTTAATTGGATGATATCACAGAGTATAGAATACTTAATGTCCCATCTAGGAGATTTAAGATACAAGCATCCCCTGTAAATTCCACATCCACTCTCCCCACAAAGATATAGAAATTAAGCACAAGTTCAATTAAGAACTCTCCCCAATTTGATGTCATTCTCAAGAGAACAACATGAGTGACCTTACTTTAATGAAAAAGAAGGATTTTGTTGGACATTAACAAATCACATAGATTTGCATCCTAAACATTGACTCAACGCCAGTTACGAACAAAGAGATAATTTTAATCGATATGACTCAATATAATAAAACATTACGGAGTAGATAGTGCAGTAATTTCACAAAAGTGTGATCACGAATAGATAATACTGCGGAAAATTCCCACAAAGCTTGTTCTATTATCAGTTTAGATAACTTATAGATTTAACTTTTGAGCATATATGAAATATCAGTTCAGTTCATAAAAAGTAAAGGACACATATATCTCATAAGACTTTACAATACATTAAACCAATAATGATTAGATACTGCAAGTTTATCTTCCCAAAACTCTAGAATTTAAATAAATAAATCTAAAAACATGTAAGATGAAAATGGTTGGAAATAGCTTGTGTAATCACAATATTTGCTATACCAAACCCTATTTATCCTTCTTGCACACAAGAATAAATTCTCACAAGAAGTTTCCTAGTATAATATAAACAAGCACGGGAGAATTCGGGAATAATCCTACCATTATTTTAGTTGAACTTCTTATGGATCCGACACATTTAGCAATTTGATTGAAAGATAAAATCATTCAAATCTAAAATATCATCAAAGTCATTACAACCATTAAGGAGTTAATAGTTTCAACGTAGTTCAACAAAAGTAACTTAAAACAGACATAACATATGAAAATAAATAAATATCTATGCATGATTGCGATAGAAGTCCTCAACAATCTTAAATATCGGTTCATCCAGGTATGGATGAGTTGCCCAGGCATAGGACAATTGCTCCTACATGCAGTCAATTCTTTGTTGAAAAAGAGCAACTTCAAGATTGGCAGGTTTCTTCATCTTGTTGATGTCAGTATGAATTAAGGGAGAGGGACGACCAACACAAGTTCCAAAGGGAGGAATCCCAAAGTGACTGCAGATTCTGCTAATAAGACATGGAAAGCTAAGATTTTTCTTCTATGACACCGGATGTATCATTTGGCCAATGATCAGCCCACAAAAATCAATCTCTTTCCAGAGATAAGGGAGTAAATCAACTCAGCCAGTGTTCTGCTCCAAATATTCTTGTCAAGTGTGTTGGGAATTAAGTTGGACATTTCCATCTTACTGAAGATCTTCAAATGAAGACTTATATTATCCACATGAAGTTTGCTTCCTATCCAGCACACATTCCTTTCCAAAAGCATTTCAGACAGCTGACGCTAAATTAGTCTTCAACCTTCAGGTTGAGGAATAAAGAATAAGTGCTGAAGTGGTAAGTTTAACAACTCAGAAATTATGCTTTGGTTGACCTCAAAGGTAGATCCTCTGACCATAATCTTAAAACAACAGTTTGTCGTGCTAGATGCATGCAAATTTTCATAAAATTGACATGTCATCTCGGGGTGTGAAGCACCCATCCCATTATGGACATAACTCCATTCATATTGTATCATGAACATATGATCCTGAACAATGTGTTCATATATCATTTCCATGATAAAATTCCTATCAAGAAATTGAACGTATTTGTTGCGAGCAATCAAACTAACAAAGCCTATTTATCGACTTGCATCAAAATATGGTTAGTAAACATCTAAATGTGTCGCATCATCATACTCATCATCACTATCAACTACTCGTCTACTTGAGACTTCACCACTATTATACCTTCTCCTAGACATGCTAATTGAGAAATAGACAATAAATAGCAGGAATCGATCGGGAACTTACTTGGGTGAGCGAACTTCCGGTAATGTTGAAGTTCCGATACTACGATAAAATTGAAAACCATTCCTAGACCGTAGTCTAAAAGCTTGTCCCGATTTCAATGATACCAATAAAAATCAAATGGTTAAGTTACGGGTGTGGAGGTGATGGTGGTAGTCGAACTCTTGGTTTTCTTTCTCAACAGTTCTCGAATTGTTATGAAGAAGATGGAGATAAAAACAAGAGGGGACTCTTGTTTTATATGTGAACTTGGAGCAATACATGAACCGTTCAGACTAGTTCAGAAACTAGATTTACACGCATTCTGGTTCTGGTTCAACGTACGTGAACCGCACATGTGCAACCAGGAGCTTAATTGTTTAGCTTTTCATCATCCTGTTTAAGTAAAAAATTTAGCTCAATAAATTAATCCAGTGGAAATTTAGAGCACAAAAATATTGACTCCCTCAATATGAGGATTCACCATTATATGCTTGTGAAGGATAATATAGACAATATTTTATGGATCAATGCTCAACATAAGATAAATGTCTATAATAATTGTTAGCATAGGGTCTAAGAACACAAGTAGCTCAATTAGACACCATGACAATTTGCACTACATGACTCCAAGAGAGAACTTCCTTCCAACTGCTTTTATATGCAGTTGAGTTGAGAAACCACCATGAGTATGATTTTTCAAGAGCTTTACATGACTTTAAAGAACCACATAATACTGGTTTTTTGTGTCCTCATGTCTTATTTTGTAACTTTTTAATAACAATATCTGAAGATAACGTTTAGTACTAAGTAAGGAAACTATGTTGGTGCAAAGAGACATCTTAACGCTTTCACTAAAGAAAATAATAGAGTAATCTTGAAAACTTGTATCAGGGTTTAACCAATGGATCGAGTCATGTTTTGTTAGAGCACTTCTCGGTTGAACTCGCATGCGTTGGTATCTCAAGCATGTTTATCAATGTTAGTGATCAAAACTATAAGTCTTGATTTCTAGTCTACTTATAGATGTCTCGGACTAGGAAATAAATTGTGTAGTTGAGCCGTAGACTTCACGGCATTCATCATTTGAAGATGAAGAACTACTAAGGAGAGCTCGTAGAACTTCATCAACAAAAGGTATGTGGAGACTAAAACTCATCTATCACATGGAAAGTCTATTTATACTCTATCTCCTATATTGAGACATAAGTTTTGTTACGATATAGTTTTCTATTATACACATTTGAGATTTCGAGCTGAGTTTAAATCGCTTATATATTTTTCGGAATATGTGTTGGCAAGCTTTCGCTTCGACCAAGTTCATCTTATATTCTTGACGCAATTCAAAAGTTGATCATGTGAAAATTGTCGAGTAACATCTTACATGGTTTGTGTGATATAATCACTTGGTGTAGACTTGGAATGTTTCGCTATGATTATTTCAATAACTTGAAAATTGCTTTGATGCTAATAGTGTGTGAAAACGGCTATTGTCATCCTCTAAGAAAATTTCGATGATTGAGAAAAGAATTTAGAACACCTAACCATTATTGGATATGACATGTTGTGTACTCTTGCACATATGTAATCCATGTCCGGGAACCATAGTATGCGTACCCGAACACGTACCTGTTGGCTTGAGAAATCCGGGAACCTAAGTATGTCTACCCGTTCGCGTACTGGCATAAGGTTCATGTCCGAATATTTCTGCTGGGATTGGAAGTACGCGCACCCGTTTGCGTACTGGCGAAACCCAATCTTGGTCCGGGTATTTCAAGTATGCGAACCCGTTTTCATACCTAAAGGTTAAAGTTCTAAAATCGGTTGTGTGCATGAACTTAAACATTTATATAATGAGGAATGCAATCTTTGCAAACCGTAGCTATAATGTTCATGAATTGATTCTAGTGAATCAAACCGATTTTGCTTCAATTGTGTTCTTGTATACTTCTATGAGAATATAGCAATTGAACAACTCTTTAACTAGTTTCATTTGAGTCATTTGAACTAGTGTTGATGGTGGTTTTTAGCTTAGGTTTAAAATCGTAAAACCTTAGTCAGACAGTGACGTCACACTTGAGTAATAATGTCGCCACTAGCACATTTATTAAACCGTTCAACATGTCTGCGTAAAATTAACGGGGTACCTTTTTTTTATGTAAATGCCATGCTCCATGGAAAAGCCCTCGAACTGACTGGCATCATCTCTACACATGGCAGCCGCACATGCTAGCCAAACGTGCCAATCACGCGTGCCACATATTTTAAACTAGGGTTTCGACACGCTAAACCCTAATAGACATATCTCCGCGCCAAAGGCATGCCAACCATGCCAGCCGCACCACCGTGCCAATGGCATGCCATGCCAGCCACATCTCCGTGCCAAAGGCATGCCAACCATGCCAGCTGCACCACCGTGCCAATGGTATGCCATGCCAGCTAAATATCCGCGCCAAAGGCATGCCAACCATGCGCCAAATTCATACCAACCATGCCAGTTGCACCATAGTGCCAATGGCATGCCATGCCAGCCAAACCTCCGCACCAAAGCCATGACGGCCATGCCTCCATGTCGCTGGCTACCAAACGAAGGGTTGCAACAATCAACGACCACCCTTCCTTTTGAGATGCAAATATCAGCTGTCCAAGTTCGCCACCAAACGCGTGGAAACTTTTGGCCCAATGCCAAGCCCTAATTTTGGTCGCGCCTAAACTATGCCAAAACCCTAATTTTGGCCGCGCCTAAAACTATACCAAAATCCTAGCTTGGCCGCGCCCAAACCATGCCAAAGCCATGCCTCCATGCCGCTGGCTACCAAATGAAGGGTTGCAACAATCAACGACCACCCTTCCTTCTGAAATGCAAATCTCAGTCGTCCAAGTTCGCCACCAAACGCGTGACAACTTTTGGCCCAATGCCAAGCCCTAATTTTGGCCGCGCCTAAACTATGCCAAAACCCTAATTTTGGCCGCGCCTAAAACTATGCCAAAATCCTAGCTTGGCCGCGTCCAAACCATGCCAAAGCCATGCCGGCCATGTCTCTATGCCGCTGGTTGCCAAATGATGAGTCCTAAAAAGTGCATATTTCTATATATTTTTCTTGGCATTTAACTCATCTTTTGTGCATTAATTCTACATTTTATCCCATATTCTGTATTTTCATTGTTTTCAAGAATAAATATTTTTCTTACTTAATTTTGCATTTTTAGGTAATAAATAAAGTATGGATGAATTGCGGAGCGGAATAGAGCAGAAAAGTAGTGAAAAGCCGGGAGGAGTTACGCAAGGAAGCCGCGAAGAACGTTGTGCATAAGACCAAGAGGCTAGGAATGGGATTGAAGAAGAAGAATTGTCCTTAAAGAAGATATGGGATTGGCATACCCAAGGCCCAAAGCCCTTTCTCAAACCCATTTCCACTATCCAAGCCCGTCTCGGATTTCAGCCGTCAGATCGAAGCATTTCAGCATCCTACGGTCGCTCCATCATCGCACATCAAACTCCGAAGCTCCCGCTTTACATCGCAACGCCCATCTCCATCTTGGGCCGTCCTTTTCGTTGCATTCCTCCATCCGACGGTCGCTACCCACAGCCTCCCATCTCACCGTTGGATCCACCTACCATCGTCACATCCCACAGACCAGATCGCGAAACGTCATCCCTCGCTGAAACCGCTCAACACTACAGTACCAAACACCCTACACCTCTACCAAACGCCCCCTACCCCAAACTCAGTCGACCTCTTTCATCTCCACCTTACCCTGCTGCAAAACCACCTCTCCCTGCAACTGTCGCCACCACCTTCTCCCTGCCACAGCCACCCTAGTTCCGCCACCATCATCACCCTATCGACCAACAACCAAAACCCATCTCCCCCCTAGCCCTCTAGTTCCCTATTTTCACGCTTCTTTGCCTGAATCCCTAGGCGTGAAAAACTGATGAATTAGGTAACCTAGAGTTGCAATTGGCGCATGAGAAGAGGTCAGGGAGCAATTACAAAGCATGGGTCGACGATTTCAAGAATCAATTTCAAAAAATTAGGTAACCCTAATTCAACTGATTTTTGGGGAAGAACCCTAATTTTGTAGTTTTGGGAAATTGGGTCTGTGGGTATAAATATGTATTGTTGGGTTGTGTTAAAGACATGCCCGGAGTAGCCGGTGCACCAAGTTGTAGTAGTTTATTTTCAGTAATGTTCATCATGTTATAATTTAATAACTAGGGCTTTGATGAAACTCATAATCATATGTTAAGATAATTCATGTTCATGTTGTTGTTCTTGATTGTGCTTCATTGCTTTAGGAATGACAGGAAGCTAATTAAACCAAATGAGCCTGTGATAGGTTGTGCTGTAAGAAGACAGCTTATACTAGGGGTGAGTTAGTGAAGTTGGTTGATAAGTCTTCCATTTGAGACCTCTCTGGAAGAAGGAATGTGCTTCATTGTTTTAGGAATGACAGGTAGCTAATTAAACCAAATGAGCCTGTGATAGGTTGTGCTGTAAGAATACAGCTTATACTAGGGGTGAGTTAGGGAGATTAACTGATAGATCATTCATTGTAGCTTTATCTGGAAAGGAACAAGAACACAATTTGAATAGGTATTGCCTTAGTTTAGGATTATTGGGTGAATTCAAATGCCCTAGTGCTTTTAGTCACTAGAAAGATTTAGAATACAACACCAGCTCCCTCCAAGTCCCTGTGGACAAACCCTTTCTTCCCATCACTAGCTACAACTGACCCTGTGCACTTGCAGGTCAGTTTGTAGGTTGTTTTCAAAACCCACCAAGTTTTTGGCGCCGCTGCCGGGGACTACCAAGTTTTTGGCGCCGCTGCCGGGGACTCGGTTAGCGGCGTTGTTGTTGTTTTTTTTGAATTTTGATTTTTTTTGTTCTACCTTTGTTTGCTGTTCTCTGCATTTGTTTGCTGGTGCAGGTCTTGTTGCTGGCTATCCTTTGCTAGCTAGCTAGCTAACTGTTGCCTGTTGCTGCTAGACCTTTCTTAACCTTGCTGCTGAGCTTGCCAAGCTGCTGGGTTGTAAGAACTTGACCCTTGTTGCTGCTGCCCTGCCTGCAAGCCCTGAACTGAACCACCTGCTGCTGCTGATGCTCTTGTGCTGCTGTGGTGCTCCTGCTGGTGCCAGGCCAAGAATCCTGTGAGCTGTTGCACCTGTTGCTGAACCAAAGCTGCTGCACCTGGTGCCAGGCCAACTGACCCTGTGCACTTGCAGCTTTGCTGAACCCAAAGCCCAACTGGGCTGTAAGCTGCAGAGGTGAAGAAAGTGAACCAAGCCCAACTGGGCTGTAAGCTGCAGAAGGTGAACCAAAGCCCAACTGGGCCTCAGAAGCCAAAGCTTAGGATGATCCAAAGCCCAACTGGGCTTTTGCAACCTAACTGAACAGCTGGGCTGTGCTTCAAAGGTAAGCCTAAACCCATTAAGAGAACCCAACCTGTGGGCTTCCATTTTTAATTTGTGGGCTTGTAATAATTTTTGTTTTTCTTTATTTTTTTATTTATTTGGGCTTGTAATAATTTTTCTTTTTCTTCTTTTTCTTTCTTTTATGGGTTTGTAATTATTATTGTTGTTTTTTATGGGTTGTGCTAATTTATGATAGGATAATTTAAAAAAAAAAAAAAAAAAAAAAAAATTACTTGCTCCCAAATTCAAAAAACCAAATTTTATTCTGCTCCCACATTAAAAACCAAAATTTTTTTTCCCATCAAAACCAAATGTCTCCCGCCAAAACCAAATTTTTCCCAACAAAACCAAATTTTTCCAAAAAGTCCAATCCCTTAAAAACCAAATTTTGAGCTTTAAACTCTTTACTTAGCCTTTGAGCCCAATCATGTCTAGATCTTTTTCTAGTTGGGGAATACAACGAATCCCTTAGAGAACTTGCGTATGGACAAACTTCACGTTATGAACCTCCCACAGACCATGATGTCAATAGTCATAGGAATTATTATGGACATTTTCAAAGTCCCGAGCCTCAATACATGAACCCTAATGACTATTCACATGCATCATTCGCCACAACGTGAAAATGAACATTTTGCTAGTGCCTCACTCACACAATCATCTCTTGTGGATCAATTAGAAGCTCGAATCGCAGCTTTAGAAATGCAATCACATGAGGAATCTGTCACATCTAATTTTCTTAGGCAACCTAAAATCTATGCATGTCCCGCATGTGGTAGTTTAGACCACCCTGTTGAGAATTGTCATATTTTGCATAATTTTAGGCAATCTAGAGAAAATCCAAGGTATGAAATGCCCATAAATTGTGAGAATGGTAGTCATTGGGACCATAATCAATCCTTTGAGGGTTGCGATCAATCTTTTATAAACCCTAATGACCATGTACACATGTACCAATCACCACAATTTGAACATGAAGAATTTTGTACTCCCATGAATTTAGACTCCACCACAGAAGCTTTCAGACTCAGTGAGCAAAACTTCGATAGATCTACATCACGAATTCAGGCATATTTAGATCAGATTTTGCTTCACCTACAAAAGGAGGAAATTCATGAGGAAATGTATGTTGTCCCTAATGAAGTGTCTAGTCCCATTCATGTAAATGATGTTGAATATGAACCTAATTTAGAGGAACATGAATCGACTAACGACACCACACTTTTAATGAGGACCAATATGCATACTACCATGATGATTATGATGATTATGATGATGTGTTAGAAGAACATGAAATATTGTGGAACCTGTTGGTTCAATAACATATGGCTTCTCGCCCTCGACCTTCATGAATGTTGTTTTTTCTAATACTCATTGTAATTCATATGATTTTGATATTGACATGGGATTCGTACAATTATTCTGTGAAGATGAACATGACATAGGAATAGTTGAATCTTCTGTAGACACTAATATGCATGAAAATATATTTGATGTGTCTGATTCTCTACCTAGGTCACATTGTGATATTTCTCCTGATTTGCCAATGCATGAGAATGAATCTGTTAATGATGTTGATGACTCTGATTGTGATCTTGCCAATTTGTTTGATGATTGTGAGCATGTTGTGACACTTGTAGAAGACTTAGGAGATGTTGATGTGATTAGTAATGATGTGCCTATCCTCCTACACGAGTCACAATCTGATGGCCTTCCACCCAACCTAGATTTGGTTTGTACCAATATTGTAAAACCAATTTTTCTGAGAATGCCCAACCTAGGTTTGGAACTGTGTGCTTCCCAAGTCCTCTTGGACTATTTTGCTTCTAAGTATAATACATCTGAGGAACCACAGTTGGAATTAGCATGTTTGCCCGTCCCTAGCACAGTTCATTTCGAGCTAGACCTTTTGCATGATGAACCCCCGAAACTGCGCGATTTTGTTTTCAAAATTATATCTTCTGTAAAATCCAGGTTTGGGGGTAGCTCATTTTGTTTCACAGTTTCACTTGCGTTTCTTTCCTATTATTATTTGAAGCTGTTGAAACCTCTACACTTTGTCTTTTGGGTTGATCCTCAACTCTTTAGACTTTTGGTGTATGGTGAATTTTTTTGTATATAATCCAGTAGTTAAAATTTCTTAAAAACCCTTTTGTTCCTTTTGTATATATTTTGCTAATCCAATATGATCTCGGCTGAAATATGTTGGATTTTTGCCTTGAATAACGGAGTTTTAATTCTGCTTTCGCCGAAATCGGGTATTCTCTCTCCTTTTACTCTACTCAGCATGTCCCTTTCCATATGATATTTTAATTCTTTCCATATTTTGAAACATTGAGGACAATGTTTAGTTTAGGTTTGGGGGTATAGAGTAGATACCACGATAATATGCTATAATTGAAAACGAACTCCTTCTTCTTTTTGAAAAAAGAAAAATTTCAAAAAAAAAAAAAAAAAATTGAAAAAAATCATAAAAATGGAGCTCATTTACCTTGAAATGTTGACTCTTGTGCAAATATGTATTTTTATTAGGAGTCTTAGTCTAGATATTTAGGCACCCTGATTCTAGCACAATTCACATAGTGATAAGAAATTTGCACGCGCACGATCTACCAATACATGTATGGCCTCGATCTTCAAGGTGTTTGATAGGAAGTTACGATTGCCAATCACTTTAGAATACTGAACGAAACTTGACTAGCTTGTTCTTTGGTTGGTTGGGATAGAAGGTGGAGGTTACATTAAGAAAACAACCATCGAATTTAACTGGGTGCATCAAAAAGGGCTACCTCTTGCAAAGTGTCATGTAATTTTTGTTTCCTTTTGTATATGTATCAAAAGTGTTTCTTGCTCAAAAAAAAAAAAAAAAAAAAAAAAAAAAAAAAACGATGTATATTTCAGAAAAAAAAAAAATATGAGAAAAAAAAACTATCAGAAAAATACAAAAAAATCAAGTATTTATCAATTCCATCCTCTTGTTCCAAAAATAAAAAGAGAATAGTCAATGTAAATAAGAGTCATGTAAATAGTCATCGTTGTTTCATTGTAATAAGCAAGGAGGTGTATGCCATTGATGTACAACGCGAGTAATTGTGAAATACCTCCAACTCATTCACAATTCTCGTAAAGTCCGGACAGCTAGCTAGATTTCGACCTCAGTTCTTAGCCTGAGAAACTATCTCTTGGTGATTAGTAGTCATGACTTCAGATCTTTCTTTACACATGTGTAGATACACTTTACACTCTTATCACATGTCCTTATTTGTTATCAGTGCTAGGATTGTGCCTTCGATAGCTAGATTGACATCTCCATTTTGCTGTGAGCTTAACTGTTTTGCACATGTCACATTTGATGGAATCTGAGCTTATATTTTGACCTAGAACTTTGTAGGTACGTTCTAAGCAAACCTTCACGAGACTTCAACTCGTCCACTAGGGACACTTAGTGGTTTAAAAGGCTTAGTGCATACGCTAAATGCATTCGAGAGACCAGCGACAGTGGTATAGGTAGGATTTCCTTAGTTTTGTTTTACTTGAGGACAAGTAAAATTCAGGTTTGGGGGTATTTGATGAGTCCTAAAAAGTGCATATTTCTATATATTTTTCTTGGCATTTAACTCATCTTTTGTGCATTAATTCTACATTTTATCCCATATTCTGTATTTTCATTGTTTTCAAGAATAAATATTTTTCTTACTTAATTTTGCATTTTTAGGTAATAAATAAAGTATGGATGAATTGCGGAGCGGAATAGAGCAGAAAAGTAGTGAAAAGCCGGGAGGAGTTACGCAAGGAAGCCGCGAAGAACGTTGTGCATAAGACCAAGAGGCTAGGAATGGGCTTGAAGAAGAAGAATTGTCCTTAAAGAAGATATGGGATTGGCATACCCAAGGCCCAAAGCCCTTTCTCAAACCCATTTCCACTATCCAAGCCCGTCTCGGATTTCAGCCGTCAGATCGAAGCATTTCAGCATCCTACGGTCGCTCCATCATCGCACATCAAACTCCGAAGCTCCCGCTTTACATCGCAACGCCCATCTCCATCTTGGGCCGTCCTTTTCGTTGCATTCCTCCATCCGACGGTCGCTACCCACAGCCTCCCATCTCACCGTTGGATCCACCTACCATCGTCACATCCCACAGACCAGATCGCGAAACGTCATCCCTCGCTGAAACCGCTCAACACTACAGTACCAAACACCCTACACCTCTACCAAACGCCCCCTACCCCAAACTCAGTCGACCTCTTTCATCTCCACCTTACCCTGCTGCAAAACCACCTCTCCCTGCAACTGTCGCCACCACCTTCTCCCTGCCACAGCCACCCTAGTTCCGCCACCATCATCACCCTATCGACCAACAACCAAAACCCATCTCCCCCCTAGCCCTCTAGTTCCCTATTTTCTCACTTTTTCACGCTTCTTTGCCTGAATCCCTAGGCGTGAAAAACTGATGAATTAGGTAACCTAGAGTTGCAATTGGCGCATGAGAAGAGGTCAGGGAGCAATTACAAAGCATGGGTCGACGATTTCAAGAATCAATTTCAAAAAATTAGGTAACCCTAATTCAACTGATTTTTGGGGAAGAACCCTAATTTTGTAGTTTTGGGAAATTGGGTCTGTGGGTATAAATATGTATTGTTGGGTTGTGTTAAAGACATGCCCGGAGTAGCCGGTGCACCAAGTTGTAGTAGTCTATTTTCAGTAATGTTCATCATGTTATAATTTAATAACTAGGGCTTTGATGAAACTCATAATCATATGTTAAGATAATTCATGTTCATGTTGTTGTTCTTGATTGTGCTTCATTGCTTTAGGAATGACAGGAAGCTAATTAAACCAAATGAGCCTGTGATAGGTTGTGCTGTAAGAAGACAACTTATACTAGGGGTGAGTTAGTGAAGTTGGTTGATAAGTCTTCCATTTGAGACCTCTCTGGAAGAAGGAATGTGCTTCATTGTTTTAGGAATGACAGGTAGCTAATTAAACCAAATGAGCCTGTGATAGGTTGTGCTGTAAGAAGACAGCTTATACTAGGGGTGAGTTAGGGAGATTAACTGATAGATCATTCATTGTAGCTTTATCTGGAAAGGAACAAGAACACAATTTGAATAGGTATTGCCTTAGTTTAGGATTATTGGGTGAATTCAAATTCCCTAGTGCTTTTAGTCACTAGAAAGATTTAGAATACAACACCAGCTCCCTCCAAGTCCCTGTGGACAAACCCTTTCTTCCCATCACTAGCTACAACTGACCCTGTGCACTTGCAGGTCAGTTTGTAGGTTGTTTTCAAAACCCACCACCAAACGAAGTGTTGCAACAATCAACGACCACCCTTCCTTCTGAGATACAAATCTCAGCCGTACAAGTTCGCCACCAAGCGCGTGGCAACTTTTGGCCCAATACCAAGCCCTAATTTTGGCCGCGGCTAAACTATGCCAAAACCCTAAATTTTGGTCGCGCCTAAAACTATGCCAAAATCCTAGCTTGGCCACGCCTAAACCATGCCAAAGCTATGTCGGCCATGTATCCATGCCGCTGGCTACCGAACGAAGGGTTGCAACAATCAACAACCCCCTTTCCTTCTGAAAGGCAAATCTCAGTCGTCCAAATTCGCCACCAAACGCGTGGCAACTTTCGGCCCGATGCCAAGCCCTAATTTTGACCGCGCCTAAACTATGCCAAAACCCTAATTTTGGCCGCGCCAAAAACTATGCCAAAATCCTAGATTGGCCGCACCTAAAACATGCCAAAGCCATACCGGCCATGCAACCATGCCGCTGGCTGCCAAACGGAAGGTCGCAACAATCAAACGGCTATCCTTCCTCCTGGGATGCAGATCTCAGCTGTACAAACTTGCCACCAAACGACTTGTGGCAATCTCTTGTCTACGGTGCCAAATCCATGCCAGCCATGCCTCCATGTCGCTGGCTTCCAAAAGGAAGGTTGCAACAATCAACGTCTACCCTTCCCCCTGAGATGCAGATCTCAGCCGTACAAACTTGCCACCAAACGACTTGTGGCAACCTTTGGCTGCACTGCCAACTCTTTGGCCACGAGACACACTTAGCCATGCCAATTCTTTGGTCACAACACCAAACCCTAATTAGCCATGCAAAGAGCATGCACAATCCATGCCAGCACCGTGGCCACGCCACTGGATACCAACGGAAGGTAACCACAATCAACGACTAACCTTCCTCTCAAGATGAAAAATCCCGGCCGTCGAAGGTCACCACCGAACCGACAAGCCTCTCAATATTAACTTGCCAAACAATATCAATATGCTACACGTTTTCCACGAAAACACTCGAGACATCAAAACATGTCACAAACTGGGGGATGCTCATCATGGTATTGGTCTGGCAGTTGACAGCGTGTGGCGTACACTATGCCCGTTACAAGAAAGTGTCATAAGAGTGAGGTGGATGGTAAATACAAGGATCAATGGTGAAACGTTTCCTTCATTATGGAAACATCAATTCCAGGCGTTACCCGTTACCGGTTTCTTCCATTTACTCAACCGTTTCCACTTCTTACGATACCAGGGTACGTTTCTTGCGACTTGTATAAATAGGTCTCACCTATTTCCACCAAACACAAGTTTTGGGGTCAGGAGAATACAACACTCAGAAATCACTTCTTAGCTTTCCCATCTGTTAGCTTTCCACTTTCTGATACAAGTCGTCAAACAACTACTCTCCCCGAATCATAAACATTCTCTTCATTTCTTTCCCTAGACCAACCCTTCTCCTTCACTTTGTGACCGAAGCAAGTCTGGAACGACCATTTCTTGGTTTAGTCCGGATTTGTACAGATTGATCTCTCGAATCAAAGTACTCTCTTGCAGTACATTGTTTAGGGTTTAGACTCGTTCCTCACCCACACACTCGAAATTACCAAAATCAGCAGAAACTGTTTTCACCCTCAAACAACTAGTTATGGTTAAGATGAATAAGGTTGATATGAGAGTGATCATATGGCTAACTTCGGTTAACTATTGTTAAGCCAACATGGTGTACACTTTTAGGTATGGTTACATAAACCTAAATAAGGGTACATTTCATTTGTGTGTAACAAGCTAAGTTCGATCTAACGGTTGAAATAAATTAGCTTGGTTGAATCAGGTTTTTTCATCTAATGGTGAATATTGAATGCTTTGTTACTAAGGTAACTTATATTGCAAACCCTGATTTGAAAACTATATAAAGGAGAACTCTAGCAACTGGGAAACCTACTCCCCACACTTCTATGTGATACTAGTTGCATAACTTGAGTCGATTATCCTTTAATCTTAGGGTTCTCACGATATCTGATCTTAAAGAATTACAGACTTTTCTTTGTAGGTTAACGAATTAAAGACTTCATTGGGATTATGAAGCCAAACCCAACTAGTTTCTATGTAGTTGCGTGATCTGATTTTGATGTTTCTATCGTATTGAGTACAATTGTAAAATTGGCTCGAGATTTATATCTCCGATATGCAAGGTAGAAAAGTAATCACAAACACATTTGTCTCATCGTTTGTGATTCCACAATATCTTGTTTCGTTAATCGATTAAGATTATTGTGAAATGATTGATAATACTAGGATATTCTTCGGGAATATAAGACCGTTTTATGAATTGGTTCATGTTCACCTTGATTTATCAAAAGACGGAACAAAAACTCATAGGTATTTATGTGGGAGAAAGATATATCTATTCCAATCGACTTTTCTGTGTGAGACAGTTTTGTTTATCAAGTCTTCGACTTTTAGTCGTAGAAACTCTTGGTTATGGATGAGATAAGCTAAGGGAATCAAGTGCGTAGTATCCTGCTGGGATCAGAAACGTAAGGAACGCAACTGTACCTTGAATCAGTGTGAGATTGATTAGGGTTCAACTACAGTACAGTCCGAAGTTCATTGGTAGTAGGCTAGCTAGTGTCTATAGCGGCTTAATACAGTATGGTGTTCAAAGATGGACTAGGTCCTTGGGTTTTTCTGCATTTGCAGTTTTCCTCGTTAACAAAATTCTTGTGTCTGTGTTATTTATTTTCCGTATTATATTTTGTTATATAATTGAAATATCACAGGTTGTGCGTTGTATCGATCAATTAGGAAATCCAACCTTTAGTTGTTGATTGAAATTGATTGATCCTTGAACATTGGTCTTTGGTACCGTTCAAGTTACTTCTCTTATATTCAATCGGGCTCGTAAATTTCTATTTGTTGATTGCATATTGAATTGAGAGATAGAGATATAAACTCTTGTATATACTTTTCTCTATATTGAGTCTGACTGTCTAGTTGATTCTCTCTATAGTATATTGGAGTAAGTCCTCTCATATTTCCAAACGAATTGTTGGGTGTGGTTGTTGTACCCCCCGCATTTTTAATTGGTATCAGAGCAGGCAAACACATTAAAGACCTTATAAGTTTGTGTTTGTAGCGATCATATATGGACAGAAGTGTTATCTCTATAAACGTACCACCAGTCTTCGATGGATTAAATTACTTATGGTGGAAATTGCTATGTGTGCCTTTATTCAAGCGCATGATTTTAAATCATGGGTTTATGTAGTTAATGGCTATGATGCTCCCGTTTTTGCAGTAGGAGATGCGACCGTTCCAAAGGATATTGGTGCATATGACCCTGCTGAGATTCTTGCTGCAAAGCAAAATTCCGACGGTTTGAATGCAATCATTCATGCCATTAACCCAGATCTTCAGCACCATGTGACTACATGCACTCGGTCTAAAGATGCTTGGCTTAGAAACCGTATTTGAAGGGAACACCAGTGAAAAGGAAGACAGGCTTCAAAACCTAAATTCCGATTGGGAAAACCTTCATATGGCAGATGAAGATTCATTTGATGAGTTTAATCGCTAAGTGTATGAAATTTTAATGCATCTTTCGCATTGGGTAAGACTATTCCTGAAAAGGACATTATGATGAAAATTCTCAGATCGCTACTATCTAGATACGACTCTAAGAAGCATGCCATCATTGAGGGAAATAACCTTGATACTCTTTCCAGAAATACTCTTGTTGGAAAGATTAAAATACTTAATCATGACTAGAATACAGTCAGAACCTCTGCATTCAATGTTGTGACCATTACAAGTGAAGCTTCTAACTTGTCATGGGCTGATGAATGTTGTTCTAATAACTTTTCTCCTAATTGATCACTGATTACACAAAAGATCAAGGATATTGTGAAGAAAAGCAAAAGATCCGAGAGACTATCTTATCTCTCTAATGTTTCTGATGATTCAGGTCAATAGAAAACATCTCAGTGTTCTAAAACCTTACATACTGCTGAAGTAACAGAATTTTTAGCCTTCTCGGCAGAAGTTCCCATTAACTCAAATTCATGTTCTGAATGCGAGTCTGACACTGAGATCCTAGATTTTCTGGACAATTGTGAAGAAATTCACCAGGAAAATATTCAACTGAAAGATATGTTGAAGAATCTTGAATCATCACTTCAGGTGAAAACTCTTGAGATTGACTTTCTTAATGACGAATTCACCAGAACCCTATTTCTAAAATAAAAGGAGATTAATTCTCTCAAGTGTGACCTGCAAAGGTTATCCGGAAGCTCAGACAAAATTTCAGCAATGTTGTTTGGTCAAAAGGCTTTTGGACACACAAAAGGTTAAGGGTTCAAAAGTAAGACTGTGAGCACAACTAACTCATTTATTCCAGCCGGCTCTTGTCGTGATAGGTTTATCCAACCTTTTCTTGTGATCAAGTTTTGGTTTACCATGAGTTGATTTACAAGAACAGACAAGTGTATTCATTAATTTAGAATTTTTTACTTTTAACTTTCTGATTTCATCATGACAACTGTTGATGTCTTTGATGAGTTTAGATACATGTTCTTTTTTCAGAACACAAAGAGAGTTCTTTTTCACATGACGCTTGTTATCAACCGATGATTTTATTCCTTTGATTTCAGATTCCAAAGACTGAATTCTTTTATCTTGACAAAAAAACTCTTGTTGAAAAACCTTACAGGTGAACTCTTCTTGTATATCTAAAGTTGAAAGTATTTCAGAATCGTAGATTTCCGCAATGGTTGCAATATGATCTGTCTTATAGTCGTGATTGTCCTCGTCAGGAGAATAGTCAAGAGTTTCAGCATATGCATTTCTTTTCCATCGAATATCCTTAGTAGGATAGTCGGGAGAGATATGAACAAAGCCTTGACATTTGTAGCATTGAGGAATATTATCATCCTCATCCCATGTATCTTTTGTTTTTGGGGTAGAAGTATGATTTCTACTTGATACAGAGAGATTTCTCTTCCGATGTCTAAATAATTTCTTGAATTATTGAGTAATAAGAGATAAATGATGATTTAATTCAGCCTCTTCTTCATCTTCTAGAGATACACGATCTTTGGAGTTTTCCGGACTTTGAGTCGGCGGACTTGCAATGACTTTGAAAGTCAAGCTTGTGTCTTTTCCCTTTTTGACAAACACTCCTGATAAAAAATCTTTAGTTTCCCTACAAGAGTACTTCTTGACAAGGAGGAAAGATCATTAGCTTTGATGATTGCATGTTTCATAGGGTCGTATCTGGATGGTAACTGTAGTTACCTAAAATCTGAGAGAGGTTAGAAGTGGGATTCTAGGGTTTCTGAAAGTGAGTTACGGGAGGTTGAGCACGAAAAGTCTCTGCCTAAACCACACACAGTGGCCGTTCAAAGGCTGCTTTCAGTCACAAGGAAGAGGTTTAGGGATGGTCTTAGATAGGAAAGCAGACGAAGAGAGCGATCAGAGAATTCTAGGGTTTGAAGAAGAATTGCTCTAATAGGTTATGAGAAAGATGATCGTAGCTTGGAGAAATAGATGACCTATTTATAGCTGAATTCTCTAATCTCAGGTCGATGGAGATAAGAATTGTTTTCCGTTCCGTGCGGAGCAATTCTCCCGTCTCTTCAGGAGTTTATCTCATTATTCCACCGCCTTTACTCTCTTTTGCGGTGAAAAATAAGCCAGGTATTTATCACACGTGTCGTAGAACTCCAAACCAAAACCCTAATTGTTATCCCCCCATTTGTGTGAAGCTGAGTCATCCTTTGTGATGACGCGTTGAGAGAGAGAAATATTCTCTTTATCCGAGTTCTCCGAGATAGATAGATATTCTCCGATTTGTAAGAATTAATAGGATGAGTCGCGTGAAAAGGCATGGGATGCCTCTGAATTCGTGTGGAGAGGAGACTCGATTCCTACACGAGGCTCGTGCCTACCATGGGGAATATTCAGTCTTATCTGAGATTTCTGGAGAGATTTGAATCTCTCCGAGATTTTGCAGACGGATCAAAATCTCTATGAAAATTTTCTTTAACGGATATGAATCTCTCTGCGATCAGCTGGGACTCGTCCTGGAGAGAGAAAAGGCTTTGTATGCCTGATTAATGCCTATGCGAGACTTTGGCTCACTTTTCTTTGACCAGCGTATCTTGCAGAGATGGGCTAGGAATCAACTGTGTGTCCATATGATGGGCCAACAAGACCAGTGTATCTCGAAAGGATGTTCTAGGAGTCTGTCGAAAGGGCCCGAAGGCAGAATAACTAGCGTATCTCGCGGGGATGTCCTAGGAGTTATTCGGAAACCTCAGTAAGTCGAGTCAGAGCCTAGAGCAGACATGACCAGTGTATCTCGCGATGATGTACTAGGAATCAACCCTTGATCTCAAATAGGGTGAGTCGTGCTTATAGAAGACATGCATATCTCCGCTCTGGGTCATAAGTCTTCCGGGGACGTTTTTACGCATCTACAGAGCCTACGTCGAGGATGTATACTAGGAATCATGGCATCACAATCATCTCCGTCTCGCGAAGACATGATGGAATTGTGGCTGTTATGGTTCATAAGTCTACTGGGGAAGTTTTACGCTCTACAGAACCTACATGACCAGCAGTATCTCGTCGAGGATGTGCACTAGGTGTCACGTCATCACGACCAGTAGTGCCTCGCGCGGATGTATACTAGAAATCGTGGCTAAGAATGCCTTTAGAGCCAAGGGATTAATCTCTCTCGTGAGAGTTGAATTTTGTCTATGGTTTGAAATGATACTTTTGCCCCTTATCCAAATTTTACCATCTATGTGATACCCGTCGTTTTTTTTTAACCCGGATTTTGGTTTTAAAATGTGGCCCATTTAAATATAAAAATATTTATCTTTTATAATATTAGCGATGGTATTTAAAATTTTGTTGGAATTAACTTTTGGAAATGAAATAAAGAAGAATTAAATTTAAAAGATTATAACGGTAGAAAATAAATGCATGGAAATGAAAATGAAATGAAGTGATTATTTTCCATGCGGTGGAAGCAGATAAATCGTTAAAAAGTTTCTTGGCAATACTTATTCATTTTGAAACGCTTCCAGAACGAGTCTGCATGGGAAATTAATTAATTTATTCTTGACTTGAGGTATATATGGGTACAGATTAGAAGAGGAAGGGGGCGGCTTCTTTGTTTTTTTGTTTTTTTTAAGAAGCATAAGGGTGTTTTCTTTCTATGGATCCTTCTGTTTTGACAAGATACAAAATAGGTAGTTGATGTGGATTTGATGGCGTCTAGATAGAAGTCCCATCACTGCCAGGTAGGAGAATCTGTTTCTTTTCATTTCATTACATATTGGTTTTCTAGTAGATTTATGATTAGGGATTTATAAAAGCTTATTTTTTTTAAGGAACGTGAAATGGTGAATCAAGTTATATGTATGTCTGTATTGTGTCATGGAAGGTGAATAACTAGTTGTCTTAGGAGAATTAATTAGGAGTGTTGGATAACGAAAATTGACTGTATGATTGTGATGTAGAGAAATGTCGTTACTGCTTGAGTTTTCAATGTGTTAAATGTGATGCGGTGCCCGTGCCGAGGATACACGGATAAATGGGAACGACCCAAGAATACTCGTGCAAAGGTTGATGACGGTACCCGTGCCGAGGATACACGGATAGGTGGGACCCAAGGATATTCGTGCAAAGGTTGATGACGGCGCCCGTTCCGAGGATACACGGTTAGGCAGGGTACGGACCGAGGATACCCGTATATTTAAGAGGATTGAATGGATTTCTTGGAAAGGTATGAAGGTGGTTGGAAGGCTTCAGAAGATGTACTACGACATGCTTGATCCCTCATTGGATACGCAGGCAGTCGCTTTGCGGTTCAGCATTTGCGCCAAAAAGGAAAGTATTTAGTTGATTTTATGTTGTTCAATAGAGCATCAAAATGATTGTTAATTTTTGTTGTAACACGGATAATTTTTGAAGTTAAATAAATGAAAAAAAAATGTTAGTTTTTGCTTGCTCCAATTCGTAATGCTTGGAGTTTCAATTTTAAAATAGATTTGACCTTGATCCGGAACTCGGGGTGTTACAAGTTGGTATCAGATCTGTAGGCTTTAGATCTTACATGGGACCGTTAAAAATATTTTATTATAGAAATTACTAGGCATACTTTTTGAAGAGTCTAATTTTCGAAAATGTAGGTAAATTCCGTGGACGGGATTTCATTTTAAAGAGGTGAGAATGTGATACCCGCCGTTTTTTTTAACCCGGATTTTGATTTTAAAATGTGGCCCATTTAAATATAAAAATATTTACCTTTTATAATATTAGCGTTGGTATTTAAAAGTTTTGTTAGAATTGACTTTTGAAAATGAAATAAAGAAGAATTAAATTTAGAAGATTATAACGGTAGAAAATAAATGCATGAAATGGAAATGAAAATGAAATGAAATTATTATTGTCCATGCGGTGGAAGCAGATAGATTGTTAAAAAGTTGCTTGGCAATACTTATTCATTTTGAAACGCTTCCATAACGAGTCTGCATGGGAAATTAGTTAATTTATTCTTGACTTAGAGGTATATATGGGTATAGATTAGAAGAGGAAGGGGGCGGCTAGAGAGTCTTCTTTATTTTTTTGTTTTTTTTAAGAAGCATAAGGGTGCTTTCTTTCTATGGATACTTCTGTTTTGACAAGATACAAAATAGGTAGTTGATGTGGATTTGATGGCGTCTAGATAGAAGTCCATCACTGCCAGGTAGGAGAATCTGTTTCTTTTCATTTCATTACATATTGGTTTTCTATTAGATCTATGCTTAGGGATTTAGAAAAGCTTATTTTTTTAAGGAACGTGAAATGGTGAATCAAGTTATATGTATGTCTGTATTGTGTCATGGAAGGTGAATAACTAGTTGTCTTAGGAGAATTAATTAGGAGTGTTGGATAACGAAAATTGATTGTATGATTGTGATGTAGAGAAATGTCGTTACTGCTTGAGTTCGCAATGTGTTAAATGTGATGCGGTTCCCGTGCCGAGGATACACGGATAGGTGGGGCACGACCCAAGGATACTCGTTCAAAGGATTACCCGTGCCGAGGATACACGGATAGGTGGGGCACGATCCAAGGATACTCGTGCAAAGGTTGATGGCGGCGCCCGTGCCGAGGATACACGATTAGCTAGGGTACGGACTGAGGATACCCGTATATTTAAGAGGATTGAGTGGATTTCTTGGAAAGGTAAGAACGCGGTTGCAAGGCTTCGGAAGATGAACTATGACATGCTTGATCCCTCATTGGGTACGTAAGCAGCCGCTTTGCGGTTCAACATTTGCGCCAAAAAGGAAAGTATTTAGTTGATTTTATGTTGTTAAATTGAGCATCAAAATGATTGTTAATTTCTGTTGTAACATGGATGATTTTTGAATTTAAATAAAAAAATAAAAAAATGTTAGTTTTTGCTCGCTCCGATTCGTAACACCTGGATTTCGGATTCTAAAATGGGTTTGACCCTGATCCGGAATTCGGGGTGTTACAATCTACATTAAGTCCCCTACTCAGAGTAGAACCTTGACTGTTCTATGATGAGTATATAGATGGTTACGAATCGTTCAGGCACGAATTTACAAATTTTTTTTTTGTGGAGTCCCCGAATTGATGATTAGTCCTTGCTTGCTCCGATTTTGGAATTCGAATCAACTATGGACATGGGAGATTTCTGGAATTTTGTATTAAAAGACATTACTAGTGTAACACTTGATCCTTGATGAAGTAAAATTTCCGTTTTGAGAGACTAGACTTGGCGAATTAGGGTTTCTTTGATCAAAACCCTAACTTCTTCCTTATGTGCCACTCTGAGCTTGGAATTGACCCTGGAACTGGAATCCTTTTAGTCTTTTTATCAGAAAACATCATGAAAATAAAGTCTTGTATAGGAAACTTCCATCTTGGTCGACTGGGATTTGCAAATTAGGGTTTACTTGGACAAAACCCTAATTTTCTCTCTTGTTCGCGTCTGACTCCTTCAGGCATTCTGGATAGGCTTGACGAGGCTTGGAAGGTGTGAATCTATATTCTGGGGTCAGAACCTTGTGTGATGAGAGCTTGTTTAATTCCTTGTACCAATTTGACACCTCTTTATTAGAGAAAATACATACTTTTGAAACTAAGGGTACTTTCGTCAAAAACCACCATGAGCTTGATTTTTCTTTGGCATGAGAGAAACATGGAGCCTCCCTAGGCATAGTCACGTCTTGAAAGAGGGATTGGCGCGTTTCTGGTCCTGGTTTTGGAAATCATGAACTCGAATTCCATGTTTTGAGCCAGATTCCCTTTATTTTCTCTGAAATTCTGCCTCTCTGGATTCCGTTTCCACCCCGTTCCTCTTTGAAAACTTAGAGAACCTAATACTCACGTGTACGAGGCCTTCTCCTTTGATTATATGAGTGTTTGGTCGGTATCTAGGTGTATTAGGGCCTTCTTCTTTGAAAATACTCAAAATTGTGAAATAAGGGTATTTTGGCCAGAATCCCTTATGAGCTCGTTTTTGCTTAAGAGTAATGAGCCAAAAGGTATTGAGATGGGCTTAGAGAACCGTAAAAGAGAACGGGAGAGGCTCGGTCCTTTCTCTTTTAGAATAAATCCCTTTTCCACCAAATTCTTAAAATTAGGGCTATTTTCGTCAAAACCCTAATTCTCTTCAACTTTGATCCCTCTGAAAAAATTCCGAGAGAATAAATCACGTACCACTGGCCTAGGAGAGAATTCTCACGCATGCGAAAAGCTTGGCCACGGCTTGGAGGGATTTTAGAAGAAACAAAACCCTCGGTTTCCTTATTTGATCCAAACTCCTCTAATTTCCTCTTTTAGCTCCAATTTCTTTTCCTTTTTCTTGATGGCTTCCATTTTGAGATAGACTTGAAAATAAAACTCTCTTCCACCTATTTTGGCGTGACCTAAGTAGGTAGGTCGTTCAATTCTTCTTTCACACGTTCTGTTTGTATTAGGACTCTTCGTTTCGGTGTTCGTCAGAAAACATCAGTTTTGAGAGGCTTGCGTAGAATGGTTGTAAACTCTTCATTCGGAATCGGATTTGAGTCCCAAGCCCCAAAACTTGAAGGTAAGAGGATAACTATTTCTAATGCAAAAATAATCACTAGATTCCGAGTTTGTTTGGTCATCATATCCGTGTATACTTTTGACTTCAGAAATCTCGTATAAAATTTTTAGGAGTTTTCAGATTGCACTTGCTTCGGTGTTGGGACCACATATCCTAGCTCGTTTGTCCGTTGAGACGCCCTTTTGGTATGTTTCTGGTAAAACATAGAGGAACATATTTTCTTCAGGAAGTACCCCGAAATTCCTTATGGTTAGGCATCCGTTTTCAAGTCTCCGCGATGCAACGTACATCAATCTGAATTACCAAAGGAATCCTTGTTTCAGTTGGACTCGTACAACGTTCTCTTGATTAAAGCACAACCTCTTGGAGTATTATCATTTCAATATTCCTTATCTTGGTTTAGGTCGTGAATTTTGTATTGTTAGGACAGAGACACGTCTGTGGTATGATTACGCTTTTTTACTGTCTGGTTTCCAGAAAACGTATTCTGCTTGATCCCTTGTGAAAGTATGGACCCGAATGAATCCGTGAGTATCCTTGGATATATGGAATTGGTTTCTTTAGTTATATAGGCATGAGATCAAGTTTCGGCTTTTGCTCATGAGGCTTGAAACTTCACAACACAGACAAACCCTAATTACGGACCCTATGTATATGCCCTGTGTCTTCACTCTCTTAGTGTGTACTTCTTTTAATTTCTCTCTTGTTTGTAGAGTTTCATGTAAAAAGAGACTTTTATGGAGACAAGTACTTCTCATGGCGAGAAAGGGTTTGACTTTGGTAGAATGAGGATGAGGCATGCTTCAACAATGTCAGATGGCCTTCAGAAAGAGATTTCTGGTGCAGAGAGACAACTGACCGTCCTGGGGTGATTTCACGGGACATATGTCTTCTATAACTTCTGATGAGACACTTGTTGGCAATTTTAGCGTCATTAAAATGATAACTATGAACGGCCTTGCTTCTGAGGATCTTGTAAATCTTTATGACCATCGTGAGAATCTTCACTTCAATATGAGGTGGTTGCGAGAATGACTCAATTCTATCAGGGTCCGTCAGGGTGAGTTGAGTTCGGAGAGGTTCTTAATATGGAGGTATGTATGGTAGCTGAAGAGCTGGAACATGATAATAAAGTGTCTCTAGATGCAGAGGCCAAAGTGAAGCAGCGGAACATGAAGAAAGAGATTTCTCTAGGGGGCTATGTCGGATGATTTTCTTCAGGTTGATATTTTCTCAATCTGAACCTTTCTCGTATGCATCTGGTAAAGGAATGGGACCCTCATGAGTTCAAAATTGATGCAAACCCTATATTTCTCCGTCGGGTATGCGAGTAGATGAAAACCCTAAGTTAAATTCGTAATAGAAGTTCCTCCCTTGCACGACCTTCACTCCAGAGGCTGTAGAAACTTCGTTTGACACCCGATTTCAGCGGTTGACCCCAACTATCGAACAAAAAAGACCTGCCTTTCACCTAATAAGGTAAAATTAGGATTTGGAGCTTTTTTTTCCAGTGATAAATCTATGTGAAGTTAAACTCGGAAATTCAGAGATTTTCAACAGCAATTCCTTCAAGTGTTTTTGATGATGTCTCTTGGACCATATTTCGAAACATTATTCCCTTTTAACACGTGGTAGGAGAAACATAGACGGATATTTTTCATCAAGGGCGCATTGTCGAATTATCTTCCCATTTATCCCAGTTTGTCGAGTTGGCTGGATGAAATATGAGGCGTTTTGAGCGAAAATAAGCTACGGACTCTTTTTGACCCAACGCGAACCCTAGTTTTCCTCAGCCATAAATCTTGAGCAGATTCTAATACGTTGGGGTAATCTTAATACATTTTTCCTCTCTGAAATCCTTATACGGGGTTTTGTAAAACCTAGCTTGCTTGATCGTGATGAAAACCCTAGATGGGTAAGTCCTTCTCTAGATGCGACAAAACCTGGTTTTGACTTGTAAAAGTATTTCGGCATCTCTATCATGGGATTGAGTTCATTCCCGTGGTATAGCATCTTCCAATTCTTTGTTTGATATCAAGGGTTGAAGAACTTGTGCCTGAGGGTCGACCGTGGGAGCTGAGGCTCGGACGGAATATCTAATTCTCGTTCATATACCTCTAGTGAGAAGTCTCTAGCTTGAAGCGTTCTGAATTCTACCAATTTGTTTTGCACCCGGAATCTCTGGGTTAATGTTGTAAGATTCTTTCATCTAGGAGTTGGATGTTTGAGCCGCCTCATGTTAGTCACAAAGATGCACGATGCATGGTTCTTCATCAGTCTCTATTTTCTTGCATGAATATGGATTCTCATTTACTGGAGATGTTTGATCGTCTGGGAAAGACCTTTGTTTTGCTCGAGATTGAGTCTTCAGGGATGAGACAAAGTCGTTATTTAGTCTCTGCTAAATGTTTGACAGGGACTCATACGAATATCCGTTGCAATTTTTTTGCTGAGATTTATTCTTCTAAGAGACGGTCAACCGGACTTGAGAGTAGTAGACACCTTCTGGGACTGAGGGAGATGTATTTTGTCCTTCAGTCATCCTGTCTGACTCTGACACATGGGGAAGTTTGTTGAGCCGGTATTTTGATAGAAAAGGCTTGGAGGAGGGGACCGCTAGTAGGCATCTGGATGAGTAGTGTGTGTCCTGGAGAAACAGTATCGCATCCTTCCCTTGTTTACTTCAGTGCATTAGTTGGTTGCGGCTGTATATCGAGTAATGAAGTTTTAACTGAATTGTTGGCCTCACGAGCATCGTTTCAGATTTCTTTTACCTTGATAGATTCGGTTGTAAAGATATTCTCCTTCGCTGTCTTGGGTGAACTAAGATCCCATCGTAAAATGAAGTTGGATGGTCGTTGGTGCAGTTGAGCTAGAGGTTCGCTGAAACTAGTTGTAATTGCTAGGGCTAATTCCTCCTATTTCTGAAAAAACGGATATTGAGATAGCATATCGACCAGCGGTTTTGAACCTTTGCATAAGTATGATCTTTTACCGAGCGTCATCTTGGAAACTAGTCTTGTATGATACTTTGTTGATTTTTGGTCATGACCCTCTAAAGTAGGAAGAACGACAAGTTGTATCCTGGCCGGACAAGGTAGTCCGTGAAAGTAGGCGGCTCTACAACATTTTGATTAGGTCACGAATTTTATGGAGCCTTTCCAAGTTTTTGATAAGTTTATCCTGTAGATGAGGAAACGAAAAATCCGATGGAAAAAGAACTAGGTAAATCGAATACAGAATGAAAGAGTTATAAGTAAAACAGTAAAGTGAAGTAAACTTCCCGAGTCCTTTGTGATCAGGTTGAAGGCCCTTGACCTAAATGAATTTTGGATCAAATATCATCAGAATCTCCAACTTTAGAGCATCATCTGATCATTTAGGTCCTTGAGAGTGATAAGGTCGTCTGGATGGTTGCTCCTTTGCTCTGTCGCGTTCGGAATGAGCTTTATCTTCTCCGGTGAAGTCGATTGCAGGAAAGATCCCGTCAGTGTTATTCTCAGTAGTTTTAGTACTCCTTCTTTAGGAAGCATGTAATTGATCTAGATTTGTTGGATTCATCCCTTCTGGTAACTCTAAAGGCGTTTTCAGATAAGTCTGGATGTCGATCTAAGATTTTGCAAGATTCTGTTGAGTCTTCGAGAGTTCTATTAGGTCCTTATCCAACGTTTTCAAGGATTAGAAGTATATTTCTATGAAAATAGGTTATTAGGATGTTTTGTTATGCAGGAAGAGATCCATGTATTCCGGGAAATATCGGGTGCCCACATATGAAAAGGACCCTGGGACTGTATTAAGGGTCTTCTGCGCCCTTCGTCCTTGGAGTCTACTTGAAGAATTTAGAAAAGCGTCAAGGTGGAAGTTGCGGGTTCGATCCCGCACTAACCACTTGACTAGACTATATCCTTCTCGAATCGGCTCAACTTTGAAAAACAACTTTGAAGAACAACGTCGATTGTTTGGCAAAACACTCTCAAGTCTCAACTCTTTTTTTTTGAAAGGCCTGTATTCTCGGCTATTAGTCGAAAAGGAATTGTGTAGACGTCATCACATCCTCGGGTTGAAGAAGGTCACAAGGGTCGGTTGCTTCTAGCTCCGCGGTTACTTCGGTTTAGTCCCTTTACATAGTATATAGGAAGAGTTAACTCTGGTTCTTTGATCTGGTTGTTTACTTACGTGTGCGTACTTGATATCTTGCTTTAACGCTCTTATTGGAAATGATTGAATTGATTAGATCGCTTCAATAGCCTCGTCTATATTTATATATTCAGTTCTTTTTAGAATCTACTTTTGGCTACTACTAATCTCTCAAATCTTCGATTCTATGTTAGAACATTTTCAGCTGTCTGGGCGAGTAACCTTTTTCTAGGTTCCGAGTTACCTTATTTTAGGCTCCGCTGGCCAAATGCAGTAGTTTCGTATTATAGTCCAGAATAAAACAAGAATACAAAACGAACTAAGCCAGCAGCCACTTCACTTACGTCTAGGCGTTCTTGTGGTGCAATGTCGAGAAGGGAATGTATTTTGCCTAGTGATCCTATTTTACCAACCTTTCTAAAGGAGTCAAAACCCACAAAAGGAAATCTAACTTTTTCCTTAGAGCCTAGTGGCAGCCTCGACCCGAGCGGAAGTGCGATGTGTCTGGAAACTCGAAATCGTAAATGGATTCGGGTACCATTTTGATCGCCTCTTTCATGATCTTATCACGAGTAAAAGGGTCATGAAATACACTATTAAAGTCTCATGCTTTGAAGTTACGTCCCAGATGAGATGGGTGTGTTTCCCCACAGAAGAGGCTGGTGGTTTGGTGGTAGTACTACATCATTTTTCCCAGTTGTTGCTGTCGTTTGGGCCATGGCAGCCAGTGCTCCTAAAATCATAGAAGCAATGTTGCAGAAAAAGAAAAGTTGTTGCACTTTGTGGTCGTCGCAATTACTTTAAGAAGTGACAAAAAAATAGGCTCCAAGTGAACTAAATTGGGCTGTTAAAGAGCATCGATCCATGTATCTATGCTCACCAATCTTTTCAAAGTTTCATAACTCCCCCTTCTTCACCAGTGGAACTGACTAGTGACTCGACCGAAAAAGAACTTTCTATGTGAATTCTCTTATCATAAGCGAATGAGAGATTGGAATCATGCCTAAAAGTGAAAGAAGAATGACCTGGACAGATTGCAGTGTACAAGAAACCAAAGGCTATATCAGACCAGAAGGGGTCCAAGATATCAAACTAGGAAAACTAGTCCTAAGACCAAATCCACTAAACTAGCCCATTAACATAAAGCCTTGTCCATATGAGTCAACTAACTGTCACTAACAGTCAACGTCTGGTCAGAAGAAGTCAACTAACAGTCCACGTCAAGTCAAAGTCCAAGGTCAATGGTCAAGTCTGGTCAACAGGTCAAAAGGTCAAGAATCAAGTCTAAGTCGGATCAGCTGAGTCAAGAAAACAGTTAGCTAGACAGCTGATGAGTCTGATTCACCTAAGCTTGGTGGTCTTGTGGAACTAACAGTTCAATTTCTAACTACAACATTTTAACACTACAAGTTCCAGTTCTAACACATACATTTTAGTGCAAACAATACAACCATTCTATTACTTCATAATTTTAACTACAAACACAATTACAGCTTACCTGCAATTGCAGCTTTAAGCAACACCTTTCTACATTCATACTTCTACACTCACAACAAACTCATTAGAATTCCCATTCCAGAATATATCTATCTTGAGATAACAATTCCAGTATAATTCACTACTATTGAATCAACTCAAACAACAGTTCTCAGCTGCAACCACCACCATTTCTAACGTTTACTAAAATAAACATTTCCTTGCTTCTCTGGCTCTTCTCAATACACATACACACACAACACCAAAAGTGTATCTGTTGAAGATTCATCCATGCCTGCGACATTTCTTACATTCACAACCACCACCATAAGTTACAATTACAGCTCCACTGACATCAATAACAACCACTACAATTCGTAACTCTCACATAAACAATATCTGCAACGGAAAATGGGTCATTTGTCCAAATATTTTTAAAACATGGTTCTAATGGATGAGTAAAAATTATTATGGGTGAAATGGACAAAAAAAATGGCAAGGATGAAACTGGATTCATCCTGGCTTAAACTTAAAGAATAGCAAGGATGAAACTGGATGCATCTTGATGTAAATTAAAAAATAAGAAAAAGTATTTGAAAATGGGTAGGATGAAACTGTTTACATCTTGGCTATTTTAACATTTTTGTCCATTTAAACAATATCAAAACCTAGATGTCTTTTTCACCCAGGAATTGTTTATTTTCGTCTTTTTAACCAATTTTGTGTATCTGCAACTGCAACACTATTATCAGTATCTAAAATATAACAACTTCTCAACTTATCCTCCACCTACATTCACAACATTGCACTACTACCCATTCATTCAATCCCAATTTCCAGGTATCTACCATTAAAACACCACCACCAATATCTAACACTTCTCCCTGTAATTTTAGTTCTTCAAACTCAATCCAAACACAACTTCAAATCAAGATACATACAACACCATCAGCTTCTGCATATTTATCATTTGTAGCTCCATTTCCAGACAACACGAACACACACAACAAACATTTAACATCTTCATTATAATCTTAAATCACCTTCTCAAACACAAATTAACAAATAGTTCAATTGAAATCCACTGACCCTAATTTCTATATTAGCGAAGAACACATGTAAAATCCGAATTCCCGAGGAACCAAAATTAAACTTCAAACACTGAAATTAAACAGCATAGAGACTTACTCAATTAACAGCCTCTTCCAATTTATCTTGATTCATTAACAATTTAAATCTCAAACTAGCAGAGACCCTAATTCATTGAAGCTTCACAAGATAACTCCATATTATCAGTTTAACTTCAACCATAATTCTATTTCGTTTAATCCCTCAATACCCATCTCAAATCACCCTTCTAGAACATCAAATTCATCTTCTAATTTTTCTTTCAACTTCTCTTTCAGAAACCCTAAATTCTTGGATTAATCGTTACAAAAGCTTCACTTCATCGATTTAACAGCAACCCCTTTCTTCTTCATCCATCAACATCTTGATTCACTTCTCAATCTCCCATTAAACCCTAATTCAATCTTCTCAGCTTTATCATGAAACTATAACAGTCTTCAATTGCTCTTCTTCTTAAATCAGAACCAAGCCATCCTCAAGATCACTAACAAGACATCATCAGTCGACTTTCTCGATCGAATCACACAGAAATCGGCAGAGAAGAAGAACAGAGAAAAAATGGCAGAAGAATAAGGAAGAAGAAGAATAAGGAATAAGAAAACAAATCTGCGCTTATCTTCTCGACTTGGTCTTGATAAGACCGACCCAAATTAATAATGGCACCCGACCAAAAGATAGGGGCATCCAGGCCAGATAAACTGCAAAAGACTATTTTACCCTTCGAATTATACCAATGATATCTACTTTGCCTGGTATCCTAATGGCACGTTTGAGCATTCCATTTCGCATAACTTTTTGAAATCTATCTAATGATACTAGTTTCGTATCTAGATCGTTGTTAGATTAATTTCTATGAATTAAAATTCGTGTTAAACTAATCGAGTTATTATCGGCTAATTTGTCACTTGACTGGTCTAATAGCGTTGACGAGCTTGAGGGTCTTTACATGCGGGTCTCCATTCATACAAGTATTTTCGATCGGAGCATCAAGCGGCGCAACCCGTTTCTAATTGACTAAGCCTGTGCCCGTCCAAGGAGGAAGGAGACGTCATTCCAAAAAGCGAAGATTGCTAAGTTGGAAATTGTGATCTGCCTATAGAAGATAGAATCCAAATTATAAGAAACAATTGTAAGATTCATAGATATTGGTAGTTGTCCGGTCGTACCCGAATAATAAGATTCTAGAGGGAAATGCACCTAAGGGCCCGGAGGCAGAATAACCAGCGTATCTCGCGGGGATGTCCTAGGAGTTATTTGGAAACCTCAGTAAGTTGAGTCAGAGCCTAGAGCAGACATGACCAGTGTATCTCGTGATGATGTACTAGGAATCATTCCTTGATCTTAAATAGGGTGAGTCGTGCTTACATGATACATGCATATCTCATCTCTGGGTCATAAGTCCTTCGGGGACGTTTTTACGCATCTACAAAGCCTACATGACCAACAGTATTTCGTCGAGGATGTATACTAGGAATCGTGGCATCAAAATCAGCTCCGTATCGCGAAGACATGCTGGAATTGTGGTTGTTCTTGTTCAGAAATCTACTGGGGACGTTTTACGCTCTACAGAACCTACACGACCAGCAACATCTCGTCGAGGATATGCACTAGGAGTCACGGCATCACGACCAGCAGTGTCTCGCGGGGACTATACTAGAAATCGTGTCTAAGAATGCCTTAAGGGACAAGGGCTTAATCTCTCTCATGAGAGTTGAATTTTGTCTATGGTCTCGAAATGACATTTTTGCCCCTTATCCAAATTCCACCATCTACAATAACGATCTGAGAATCTTGCACAATATATCCTTTTCATAAATAGTATTTCCAAGAGATAAAGAAGCATTGACAATATCAGAGAGTTTAATATGAAATTCTTCAAATGTATCGTTATCATCCATAAGAAGGTTTTCCAAGTCAGAAGTGAGAATTTGAAGTCCAGCTTCCTTTTCTGACGTATTTCATTCGAATACGATCTAAGGATTATACCAAGCTTCTTCAGAAGTTTTACATATAGAGACATGATGTTGCAAATCTTAGCTTACAACATGTATGATTGCATCCAAACCATCTGAATTCTGCTTTGCAGGTGTCTTTTCTTCACTTGTATAATCATCTAAGTGTTTAAACTTAGTTTCCGATCCTTTATTTTCGGAAGATTATACCCATCGACGACTAATAACCAAGTATTAAAATCGTGTAATTGAAGAAAAAATTTCATAGCAGATCTCCACCACTAATAGCTTGTTCCATCAAATCTTGGCGGTACATTAACTGAATACGATTCATGTGAATTCGAATTCATTCTTAAATGTTGGATCGCACCAAACACATATTGTTAGATATTTTCGTGTTTGCCCTCTCTGACACCAATTAAAAAGACGAGGGTACCCAAATATACCAAAATCTTTTAATTATCACTTATAAGTCTTTTACCTAATGTGATCGTCTATGGAACGAGTCGAGACAATACAACAAATTCAGTTTATATTAGAGTATAGCTCGGTTGAACTCACCAAGCATTGGTATGTAAAGTTTGGTTGTAACATTTTAGTATCAAAACTCATCTAGAGTCGCTTGATTAAATACTACAGTCAACTTCGTTTAGGTTAGACTAGAAAGTCTAGGAATATTGAGACATACAATTATTACTCCGAAGACCTGAAGAATGTGAAGAAGTAGCGAACTACAACAACGACATCATCCTTCCACTTGAGGTTAGTAATATTGACTTGAATTGTTTCATTCCTAACGTATCTTTCAAGTCGTGCTATATTGAAAACATAACTGCGAAGATGTATATACTGTACATATTGTATAATACTCTAGTGATGTGACATGATCATAATAGTATGATCATAGTATTAGGGAATTAGACTACGAAGTATAACGCTTATCTTTTGAACTTCGTAGATATGACATCCACATGATCTTATATATATTGTTATGATTATGTGAATGGGTTATGGTGAAGATTTCATCTTAGGAAACAATGTTTTACATTTTTTTAAAGGAAGTACATTCATGAACTTGTTTCTTGAATCGAAAGGGAAATCATTAGGCTTATTGGTCCGGCTATTCATTGCAAATCTTTGGATGACCAATATGTGTGAGATGGTAGAACTTATCTTAACTTAGGTTATGTATCTTGGTATAACTAATCACAATGCCTGACTTATGATTTGGTATGATCAGATTTTGTTAATTGGTGTAACTGATGCTAAGTAACCACCATGTGATGGTATGGTCGATATTTGTAATTGGTGTCACCGGTCATGAGTGTATGTATATCGATCCTTGTAATTGGTGTAACCGGTCCTGGTAATTGGTGTGACCGATCCTAAGTAATACCATGTGTAGATGGAACCGATCCTTGTAACTGGTGTAACCGATCCTAGTGACTGGTGTGACCGATCACAAGTGTTTCCATATTTAGGTATAACCGATCCTAGTGATTGGTAAAACCGATTGAACCCATGTATGTGATTTGGTATTTGATCAATCACATAGTAGTCTTGGAAAACAGGCGAACCAATTCTAAAATTGTTTGGAAGTGTGGTATAATCGTTTCCAGGAATGCAAATCCATGTAAATATGAAATAAGGATTTGCAGTGAAAAGATGTCAACATACTTTGAACACGAGCAGTAACTCTTATCATTTATTGTTCAAATATATTCTTTAGTACTCAAGGTGATCATGTACCGAAATAAATATAAGAATCTTTTAATTAAGGTTTTTGGTTTTATATACTTTAATTACCAACAATTAATGCATATCTCTAGAAAATAAAAATTAGTAATGCGCATTTACTAATTGGAGATTTTCTATTGAGAGATTTCGGAAATGTTGGACAAGCATTTATTGAAATTAGGAAAACCGAATTTTGCCATTCATTGCAAATTTTGAGAATATTTTCGGTTTTGGAAACTCCTTGGTATCCAAACATCCTTGGTCTATAAATACCTAAGTTTGCATTTTTAGCAAATTATCCTAAGAGCTAGGAAAACTTCATTTCTTGTTGTTTCTGGTGGAGCCATCTATTCGGAGAGGAAAGTATCCTAATTAGGTGAAATCTCTTACGAACGCTCGTTCAAAGACTTCCGTAGGATCAAGAAGCTCTACGAGTACCGCTGGTGGAAAACTAGATAATTGCAGTGTTATTAGTTTTCGATTGATTTGATTGTATAACAGTTGTTGAAACTTTGATTGCACCTAGTTTGTTTATGCTTGAGAATCTTCTCTTCTGATATAAGATTCACTTAAACTAGATCACAGTATCTACGAGATCTTTAGAACTGTTGTTAGATCTAAAGACATCTTGTGATAATCCATTGTTAATAGACTCCGTTCTGTGCGTGATTGATCACAAGAGATTCAAGTGGTGATGTGCAGGTTATTGAATATTAAAGAAGATTTGAAGACGAATAAGATTTCTTATTGGTTTTCGTATCTTGTGAATTGTGTGCACAAACCTTGATCGGATGGGATCCAACTAGAATCGTATTTATTCGATTGATTAGTTGCGTGAGATCGGCATTCTCCATATATCTCTTTGAGATCTATATTGATTGAGTGCGAATCTATACTTGACTATTTCGGTAGTTAAAGTTTGATTGATCTAACCAGACAAAGGATTTTATCTGATTAAACATAAGATCCTTTGTCAACGACTCATATAAATCTTGTAGAAATATTGATTAGAGTGGTTACCAAACAGATTCTTCCTTTACTGTTTGGAATACGATACACAAGACTTACTATTCACATGCGTGACTCTAGAAGTCGAAGGCGCAGGGATACTGAGGGAACTAAGTAGCTAGGGGTAGTTTTTTTGGTCTCAACAATGCGAAGTTGGTATTAGATTTTGTATAGAGGCTTAATTATGAGAGTATTCAAAACTGGACTAGGTCCCGATTTTTTTTTGTGCATTTGTGGTTTCCTCGTTAGCAAAATCTTGTTGTGTCTTTTACTTTGATTTCCACATTATAATTGTTTATTATAATAAAGTAAAATACATATTCGTTAACTCCGCATTACTTGATAATGATCCTATATAGTTTGGTTATTACCCAACCTATTATCAAGTAACACACTTTGTTGTAGTATTGTCTCGATCTTGTATCTATAGTCAATCACACAAGTTATCTTGTTGTTTTATTGTCTCGATCTCGTATCCATAGAAAATCACACGAAGCGTAAACCGAATTGTCGTATTGTCTCGACTCTGTCCATAGACGATCATATTCGGTAAATGACTTATAGGTTGAAACAAAAAGATTGTGGTATATTTAGGTACCTTCGTCTTTCCAATTGGTATCAAAGCAGGCAAACACGAAAAGTTCTAAAAATCTGTGTTTGGTGCGATCCAACCTATAAGATTTGAATCTATGTCTGATTCAGTTAACGTTACGCAAGATTGCGAATACTCAAAATTTGAAGATGTTACTACTTTGTTAACTCATGATCCAGGAGTTACGAAAATAAAGAGTACATCTGAATCTATATTTGTTGGAAAAGAAGATGCTGATAAAGAGTTGGTAAAACTCCTAAAGCCAATAAGATATCTGTCTACAAGGATGTTCATATTAAAGACAGAATCTAATCTTCATAAGCAAGAGATAAAAGAAGAAAGGGACATTCAACTAAATGTTCTATCCAAAGAGAATATGGATCTCACTGTCAAAGTAGAAGCTCTTGGTAAATCTCCTACTCAAGAACAAGAGGTTCATTTTATGACTCTGACTAATGATTATTTTATAATTTCTTCTGATGAGGAAATCAAAAGTCCTTGCTCGACTTTTTACAGATTTTGATAACAAGACTTGTTTGTTCACGTCTGAAACAGATCATGATGATGGTAGTCTGCCTAACTACATCAAGTCAGAAGAGAATGAAAAGCCATCTTCTACAACTACTGATGATCAAACGAAATCTTGTCTAAAGAAAACTTTGAACTGGTTCCGTGAGAAAGATATTAAGGATACAAATTTCAGTCACTTGACAGGAAACTTATACTTTTTCAAAATACTATTGTAAAATTGTTAAAAGAAGTTTCTTATTTTTAAAAAACTGAAAGATCATTCCTCAGTAGAAAGAAAAGATATGCCCAAATTAGATGAAAGAGTTGATAATCATTCTGGAAAAAGGTTCCACCTAACTCATGTTGGAACATTATCTGTTTACATGAAGGTATTTCACCTACTGGACGATTCCAGAAGAAAGGGAAGGAAATAATTTCTGCCGAAAGAAACAATCAAGGAAGATTTCCAATAATTGTTTCTGATTATCAAGATGATGTGCATAATAAGGAAATCCTTAGAATGAGAAAATCTTATGAAAATTTCATAAATAGAATTAAGAGAGATTTATCCATCTCTGAAAATTCTCACATTAGTACAGTTTCTCCTCATGATCTAAATCTCTTTACGAACAAGAACGGTCAACTTTCTGGGAGAAAATATGTTGGGCAGAAATTTCCAAAAAGAAACATGAACTATGTTTTTGATACCAGTTATAAGCAAGATAGGCTTACTCCAATACAACCTAGTTGTACGGAGGATGTGCACTGATAGGTGTAGAATACACCTTGATTTAATATCTATTGGTTATGCTTTCTTTGCTATTTTTCTTGTAAATTACGTATTTTACGTGTCTTTTGAGTTTTATAGGTATTTTGGATTCATGCGGGAGAAAAGAAGAAGAAATCATTCACTTTGAGCTGAAAAGGGTAAAAAGGTCATTCATAGGCGAATACTATTAGGAGTCCAGCCACATGTTAAGGGGCAGCCAGATTTTGGTTAAAAGAGAAGTGCTAAAAACACTCGGCAAGAAACTACGGGGCACCCAATCTGTGGGTGGTTCCTACCTATGCAGTGGGGTGTAATTATGCAACCCTGTTTTGTTAAACACAACCCTAAATTCGAGAGTCTCTCATTCATTTCTTTCATTTGGCGTATTCCTATGCACATGCCAAACACTGATTTTTGGCATATATGCACCCACTATGGGTATGCCAAACTGCCAAAATCATACGCATATATGTTATTCCTGACATATAGACATACACGACAGAGTTTCCAGCGAGCGATAGAGTCTCAGTCGATCGATGGTCAAAATAGCGCTCGTTGGTCTTTAAATCGCCAGCGATAGTCGAGCTAGCGCTCGGTTCTCTGATCATCGCTTATCATATCTTCATCCAACGGCTACCATTTTCCCCCTCTATAAATACCTAATTTCTACCCATTCCAACCCAACTTCAAATTCATTTCACCATGCCTGGTGCTCGCATAACCGAAGTGGATTTTACTCCAGAGAAAGATGTTTCTTTAATCGATGTTGGTTTTCAGTTGGAAGCGATAGAGATTTCACTTTAGAGACTTTTAACTTATGGGACACTTTGTTTCAAAGGTTTACGGCGTTAATTCACGTAAATCCAACAAGAACAAGTGAGTGTCTTCAAAATCGTTATTGTTTCATCAATAACAATGTTAGAAAGTATCAGCAAATTATGTGGTTGATAAAAGGGGATAATCCTGGGTTGTCAAATGAAGAACTAAAAGTTAGAGCTCGTACCAAATTCGCCGAAGGAAACGGAAGATGGTTTAGTCACGATGAATGTTATGAACTCTACAATGTTCATATGCATGGATTCAAATTATAAGTATTGTTTTATGCAATCAAGGTTAATTTTTAATGAAATGTAAAACTAATTTCTATTTGAATATTAATATAAAGATAGTTTCCATTAATTAAAAAAAACACATTTCAACTACTCATTATCTTGTCCATTTCCTCTATGACCAAAGATCTAATGTTCAACAAATCGGTTAAGGTGCCGGTTTGAGACTCACTTGGTGCTTGAGTCTCATCAGAATCACCATAACCTTGATAAGCAATGGGTTCAGGGCGCATGGGAACACGATACAAATATTGAAATACGTTTTGTTGATATTGTTGCTGGAAGGTTGAAATGCTTGATGAGGTTGACGCAATTGCAGTATACAGATTCGTTTGCCTAACTACTTCCATGTTCACACCACCACCTGGAGTCATTATGTCAGTTTGCAAATGATTAAACATACGTGCAGGAGTTGTATCCAAGCCAATATTTTCTTCACCACCACGTACTGCTTGACTATCTAACACTGTGTTTAGAGTAGAACTTTCTGGTACCTCCTCCATAGGACGACGTCTCAATCTTCTTTCACTTCTATCACTTCCACGACTTTGTTGACTTCCAGTTAGACTCATTCCTCTACCAGCTCTAACACTGGGACTCAAATGAGTCATTCCTCTACCAGAAGCTCTACCACTTGGACTCATTCCTCTAACACTGGGACTCATTCCCCTACTACTACCCGAACCATCATTATCCTCAAATCCTTGATCATGTCAAACATCATGATTTCCCTCATTTTTTGCAACTCATGCAAGTGCATTCTCTGAAATCCCTGAACAAAAGCCTCATAATCGTTCAACCAGGTCTGATACTCCAACTCTGTAGCATTGATCCCCATGTATGGATAAGTCCGATCAAGTGCACCAGAAGCAATTGGATAAGTAACAACCTCTCCAGATATGCTGGATATAGTATGTACTTCCCAAGAAAATGGTGGCATGATTGACGATGAACTTTTAGAAGGATATGCAAATGCGTCACCCATCTCTGGTGGAGGTTGGGAAGGAAGAAATTCATTGGCAAGTGGCAACCTACCTAAAGCTGGGAAATCCATCCGACCCAAACTTTGAGGTTGCATAGCAATATTGGGCTTGAAAATAGTGTTATACCAAGATAGGTAGTCATTTCTTTCCATTGGCTCCTGGATCAATTCATCAGCTTCTTGCCAATGATGACCTTCCTTATCAATTTGAAGTAATCGTCTCCTGAAACATCTGAACTGGGATAAGGGTTGACGGCTATCACTGATCTTCTTTGCAACTGAAGAAGTTGTCTTTCACCATAATACCAAACACCCTTCTCAGAAATAGGGTTGTATAACACCATCCTTGTAAGGATTATCTGTACCATTCTCTGACCTAGTTCTTCTTCGAACTCATGTATTGCTTCATACGGCTGGGAGACAAGGTTAAGGCTTGTTCTACATAATTGCTGAATATTATGAACAATAGCAGTATGTTGACCATCTTCAATTTGTGTAGGTTCCCAATTCTCGGAATCATACTTCCGTATGATCGGAAATACATTAGTATGATTCTTAAGAGAAGGTTCCGAAACACGGAAATATGTATACCACCAATACTGAAAATAATAACATTATTGGTTATTAAATTTTCCATATGAAAATGACAAAAAAATACATAGTGTGAAAAATATTGGTTCTTACCTCCAGAACTCCGCAAAAAGCATTAAAACTATCTTTTCCATACGTCGAGCATTCACCGAGGGCCATGTAAATCTTTGATAAATTCGGAGACCCCCAGTCATATGTCGGTGCTTGCTCTAAATCTTCTAATGCTTCGAGAAACCCAATTAACACTACTGAGATAGCATTTGGAAATAGCATTGGCCTAGTGTCCACAATACAAACAGACGTTCAAGCTTCTCATAATGGTCGGGGATCAATTTAGTCTGTTAAATGGAAGTAAGTTTCTATCACATGGAATTCCCGTTAACATGTACAAATCTATCGGTGTAACCCTATTAACAACAATTATTCATAATTAGAGTTTGTTGATTTTTATAAAACAAAATACATAATTTAAAAATTAAATTACTTGAAAAAAATGACCTACCACATTCAAAGTCCTTGAAAAAGAATGTATTTGTAGTCTTCCACCATCGTTCTAATATAACTTGAACTCCTTAAGTCCTGTGATTTATAGGTTGTATATGATATAGATGATGCCAATGATATCTTCTAATTTTCTCTTGAACAACAGGTGGAAGTAATTGAAAAATCGTATGTAACTCAGTCCATCCACCTCTTGGATTTACCGAATTAACTCGCTCCTCATGATTAGAAAGGTGATTAGAGAATACACCTTCACCGGCTACTTGTCTAACATTATTAAAATCATAATTTGTATCCACAACAAAACTTATTCCACTGGTTGGGGTACTAGTACATTCTTTCGCTTTTCTGTTTCTTTTTTTTCTCTCCATATTTTGTTTAAGAAGTGATTGTGAAGGGAAAGAGTTGAGAAGGGAAGAATAGTTGAAGGGAAACAGAAGATTTGAGAAGGGTTGAGAAGCATCGACAAAATACGGTATTTATAGCGTTAGAATATCGTACGCTGTCGATATTAATTATAACGCCAGCGACCGATTCAATAGCGAGCGTTATTGACAATATCGCACACTGAATGTCTATCGCTTATCGGTTTTCCCATAGTGGCGCAATCGGTTTGCCATGCCACATGGTATGCCAAACATCATTTTTTTGGCATGTGCATAGGAATAAGCCTTACACATCTGAAATTGAGATCAATCGCTGCACATCAACATGAACCTGAAATAGCAGAGAGAGGGGTAAATCTGAGCAGAGACAAATCGAGACAGAGATGAGTTCGAGATGAAGAAGTGAATAAAGAGAAACCTGAGAGTTGAGATGTAGAAAATAATGAAGCTCAGATGGAGGAATTAGCGATCTTTCTCATCATTTGCTGCCATCGAAGGTTGATTCAAGAAACCATGTCAAGAATGGAATCAGGGTTCGTCTCGTCGCTGCAATTGAAGAATAAAGTAACGGGTTGGTGGTGATTCGAGAGATTCATGGAGGTTTGGGTGGATTGTTGTTGAAATTGAATTTAGGGTTTGCTGCTACCATTAATAACCGTAGTGAATCGAAATTGAAAGGAAGTGAAAGAGGAAATGACGAATTCAAATGGGGAAATTTGCTGTCAAGATCAAGATCAAGTATGGTGATTAACAGAGATGATATTGCAACCGATTTAGGTGGTTCTGAGTTTACAACAAATGGAAGAATTTGTAAACTGAGATGGAGATGGTTGATGGGTTCGTGGAAGAAGAGAAATTGAACTCAGGGAGGTGGTTGAGCACTGGTGGTGTTGTTGGATGATGGGTTGCTGGTGATTACCCTTGATAACTGGTAGAGGACCTTGATGTGGTGATGCAGTGAAGGATAAATTAGTGTTGGTATAGCAGATGATGGTGTTCTTGAGGTTGATAGGAATTACAAGATGTTGCTGCTGAGAACTGTGCTGTACAGGGAACGATGAACGAGTGAATTAATTGAATCCTAGATGTATGTTAGGAATTTTCGCAGGAAGGAGACTAAAGTGATGCCAGAATTAGGCATGGAACTGGTTGAAATACAAACAGAAATCTGCCGGATTTTCATCCCGGCAAGTAAACTCAGAGAATCGAACTGACCCAGCAACTCAGATCAGTTAGCTGAGTTCGACAGTTGTCTCGGCTGACTACCTCTTACTTGACTTTCTTGACTAACAGCTTGACCCGTTTGACCGTTAACTTTGACGGTGCCTTGATGGAATATTCTGTCGACGGTTTAGAAGCTCAGGTTACCGGCGACGACTTCAGGGTTCTCACGATGGTTTTGGTTTTAGATTTTATAGAGCAAAAGAAAATAAACAAATCAATTAAAATATAAAGGAAATCAATAAGTGAAAATAGATCAAGGAATCCTTCTTCGTTGCAAAACAATGGTTCAAGTTATGTTCTTTTCCACTTTTTATCAATCACAGACTATCACCAACCGTAGGTTAATAGGTTCCCTTAGCTAACCCCAAAATTCCTCGTTTCACTGAGTAATAGGTCCGCTTAGTTATCAGATTCTATTCTAAATAACCACCTTGAGGTTCGCTTACAAGATGTAATTCAATGCATTAAGATTTATGAATTTAGGTTTAGTACTAGTAGTTAAACTCGGTTCGCTCGGTTCACTTGCTAGCGTTGTTTTCACATACAATTGCTCCATGGAATCCCTCCGTAAGGTCTCGTGTTTTCTACTTGTGTAAATAGTCAAGAAACAATTACGTATCCCCTAAATTTCACTAGCTTTAGATTGAATTAAAAAATCGATTTAGCGTGCACTCTAAACAACCTATCAAACAATCATAAACACTCATATTAGTAAAAACAAACGATAATCATGTGAAAACTTCAAAGTAGATTTATAACAAAACTCAAAACATGTTAAGAACTAGGAATTCATCCTCAATCAATAAGAAAATTAGCTACTCATGTTTTTGAAATTCACACCAATAATAAAAAGAAGAATTTTGAAAAGCAAGCAAAAACACAAATGTTGTGTGTGTAGAGGTGTAAAAGTGTATAAGTGCATCGAGAAAAGTAGAGAACTTCTCTATTTATAGGCTTCAATTTCCTAGCAATCCTCTTAGGAATAGACTCCCTTTCCTTTGGCAATTCAATTTCCAAGTCTAAGTCTTTCTCAAATTCTTCCATCTTCACTTTCCAAATTCAAGTCCAATACCTCAAACCATGAGTGTAGACGAGTCTAGATAATTATTCACAATTTTTTGTACTTTTGGTCACCTGAAAAGTTATCGGGATCATCGGAACTTAACTACCACCATATTACTTGTTAATTGAGTGGAAAAATATTCACTAATTTGTTGTGGTTACGACACGCATCATGCACCATCATCCAAGTCGTGCTCATAACTTTAGGGATGAGGAAGTACATAAAACGAGAGCACATTTTTTTGTGTTTGTATCAGAAAAATCTATGACAAATTTTGGATAATCTGCAAATCCATTTTGTCTTAAAAAATTGTTGTTCATGTTTATCATGATTAGATTTTATTTGAAATTTTCGAATTTTAATAAACTTCCAGGATGAGAATTTCGGACACAAGAAACAAATATATTCTTATATTTTCAGAAATTCCTGGATATTTCGGTCCGAAAGTTGTCTCTTCTTAAGAGAAACTTTCTCTTGCCTGTATTAAGAAACTGAAAAAGCGAGGGGTCTAACAACCACACCCAATATTTCGCTTAGCAATCTGTATGGAATAACTCCAATATACTTTCAAAAGAATCAACTAGACAGTCAGACTCAATCTTAAGAAAAGTATATCAAAGAGTTATATCTCAATTTCTCAATTCAACCCGCAATCAAACAAATAGGAATTTACAAGCCCGATTGAATATAAGAAATAAATTGGATGGTATCAAAAACCAATATCCAAGTGTCAATCAATTTAATCAACAACTATAGGTTGGATTCACTATTGATTGAACTTACGCATAACATGTGATATTATTATTATATAATAAAATATAATGCGGAAAAGAAATAACACAGACACCAGAAATTTTGTTAACGAGTAAACCGCAAATGCGGAAAACCCCGGGACCTAGTCCAGATTTGAACACCACACTGTATTAATCCGCTACAGACACTAACCTACTCCAAGTTAATTTCGGACTGGAATGTAGTTGATCCCTAACCAATCTCACACTGATCAAGGTATAGTTGCGCTCCTTACGTCTTTGTATCCCAGCAGGACTCTACGCACTTGATTCCCTTAGTTCATCTCACCCACAACTAAGAGTTGCTACGGTCCAAAGTCGAAGACTTGATAAACAATTCTGTCTCACACAGAAAAGTTTATTGAATAGATAAATTTGTCTCCCATAGATAAACCTATGAGTTTGTTCCATCTTTTGATAAATCAAGGTGAACACGAATTGATATATCGAACTTATATTACCGAAGAACAGCCTAGAAATATCAATCACCTCACAATAATCTTAATCGTATGGTAACGAAACAAGATATTGTGGAATCACAAACGATGACACGAAGATGTTTGTGACTAATTTTTTTATCTTGCCTATCGGAGATTAAATATCGAGTCAATCTTAGAGAAGATAGTACTCAATCACGATAGAAAACAACAAGATCACAAGACGCAACTACAGAGAAAATAATTGGGTCTGTCTTCACAATCCCAATGAAGTCTTCAAGTCGTTAACCTACAGGGTTTTGTGAAAAACCTAGGGTTAAAGGTGAAAAAGCGGGGGTCTAACAACCGTACCCAATATTTTGATTAGCAATCTGTATGGACTAACTCCAATATACTTTTAAGAGAATCAACTAGACAGTCAGACTCAATCTTAATAAAAGAATATCAAAGAGTTATATCTCTCTTTCTCGATTCAATACTTACTCAAGAAAATAGAAATCTGCGAGTTTAATTGAATACAAGAGAAATCACTTGAACAGTACCAAAGACCAATGTTCAAGTATCAATAAATTTAAATCAACAACCAAAGGTTGGATTTCCCAATTGATTGATTCGACGCACCACCTGGGATATTTTAATTATATAACAAAATATAACGCGGAAAAGAAATAACACAGACACCATAAGTTTTTTTAACGAGGAAACCGCAAATGCAGAAAAATCCCGGGACCTAGTCCAGATTGAATACACACTGTATTAAGACGCTACATACACTAGACTACTACAAACTAACTTTGGTCTGGACTGTAGTTGTACCCCAATCAATCTCACACTGATCCAAGGTACAATTGCGCTCCCACTTATATGATCCCAGCAGGATACTACGCACTTGATTCCCTTAGATGATCTCATCCACAACTAAGAGTTGCTACGACCCAAAGTCGAAGACTTTAATAAACAAATTTGCATCACACGGAAAAGTCTACGGTAATAGATAAATATCTCCCATGGAAATACCTACGAGTTTTTGTTCCGTCTTTTGATAAATAAAGGTGAACATGAACCAATTGATAAACCAGACTTATATTCCCGAAGAAAAACTCAGTATTATCTATCACCTCTCAATAATCTTAATCGACTAGCGAAAGAAGATATTGTGGAATCACAAACGATGATACGAAGATGTTTGTGACTACTTTATATCTTGCCTATCGGAGAAATCAATCTCAAGCCAATCTTACGATTGTACTTAGTACGATAGAAACAACAAGATCATATCACACAACTACAAGAAAAGTAGTATCGGTCTGGATTCAAAATCCCAATGAAGTCTTCAAGTCATTAACCTACATGGTCTCGGTAGAAATCTAAGGTTAAAGGAGAATCGACTTTAGATAATACAACTAGTATCACACAAGAGGTGTGGGGATTAGGCTTCCCAGTTGCTAGAGTTCTCCCTTATATAGTCTTTCAAATCAGGGTTTGCAATCAATGTTAGCTTAGTAACAAAGCATTCAATATTCAGCGTTAGATGAAAACCTGATTAGATTCAAGCTAATATCTTTCAACTGTTAGATCGTAACTTAGCTTGTTACACACACATGAAATGCACGTTTATTTAGGTTTGTGTAACCGTACCCAAACATGTACATCTAGTTGGTTCAACAGTAGTTAACCAAATGGTTAGCCATATGAGCACTTTCATATCAACCATATTCTTCTTTACCATAACTAGTTCAAATGACTCAAATGAACTAGTTAGAGAGTTGTTCAATTGCTTAGATCTTATAGAAGTATACAAGACAAAATCGAAGAAAAAATGATTTGATTCACTCGATTCGATTCATGAACTTTATAGCCATGGTTTGCAAACTTGCATTCCTTAGTTTATATAAGTTTAAGTTCACGAATAATCGTTTTTAGAAAATAACCAACTTAAGTACGTGGACTGGTACGCGGGCTTAAGTACCCGGAATAAGTTTGTTTTTAGTTCACAAACTAAAGCAGATTTTCTCGGGAAGAGAACCTCCGACGGTACGCGAACTGGGTACGCGGACTCTGTTCCGGTTTTCCTGAGCAGCAAAGTACGCATACTTTGGTTCAAGGAATAAAGACTTGTACATGTATGAGTTACCACACAATGCTTATATCCAACCATGGTTATATATTTTAAACTCTCATTTCAATCATTGAAACATTCTTAGAGGACGTTATATAGTTGTTGTTCACACACTATTTTTCGTCAAAGCAATTTTCAAGTAATTGAAACTTAACATGACTTTCGTCACTAGTAAAGATGAACTTGGCCAAAGTGAAAGCTGACCAACAATATTTCGAGAAATAGATAAGCGAGATAAAATCGGCTCGAAATAGCAAATGTGTATAATCAAAGTCTATATAGCAAAACGACTTTTGTCTCAAGATAGGAGATAAAGTATATAGACTTTTTAGTGATAGATAAGTTCAAGTCTCCACATACCTTTTAGTCGATGAAGTTCCACCGGTTCCTTGAGTAGTTCTCCGTATTTGTATGATGATCGCCATGGAGTCTTGAGTTCAACTATACTTTTCCAGTTTCTAGAGTTCTCCTTCATATAGTCTTCAAATCAGGGTTTGCAATCAATGTTACTTTGGTAACAAGGCATTCAATATTCACCGTTAGATGAAAACCTGATTAGACTCAAGATAATATCTTTCAACCTTTAGATAGAACTTAGCTTGTTAAACACAAATGAAATGTACCTTCATTTAGATATGAGTAACCGTACCTAAACGTGTACACCTTGTTGGCTTAACAATAGTTAACCGAAGTTATCCATATGAGCACTTTCATATCAACCATATTCATCTTAACCATAACTAATTCAAATGACTCAAATGAAACTAGTTCTAGAGTTGTTCAATTGTTTATATTCTCATAGAAGTATACACGACACAGTTGAAGCAAAATCGATTTTGATTCACTCGAATCAAGTCACGGACATTATAGCCACGGTTTGCAAAAGATTGCATTCCTTATTATATAAATGTATTAGTTCATGAACAAACCGATTTTAGAACATTATCCACTCAGGTATGCAAACGGGTACGCATACCTTAGTAGTCGGACTAAGTTTTGGTTCGCCAGTATGCGAACGGGTACGCATACCTCCAAACTCAGCAGAATTTCCCGGACATGAACCTTACGCCAGTACGCCTACCGGTATGTGTACAAAGTTCCTAGACTTTCTCAAACCAACCAGTATGCATACAGGTATGCATACTATGGTTCCCGGACATGGATTACATATATGGAAGTATGCATACTATGCTTGAATCCAATTGTTCTAAACTCTTATTTCAACCATTGAAACATTCTCGGAGGACGGGAATAACTGTCTCACACAAACTATTAGCTTCAAAGCAATTTTCAAGTGATCGAATGATCAATACAAAACATTCTGAGTCTACATCAAATGACTGTCTCACACAAATCATGTAAGGTATTACCAGGCGATTTTCACATGATCATCTTTTGACTTTCCTCAAGAATATAAGATGAACTTGGTTAAAGCGAAAGCTTACCAACACATATTTCGAGAAATATGCAAGCGAGTTAAACTCAGCTCGACATATCAAATGTGAATAATTGAAGTTTATGTAGCTATACGACTTTTGTCTCAAATAGGAGATAGAGTAGATAGACTTTTGAGTGATATATGAGTTCAAGTCTCCACATACCTTTTGTTGATGAAGTTCCACAAGCTCCCCTTAGTAGTTATTCGTCTTCAATAGATGAACGTCGTGAAGTCTAAGCTCAACTACAGTTTTTTATCCTAATCCGAGACTTAGCTATAAGTAGACTAGAAATCAAGACTTATAGTTTTGGCAACTAAACTTGACAAACAAGCTTGAGATAGCAACGCTTGCAAGTTCGATCGAGCTGTGCTCTAACAATCTCCCCGTTTATTAATTTTAGTGACAAAACTATCAATACATATGGATTACAAAATAAATAAACGTTGTAGCTTCTCATCCAAATGCTTGATCTCCTTGGTTCTTCAACATTACTCGAAATCTTCGTCACTTCCAAGTACTGTAGTGATTCTGAACGTATTTAACTAAGCATCAATGTTGTTGAAGATCCGTAGCTATAACAATGAGAAAACAGTTGATTTCAATCATTGGTATACAGTGTCATAGTATTATTACAAAGCATCAAAGTTCAATTGTATCACAACTTTGAAAACAATACTATAGTGATATGTATCACTCCCCCTTAGTCAATACTTCATCTCACATGAAAATCACTCTCCCTTACATAATGATCTGTAAATCATATGTATTTGTAGTGTGAACTACACATTAATTCTCCCCCTTTTTGTCAATAAAAATTGGCAAAGGTACGAAAACTAGTGGAACCTAATGAAACTCCCATGGAGATTCTTCATGACCAAGAGAAAACAACATATCAACTTGTTTAGATGCAATCATATAGTCGAAACTAAATGCATTCATCAAGGAGTTAATAGAGATACATGAAAACCCCTACAATATTCCACAGCCGCACTCCCCACAAAGATTTGGCAATTGAGCACAGGTTCAATTAAGAACTCTCCCCCATAAAATGTCATTCCCGAAAGAACAGCAAGAGCGACCTTAATTTCACAAGAAAAGAAGGATTTCTTTGGACAATAACAAATCACATGAAACATGAATTTGTATCCAAAATACTCAATTAAATTAACCACAAGAGAATCTATGATTAATTTAATCGTAAATGCTCAACATAAGAGAACTTATGGAGCCACACAGTATTTACACAAATATATGGATCAGGGAAAGACAATACTGCGGAATATTCAAAGATTTCATTCTATTTTTCATCACTATTTGCACAGAGACACGTATTAGACTTAATATTTTTAAACAAAAGTTCGTCCTATCTTCCATCAATATTTGCATAATGATGTAATAGGCTTAACTTTTGTTATCAAAAGTTCATTCAATCTTTTATCAATATTTTCATAATGATTTATGAAAGACTTAACTTTTGACAAATATGGGACAATCATAGTTCACGGACGCAAACACACATATCCCATAATAAGTTGCAATATATGAAACCATAAAGATTACTACTGCAAAATCATCTTTCAAATAAACTTTAGAATTTAAATAAATAAATCTAAAAACATTGCAAGATGAAAACCGTTGGAAATAGCTACACTCACAATAATGGCTATTCCAAACCCTAGCTATCCTTCTTAAAACATAAGAATAAATTCTCATAAGAAGTTTCCTAGACATTGAGACCTCAAAAAAATTCTTTATCGTCCCCAAACTCCTTGTCGTCAACAGCCATTGGAACATAAGGTTCATGAAGAAAGGGGTCAATTCCAACAAACTTTCTAGACTGATGGCGAAACAGGGCCTTCTGAATTTCAAGATGATAGGAGCCTAAAATACATATTTCGAATATCAATTTCTTATGCTTTTCTTAACTATTTCTCTTGTATTATTGTATATTACCTTTATTTTGCATTTTGTATGCACTATGGAATCATGCGATATGAAACAAACAAAATTAAAATCGGTTTCTTACTTGAGAACTTTAGGTGTTGACGGATTCATATCGTAGCAAGGGCGCAAGTCCTTAATGCTTTGAAACCCAACAGGAGACAGTCATTTATGTTTAGGACAGAATACTAGAGCACCAAACTAAACTCTAAACTGTTCAAGCTACCAATTCAACCTAATGGACTTACTTAATAGGGTTGATATTTACTGGGCGCTTTCATCCTCACCTTTGGCGCAAAATAGAAACCTATACTAGCTCGAGATTTGGTATTTTCTTCACAGTTTACAAGTTCAGGTCAAGACCAAGATGACTGCACCATGGTCTCAGTGGCTCGTGACTTTAGTTCGAAGACAAGAGAAGGAAGGTGGTACGAGTCTGTGAGTTTTTTTTATGGCCAGAAAGACAGGGAAGAAGGATGAGCTTTGTCGTTAACTTCTAACGGCGAGCAAAGATGATTAATGAGGAGTAAAAAATACTAGAACCCCCCTACTATATGGGTTCAACATATAGAAGCCCCATAAAATGTATCCTTCACTATCAACTCCATACTTTAGGAAAATGATACTACTAGGCCCAAAAAATCAATTTTTCTTCAGATTTGGCCCATAATTAATGATTATTAATTTTAATAATGACAACACTACCCTTTTCTATAAATACAAGAGGAATATCAGAAGATTCTTTTCATTTCTCTATTCCCTTTCTCTCTCTTCTCTCTTTCTCTCTCGGTTCTATCAAATTCAGTTCGATGAAGAAGAAAAAGAATCAATTTGATTCAATAGATTTCATTGTTGATCATCATTTAAACTACAAATCTGAATCAATCGATTTTATGTGAATCTAGGTTTCAGTTGGTTCTAAGCTGCATCAGATTAGGTTTTCGTTGGTTTAACTGGTTTTATGAAGAATTTGAATCTGGAATTTTAGGTTTTAGTTGATTCGAAGCTGCATCAGGTTAGATTTTCGTCATTCTTAATTTTTCTTATTTCGATTAGGTTTTTGATTTTTGTTTTGATTGATTCTATTCAGATCTGAGAAGAATAAGAAGAACCAGATTTTTCTTGAATCTATCGAAGATCTTCAATGTCGTTTTAACCTTAATTTCTTGCTTTTTGTGCAGGTTCAACAATGGAATTAAGAAGATCTTCAACAGCATCAGAAATTAAATCGTCGTCATTCATTTCATCTTTGACAACAACTAATGAAGAATCATCTTATAATAATAATTCATCTGAAGATTTGGTATGAGCAAGATCTAAAAATCAGTAAGATTTCTCTTTTTTTTTTCTTGAATCAACAGGTTTTAAATCAAAGTATACGTTTAGATTATTGTTGTTGTTGTTGATGATGATGTTTTAGAAGATAAATGATTGAACACCGTTCTACTGATAATAAAATTTCTCACAAGCTTGATGGAGCAAAATTTATAGATAGATGTAAATGAGACAGATATCAGTGTTTTTGCTAGATGCGAATCATTAGTTGAAAATTATTTTAAAAGAAAGGACAGATTCTCATGAGAAGATAGAGCTTATCGTTATCAGTATTGTAGAGGGTACTAATGATCATTAACATATTTATGTACTGTGTGTACCATTTCAGTGATTATGTATGTCATAATTCCTTTTGAACAATGAAGTATGAAATTATAGATGCAATTGTTTTGTATGGCAGTGATTTTTGATCCATTTTTTTTTGGATTTCTCAATTATAACCAGTAATGGGTAATAACTACTTGTATCTAATTCTCATCCGATACTTAGTTGTGTGTGAATTTTAAGCAGAATTGGCAATAGATGTTGGTGTATTGTTAATTGGAGTCTCTTGGTAAGTGTTCATGTGGGTAGAACCGAGAAAACAACAACAAGTATTCATCTAAATTCTCTCTATCTCTCCTTGTATTTTTTGATGACTTGGGTTTATTGTTGGAACGCTGACGAAGTAAGATCAGACTCCAACTAACGAAGTTGTTGTTTCGTATGAAACCTTACATGATGGTAAGTGTTCAAATTTTTTATTTTCAATCTTAACTTATCTTTGATTGATCATGGTGGTTCGTCCATGCAGGTGCCTAAAGCCAACAGTTGATGCTATAGGAGGACTTGCGCTTGGAGGTGGTTTAAAATTGGAAATGGTTAGTGATTTCTGCTAATTAGTAGTTATATGGATGTGTAACTAGTTCTAGATGGTGGATTTTTGACAAGGGTTAAAATCGTAAAACCATAATTATACATGCTCCTGATCCAGCAATCAGATGAGTATTGAGGCTCATGTCTCTCATTGAAACATGAAATCTCATGCCATGAAATCTCTGACTGAGGATACTGTCTCTCAGAGTATATGTAGATGTGTAGTTTCTCAGATGAGGCAACGGCACATCTCATGAATACTGAGCAATTTCAATAACTACTTCTATATAGAATCGAAAGATTGGACGGCTCTTAGACAGCTTGCCTGCTAGTATAGAGCAATAACGTCTTCAGGACGCAACAAGGTTTTCCCTGACTATATAGAGGAAATATGACGTTTCAACAAGCTCATTTTTCTCAATTCTCAGATAATTAATGCTCCTAGACAACATGCCTGCTAGTATAGAGCCATCAATTAATTATCTCTAATCTCTAAGTGAATATTCAAAAATATTCTACGATTCTTCGTAATATTTCGTCACTTCAATTCGTGGTTCTTCCCAGCAGAATTCCAAGGGTTAGTGATAAATGTTCAACGTACGGGCATCTGAGCCACTATCGAGTAAGCCCCGACCAAAATGGTGCAAGTGTACTCAGCAATAATGCACAAACGAGCATTCCAAAACACGAAGGAACGATGAACCTATGCAAAATAGGAAGAAAATAATAAATAATAAAATATTAATTGAGGCGCCGGGGGACTGGGCCCACCGGCCGGCCGGTCGTGCCGTGGCCAGTCCCACGCCCAATTTTATATTTTATCATATTTTTATTATTTTCCTTGATCTCATGAAAATCTCTTCATTTGAGCAAATATCCTTCGTTTCATGAAAACTCCTTAAATTCATGAAATTTCCTTCAAGTCATGAAAAATAATATAAAATTAGGAAAACTCGTGGGCCCGGGCCCTACCCGGCCGGTCATGCCCTAGCCGGTCCCACACACCCTTTATTTTATTATTATTATTTTTTTATGTTTCCCTCATCTCGTGGAAACTCCTTGATTTCAACAAATTCCTTGGTTTCAACAAACTCCTTGGTTTTAGGATATTTCCCTAAAATCATGAAAAATATTATAAAATTAGGAAAAGTGCCTTGGGACCGGGCTCCTTGGCCGGCCGGCCATGCCTTGGCCATAGCTGGTCCCACACATCATGACTCCCTATTTTATTGTTATTATTTCCATAATCTCATGGAAATTCCCTAACCTCATGAAATTCCTCAGTTTCATGGTATTTCCTTCACATTAGGGAAAATACATAAAATTGGGAAAGGTGTTGCGGGACCGAGCTTGCTAGATGGCAAGCCATGCCCTAGCCGTGGCCGGTCCCACACCTTGCAATCCCCTATTTTATTAATTATATTTCATCATCTCATGAAGATTCCCTAGTTTCAGCAAAACCCTGAACCCTTCATATTTTCTCAAAATGTTACTCAAACGCGCATCCGAAAATATCGATACTCTCAGGACTGAGACACGAATATTATGGTGACACGGGAATGTATCATTGACCGACCAAGGTCGGCATAGGGCTTGAAAATTGTCGGTCCCACATGTTTTAATAATTTTGACCTAATTTGCTCAATTGCTCATATTAGGTCCAAACTCTTCTCAAACAACTGAGAGTTTTCTCAAACGACCATTAGCTGGTCCCACGACCACCAAGAGACGGTCCCATGACTCCTTGTTCGGTCCCTCATCTCTCCATAATCAGGTTTTACTACCTAACGCTCACACGAGCATTATTTCAATAAATGATTAAACCAGCATTTAATCATCCTTTCACCAACTGGTCTTCAGGAGACTTTGGTATTTTTCTCATTTGAGCATCTAGGCGTTACATGGTCGACTCTTCATCCCATGTAGTCGGTCCCTCCTTCACTCTGTGGTTGATTTTCAATAAATCACAGATTGATCAAAAATTAGGGTTTCGAATCCAGAGCTCGGCAAAACATAATTCTGAGCAGATTCAAATACTAATAATTTTATGATGACCCGTGATCAACACTTTTATTATTATGCTCGATATAGCTGCCAATGTCTTAAATTAATATTTTATCTTATCTGGTCCTAGCACCAACAATTCATCAGACGAGCAACACTTGCTCATACGAGCAATATTTGCTCATACGAAGGAATATTGGTTCAACTATCAATATTCAACAATTCAGCAATATTTGCTCACCTTAAGTTATCAATATTTATTCAAAAATATACCTTTGTATGAACAGACATGATTCAATTCATGAATCTCAGAACATTTGCAAATCACGTTCGACTCAACAATACAAGGACTCATCGTCCCATAAAATCAGCAACTGACTCCACGATATGTCAATCGTGTCACATTGGGGGATATTAACTAGGGTTTTGGTCTGGCTGTTTACGACACGTGTGTTCATATACACGATGAGAATGTGAGCAAGTCGTGCAATCAGTTGGAGGAGTTAGCAAAGTAGTTGATGGGAAATCAACCAAGTCTCCGCACTATGAGCAACTGGTTTTGACACGACTTCCCACTTCCCCACTCTTTGACTTCAACAACTGTTATACTTCATGGGATCAAGGTGTTTACAATTCCAGCAATATAAAAGGTCTCAGAATCATGATTGAAAAAGACAAGAATTTCTCGACAAGTTCATACAGACAATCTTTCGTCTACACGAACTCATCGTCTGAGCAATCACTCTCAACTGAGTAAATTCAATCATTCAGAACTTTCTTACGCAGAATACACAACACACCTACAATCTCGATCACCATTGATCTCACACATTTCTCAGCTTCCTTCCTACAGATCGACCCATCCTCTCTTGTGACCGAATTGACTCTGGAATGACCATTTTCTTGGTTTAGGTCGGAGTCCTACAGATTGATCTATTGAATTTAAAGCACTCCCTTCTTGCATTGCATCTGTGTGAGGTTGAGCATTTGCTCGGTTCAAGGAGTCTCCTCCGCACAGTCATCTCCTCAATTTCGTAAAAACCAGCAAATCGTTTTTCCCCATCTACACTAGTAGTTACACAAGCTATATGGATCTGTAACCACTAGTTACACAAGCTATATGGATGTGTAACTGCTAGTTATACATTCTGGGATATAAATTTTATGTTCTATATATGGTAGGTTCTTATGAAAAGGTATATCATGCATATTGGAATGACTAGATAACATTGGTTGGCAGTTTCTTTATGGACAACTTGTTCTCAGTAAAGGACCATCATTTGGTTTGGATGATGATCTAGCTAAAGAAGCGAGTAAAGCAGGTCAATTCTTTATCCTAAAACTCTCTCCCTCGACTCTTCCATGAAAAGGAAAAAATATTCAATGCACTCAAATTCTTTTTGCTGGAGGCCAATCTGGTGTATCTGAATCTTAATGCGTGGTCATGCCATGTATCATTATGCGGAGCAGGTATGTGATTTCTTATATACATCAACATACATTATACGTTTATTGTACAGTTCATGATTTGATCATATTTGCAGAGTGTTATAACTTGGAAAGATAAATGGACTTGTAGCTACTAGTTATATGTGCTAATTAGATGTGTAACTTATATATACACATGCTAATTAGATGTGTAGCTACTAGTTACACATGCTAATTGGATAGGATATAAATTCTATGTTATATGCATGATGATCGTTTGCTAGAAAGTGGTGGTGACAGTCGTCATAGGTAATTATTTGATTTCAGTTTATGCTCCAACTAAGATTCGATTTCAGTAAAAGCCATATTTGATTTAAATGAAAGATATTTAGTTGCTATTATACCTATAAATGCTTGTTTGACTATAAAATATCTTAAACTAAAGACATAATTGAAGAATCTGGATTAGCTGAATCATTAGGACTTTCAGTTGTCTTAATGTATGAGAAAAGTATTGGTGAAGCTTCTAATTGGGCTGTTTATTTTCCCATTTACATATGTGTTTGAAGTCTTTATTGTTTAACCACCTTGTCAAGGATACGATAGTTCATGAATTGACCTCATCTTTCGACGTTAACTTCGTATTGCAGATAGAAAAAATTGAGTTTCATATCATGGAGGGAGAGTTTGCTGATTCTCAGATTGTATTTATGCTTGGTGAAAATGAGACAGGGAAGACGACATTTCTTTGCTTGCTGATACACCTATTTAGATGATCCCTCTCTTGTTGTTTTTAGTTTCAAATTCTATGTCTAGACTGCGCATTTATTCACATTACACAAGTAGGATGCATGTGTAACTAGAAGTTACACATGTTATATGCTTGTGTAACTCCTAATTACACAAGTAGGATGCATGTGTAACTCTGAATTACACTAGACAGATGCATGAGTATCTTCTACTTACACATGCTAAAATGAACAAAACTTGTAACCAAAAAATTACGCATGCAAGTTACACAAGCTTTATGGATGTGTAACTGCTAGTTACACATGCTAATTGGATGTGTAACTATAAATTACACATGTTAATTGAATGTGTAATTGTGAGTTACACATGCTATGTGAATGTGTATCTGTTGCATATGCTTATACTTTGGTGTGTTTGATGAGCACTTGTTTTGAGTTTGCAAAAAATTTGAATTCTTGCAGCAAAGTTGTTTCTTAAGCTCTGGTTTTAAATTACTTTATTTCACATCTCCTTATGATAGAATGTGATTTCGTGTGGGTGATACTGAATATACATTGTTGTATGTACTGCTCATTTTAATCTTATAAATACTGATTGCTTGTTGTTATATTTCAGGTTTCAGATAACTTCATAAAAGCTAATTGCTTAAATGTGATAATGGTCTCGCTGGAATTGGAGTTGACGCTGAATACACAAATCAGATGCATATGTAACTCTCAATTACACTAGATAGATGCATATGTAACTCTCAATTATAATAGACAGAAGCATGTGTAACTTCTAGTTACACATGCTAAGAAATTATTGTAAATGAATATTAAAGTAATACATATATTTTTTGTATGCGTTCTTTTGATGTCTATTTTTTTGATGTGTAACTTTGCATTACACATGGCATAAGGATGTGTAACTTCTGGATACACATGCCATATGCATGTGCAACTTCTGTTTACACATTAACACTATACTTTAATAATTTTGGGCCTAGATTTAATAATTTTGGGCTTAAATTTAAATTTTATTTAATTTGGGGCTGGACAATATATAAAAGGGTATGGATGTCTTTTAATAACTCGGGGCCTAGATTTAAACTTCTTTTAATTAAGGGCCTCATATTATGGGTTACTCATGGGTCGGGCCTTAGCCTAAAAACCTTAGGAATGAGGATTCTCCGAATTCGGGAAGGTTTAGAAGGGGTTTGATTCGAATTTGATTTTGGCAGAAAATTAGATGAGTTTATAAGGGTTTTGATTGAGTTTCCAGCCGCAAGAACACGGGGAGGAAAATGAACTTGCTGTCATGAATGTAGGATTGAATTGAAGAGACCAATGAATGATTTCAGAGTTTATGAAATATAAATGAATGGGTTTGTTGTGTATGAATTCATGAACGCAGGGAAGGAATTGATTCTTCCAATCTCCAAGATGCAGTTGTACACAACCCTCATCAGTTCGAGAGGCACACAACCTGTTCGCAGAAAGGCCTGAACCACGAGCTATATGTATTCTGCAAATTTTCACGTCTCCTTTCTTGCTGCTGTTTATTGCAGCTGAATAACGGAGAAGGAGAGAGGAGAAATTCTTTGAGTTCTGATTTGAATGAATGGGTTTTGTATGAGACTTGAAATGTTGCAGGCAAAGAGAGAAGAGCTTAGGAACAACATGAAGCCGAAATATGTATCATCAGCAACATACACAGTAGATGCTCGATGCCTGACCTACCAGTTTTGCACAATTCAAGTTATATTTCAAGTTCAGTGCCAACAATTAGCTGGACCAACCTTGCCATCAGGTGGCCATGGGTCTGTAGGTTTGTATGGAGGACTATGAGAGCACTTGAAAGCCAGCAAGGAATCAAAGTTTGTAGCCGTGGGGTCTGTTGGGTGTTTTCGAAGAGTTTGGTTTAGTTTGGCCGAGAAGTCAGCAAGAGAAAGATGTAGTTGCTGCCATCGATATTGGAGATGAATGGGGATCGGAAGAGGATTTAGAATAGGAAAGTAGGTGGTAATCAGATTCGACTTTTCAGCAACAACTTGAGCTATAAAAAGGGAAAAACCTAAAGATACGGAGATGATCACATACCATCTGCAGCTGCCGCAACCCTAGTTTCAGCGAGCTTTTGCTCGCTGAACAACCACCTGCATTCATCTCTTCACCAGCATCATATTTTGCATCTCCATCACATCACTATTCCATTACCCCCAGCACTCCACTGCATAGCATACCACCACTGCACCCTGCATCCAGTTCACCATCTTTGCACCTCCATCTATCTGCATAATCATTATCACATGCATAACCCCTCGACAGCACTTCATAGCATCAGTTTGCACCCATGTTTTGCATATCCACCTGCATCTGGTAGAGCTACAACAACAACCTTCATCACCAGCTGCATACATCCATTACAGCATTAGTTGCGACGACCACTTTAGGTTCGCCAGTTCAAGTTAGCTGCAAAAATTGATAGGCTTCGGGGAATACCTATATGTGATAATCGCAATCGCACGGTGTTGACAGAGGCAAGTACGGGTCGAATCCACAGGGAGCGGTGGAAATACCAATAATCAATATCCTCAATCAACTAACCAGAAATGATTTTTGGGATTTTTATAATGAGAAATGTAAAACAAAATAATAAAATTAAACTTATAAAATAAAATCAATGGGAAAGTTGGTAACCAGGGTTTATAGTATCCACCATTATTTCTATTCAATTACTGAAATGAAACATACATCATGAATTAATTATTGTTCGTTCTATTGACATCACCTATTATATCTATTACAGTCGCAAATATCACTGGGACACCCTAAGCATGGCATATTAAAGGACTAAACCGAAGCATGCACCATCAAATTGTAGGTTCACAAATAATACTTGACTATTCTAAGAATACCCCATCAAAAGATTTAACCCAAGCATGGAATAGTAATGGATCAGAACTACAAGAGGTTGGTGGAGTCTAGTAAGTGGACTGCAAAGCTTACTCCCCGGATGCAGGATAGGCTCAACAAGAGGGTGACTGACTGTCGTTTTTACAAGTTCCGAAGATCAAGTGTTAAAGTTTTGGGATCATTTTTCCTACTGGAAAGCACACATTCGACTTGGATGCTTAGACATGCACTTGCAATTGGTGGCAGAAGCATAGTTTCCCTTGCACCCACTCGATGAAAGCGATGTTGCAGATTGGGGAAGATGAACCTTACAAGTACATCATTCTGTATTATACGACCGAGTACTATAGGGGTTTTGTATGCTCGTTCTATCTATCCTATTCCGGACAGTGAGAGGCCGCCTAAAATTTCTGAGGATGGTTATGTCTTGCCTCCCAATGGTGGTCGAGTGTCAGCTGGAAGGCAAACTACTGCAAGGTACAGGGGTTCTCGAGAGAAATTTCACAAGAAAAGGAAGTGTGGTCAATGTGGGAGGCTTGCATTCGACAATAGTCGTAGATGTCGCAGAGATCCTTTGGCTCCTCGTGCACCAGTGTTCCGCAAGGAGTCTAATTCCAGGATGATCAACTTTTTGAGGAGGATGTTGTTCTGAAGTTTTGTGAATGCTTTCCTTTTTCTCCGAACTGCTCTTTTATGACATTATTTTGCTTAGTTTATGTCACCTTGGATGTTAGTTCTTTTTATGCTTTCCTATTTTTTTTGTTGGATTTGTTATTTTTTCAATGACATACATTTTGTTTTATTTGTTATGAATGTTATTCTTGTGTTTTGTAAAGCTTATGTCAGTTTGCAGGTTCCAGGTTTACTGGTTTTTACAGTAGAAAGTACAATGTAAACAGTATCAACATATCATTGTTGATCCTATTCATGGGATCAACTTCTATTGTTGGTTCCCTATTAGTGGATCAACTTCCATTGTTGATGCTTAATAAAAAGAAAAAAATTGCATGGTTTTAGCTGTATATACAAGTTAACTCCATTAGTTGTACATACCTAAAATCTTTAATACCAACATTCATTTGTATATAAAAGTTAGTTAACTTGTATATACAAGAAACCAATCACTTATTGATCCATTATTGTTTACCCATTGACTTTTTGGGATCAACTTCCATTGTTGATTCTTAATAAAAAGAAAAAAATTACACGGTTTCATTTGTATATACATGTTAACTCCATTAGCTCTACATACCTGCATTATTAATACCAACATTCATTCACTTGATAACAATCCAATCATTCATTCATTAAACCAAACTAATGTATAGAAATCAGTAAACCAAACTAATACTAACATTAATTCATATAAAATCATTACAAATAAATCATCCAAATTGTTCAGAACATAAACAGACTTGCAGACATTTCTTTACAGTAACTAAGATGTCTTTTCAAACTAACTTCCAATCATCATACCTACATTTTACTTACCAGGATATGTTAAACTACACTTAAGATGTTTCTTTTGTCAGAGCATGAACAGTATGTTGCACTAATCCAATGTTTCAACAGAGTCTTGTAAATTGAGTATTTCTTCAACTGAGTCTGTAAGTTGTTTTGCTTCCTTATCTTTTTCAGGTGTGTCTGTAGTTTCTAAAATTGGTTTACATGCATCAAATTCCACCAACATCTGTGCAGCCATCTTCACTCTCTTCCTGTTAATATTTTCCTGGTGTTCGACGCTCTTATCATCTAGATCCAAGCAGTGTCCACGCTTCACCAAACACTTCATGAATAAGGAAATGTGGATTGCATAGTCCGACCCTTTTTGTTGTGGTACATGGTAGTGCAAAAATCATGTAATTACTGGTCCAAGTGTTTCGACATATGTTTTGCCAATTTCGTTCAGGACATCAGTCAATGGTTGTACAATAACAACGTATTGGTGGTTGTATCCTGGGTTGTGATATATGGTGTTGAAAACTAACCATCTTCCACCTATTAACGCAAGCAGCACCCAATAGAATGATCTTTTTTTCTTGTCCTGAAGACACATTGTTATAAGCAGGTACGTGTCATCGCCATTCTCTATGTAATTCTGCCTTACCTGAGCTGTAATCCCACATGCCTTCACTTTCGTGGCATCTTTGGTAGCTACTGTGCCCCTCATCGGTTGCTGCATCGTATTTTTGACATTATTTTGTTTTTGGTATTAGATAACAACAAGTATATCATAAAAAATTTATCAAATTTGGCTGTTGATATTTTGAAATTGTGATTCTCAAATTCCAGATTTTTGAGGGTCAACAACCATTTGTTTATACAAAAAAACTGTAGTATTGTTCAGTTTTTTGGGTCAACTTTTGTTGTTAATCCAATTTATTTTTGTACTATAACACTAACAATAATTCATTCATGTATACTTATACCATTGATAGACACATTTTTGTGTCTAATTTGTCCTCAATGTCGGCATTGTTGGGACTCTATTTTTGTACTAATATTGTGTTTTTATGTATTTTAGGAAATAAACATTTTTGGAAAGATCTGCTCGAAAAATTATGCGGGGCATCCCCGGAGGACATTTGTTATTCGGACTCTCATTTTGGTTAAGGGGCAACCCAATTACTAAGGGGCACCTCAGTTGGGCATTTGCTATTTACACTCCACAGACGATTAGGGGCACTTTATCTCTTTAAATTCAAAAACGTTTTTTTGGCGGGAAATGAAGTTCTCAACTGTTAGAGTTTCAATCAACAAAATGAAGGTGTTTTAGGGAGATTCAATCGCTCAAACTAAGTAGGAAGATGTGATATGGAATGAGGAACACAGTATGGGCAAGTGAGAGGGGATAGAATAGAGCAACACAGAGTTCAAGGGAATCGATAGAAAAAGTTCCAGAGAAGAAAGTTTCTGCTGCTGCTGGAAGGGAAGAACGCGAAGAACACACTGACCAAGATAGTCGTTTATCAACAGTGACAACGACTGTCGACTGTTCGTCGTAATATTCTAAATACTACTGCACTTTAGGGATATCGTTCTTTGTAACGGTGTTTGGAACAGTTATAAACGTTGCAAACACCCGATTTTATCATTTTTCTCCATTTCATCCTTGTAAACATCTTTTGAGCAGTGAATATCAATTTTGAGCAAGTTTATACAATGATAAGCTAAACCCATCCTCTAGGGAAACGGAGGAAACTATTCGGCCAATGAAAAGGGGTAATTTCTATTTTAATTATTTATGCAATTTATTATATTTAATTATTTTCCTTGAACAAAGAGTTTTTCCAAGGATTTTTATTAAATAGTTGTCATTTTAATTGATGGTATATGCTGGACTTAGAGTTTTTGATATTCCATGCTTTTAACTTACATTTATTCTTTATAAAATCCATTTTTGCAATAATTAAAACTATTTAAAAGGAAAAATTTGCATAATAATATTAGAAATATCATTTTAAATTGGTAGAAAAAGTGGAATCCTTAGCCCCAGTTTCTCCAAAAATATTCCAATCATTTTGCTATTTTGCTTCACTTATAAAATTTATTTAAATCTAAAAAAAATTATCTCCTTCACAAGTTCGAAAAGAACCCTAGTTCTTACCACTATTCACAATAACTTTTGAAAATACATCAACCATCCCTAGCACACTAAATTGTTTCATCTCACCGAAATAAGATGTCAACTACGATAATATAGACCTAAATAAGTTGATGTAACAAGTTATTGAAAAGACAGAATAAGACTTTTCGTTACTTACATAAGCATTTGTTGACAGAATCAAGTGCTTCTTCCCGTAGTAGTTCGGCTTATTTGGATCTTCCATATTTGATTGCATCAAGTTGATGTAGTAATCAACAATCTCGTTGTTAATGTTTTGGTTATCCATTAGAGCTTGGGTATGATTTTCAAAGACGATCTCTTCCACGTCATTGTTGAAATAAAAGCTACATGCTCCGTCAGTGCATTTTTCAAATGAAAATATTATTATCATGTCATAACATATTAGAAATTCTAACTGTAACTTGAGTTACAATCGTTTTTCGCAGATGTTCCATGGAATCAACTTTGATTGTTTACACTTATAAATAAAAAGGCAAGTTTATACAGAGATACATACCTTTTTGTCGTTTTCTCAAAGAATGGACGAAGGACCTTTTCTTCTTCCTCAGTGCAGGATTTCCAGAGTTTGAGTTTTTCTGGCTTCTTCAACTGTGTTGGCTCAGGTAGCGTCACATCAATGTAATCGTCGATCGGTTCTTCAACACCTCCCCCCTTCTTCTTCTTTCCCTTTTTCCTTGCTTCCCATTGTTTGCCTGCTTCGTTGTCGCTTTACCTTGAGGTGTGTATTTATGTGGCGCCTTCCTTGACCTTGTGTTATGCTTCACTCCCCTTTCAATAGTGTCGCACTGATTCATTTGGCTTTGCGTCGCTTCAGAATCATCGTCTTGGGTGGTGTCCCATTCTTCCTCTTCAGTTGGCCCATCAATTTCATCTACATTGTATATCACTTTAAGCCCTTCCAATACATCCGCATCTGCTGCAGGTGCAGAATCATCCTCTTTCTTTTGTTGTGTAGGAGTATATTCCGTTTGCTGTGTAGGAGCATCTTCCATATGCTGTGTTGGAGTATCAAATATTCCGGCAGTGATCGCACTGAACCTTGGGGTAGTACCTGTAGGGAAATAATCCGATTAGATTAACAGGAAACAAGCTTATGTAAACAGTATCAACTATCATTGTTGACCTATTGGTTTTGGGATCAACAATTATTGTTGGTCCTTTCATGGGATCAACTTCCATTGTTCACCCCACATTATTGAATCCAACTTCTATTGTTGACACTTAAAAAAATAAAAAAGTATGCATGGTTTTATCTGTGTGCAAAAGTTAATTCCATTATGTGGAAATACCCTGCAATGATAACACTCATTCTCTTGATAACAAACCAATCATTCATTATTGTTGACCTATTGCTTTCATGGATCAACTTTCATTGTTGACACTTAATAAATAAATAAAAAATACATGGCTTTATCTGTAAACTCAAGTAAACTCAATTAGTTGTAAATACCTGCTATATTTAATACTAACATTCACTCATTTTCATTCATTACGGATGTATAGAAATCAGTAAACCAAAATAATATTAATATTAATCCAAACTATGCATAATATAAACAGACTTACATACAATTCTTATAGCGAACACTTGCAGAGTTAAACACTAAGAAGTAAATTGATTACTTCTTCAACTGAGTTAAAATATTACCTGTAGCGACATAATCTGATCTCTCTGGAAGTATAGCCTTAATTAGAGGAGTTGAATAAACAACTGAATCTCCCACCATCTCCGCTTCCTGCATGTTTGTACTCCTTTCTCCTTATCTGACTTTATTCTCCTCTGCTAACTATTCAACTGAATTACCAATCTCTGCAATCACATTACTTATCTGAAAATTTGCTTCTTGTCTTCTTTGTTCTTCTCTTCCTACATTTAATCTCATCTTCCAGTTTGCCAAGTGATCGTTCAACATAGGATATTTAGTCCACTTTGAAACCCTTCTGAAAGCTCTTTTCTAAATTGCATGTACTTGCATCTGACAATGACAATGTCAGTTGACTTGATTCTGGTTCTTCGTCTATTTTCAAGTCAGCTTTCAAGACAACTTCAGTCTCCTTTTCAGATGGTTCTCCACTTGTATTCTCCACTTGAGTTAATTCAGTATCTAAGATATCTTTGGCTGCTCTTTTGAATTCATGTTGAGTACTCTCTGATCTTGCTTTCTGGACATGCATTTCCTTTTCTTTCCATTCCTTCACTTGTTTAGCAACATCTTCAAGTCTCTCTACATATGCAGGTTGCAACTGAATCATGTCATTGTTATTGTCAATAATATTCTTCATGAAGATTATGTTGTTCATCAATGTTCTTGTTTGACCCCTTCTTTGGTAAGTTATTTCCTGCTTGTCACATTCAAGATACAAGTTTTCTTATGCCAGCTCTTTATTCTTTTGCCTCTCTACTTCCAATTCTCGTGCTGGTGATGATAAGTCAATTAAATACATCTCATCTTCTATAACTGGATCAAAAAAATATTCATGAACCTGCAAACCGGTGTGCAATACAGTGAGCAAAGTATTTTTTGGGAGATAATTTATTTTTTCTCACATTCTACCCTTAATCCCCGAGTGAGGTGCGACGTATATGAATTCGTAGCTAAAACTCTATTTTAGCCAATATTTAAGTGGAGTACATTTCAGATATGATGTCAACTTTGGTTGTTGATTCCATTCATTGTGGATCAACTTCCATTGTTGATACACAAAATCTGTAATATATTTCAGATATCGTGCCAACTTTGGTTGTTGATTCCATTCATTGGGGATCAACTTTCATTGTTGATACACAAAATCTGTAATACATTTCAGATGGCAACTCGGTATCATTTCTTTAACTATATCATCTATAATCACACTTGTTTTCCTAATCCTAATCTGAACCACCTCTAATTTAAATACAAAGATACAAAAAAATGTGCATAATCATACTTGTCTGCAGTAGATTTCAGTTATTTTGTGTCAACTTTGGTTGTTGATTCATTTGTTGGGACCAACTTCCATTATTTACACACAAAAAATTAGTATTTGTACTAGGAAATTTAAAGAGAGTAAGAAAAAAATTACCTGATATTTAAACCAAGTCATGTCTATTCCCTCTCTAGCTTTTTCGCCAAAATCATTGCGAAGTTTCTTGCACAATGTGTGCTGGTTCCATCTTAGAAATCTCGAAGTTATGGTTTCAAAACCCTTCATATTGTCGATGCAGTTCCCAGTGTGTTCACAAAACCGATACTGGATGCAGAGAAATGAAATATGTTAGTTTTACTTACCGATATCATTGTAGTGCATCCAATAACAATCCTTTTTTTTCCTTTTTGTTTTGAGATGTTCGAAATCAAAAAATCTATAATGTGATCTGGCCATGATACTTTATCCATTTGTAGAGCATAAGGTAATCATTTCCTCGCAAAGCTTGTTGTTCCAGAATCTGGGAAGAAACACTGCACATAACCACATGGCAAAAAGTCTGACAAAATACTCCGGGTCGGACTCATCTCCCGCTGCAATTCTTAGTTTGTTCTCAACCTCAGTCTTAATTACTTTATGCTTACAATCTGGCTCTTTCCCTGGTCTGAACTTGGTATTCAAGAATTCCCTGCATTCATCTTGGTGCTTTGATTTGAGCCTCCTCCTGAAATCTTCACTCTTTATAATTCTTCTGATTTTGAAGATCAACGCAAATTCCCTTGCATCCAGAGAGCATTGTGTATAATTCTCCTCATTTTCGGGATATCCAAATGTGAGCTCCTTCGTTTCTTTATTAAATCCACTAAGCAGCAGTCGCATTGCAAGATTGATTCTTTTTAAACATTTAGGAGTCACTATACTGTTGCTTTTTTCTATGTATAATTGGCTGAAGAAGTCCCAGAAAGGATTGGCCTTTAGTGCTTTGGCAAAGATTGGTTTCTTCTTATTTCCTTCTTCTTCTACTTCAAACAGCTTGTATAGAAAACTCCCCATTTCAACCAATGGAATAAGACCTCATTTGAATGTAACTTCGTTCGCCTTGGCCTACCTGTATACATGAAACTCATCCATTGACTTATTTATTTTTAATAGTTAAACAACTTAATGATATGTCAGCATAAAACACAACTCAATATTGTTACCTTTGAGCTCCTTTTCCGGCTTCACACCTGATTCTTTATTTTCCTTGGTTACTTTTTCTTCCTCTGATTCCTCTCCCTCCTCCTCTGATTTGTTTTCTTCTTCGTCTGAATCTTCTTCTCCCTCTTCTTCTGATTCTTCATTTATCATCTTTTTCTTTCTTTTACCTGATGGTTCCTCTTCATTTTTATTCTTATTCTACACATTTTTTTTATGTTCATCATCTAATTTCTTCTTGTTTTCCTTCTTTCTTTTTGTTGCTTTAACTTTTTCACTCTCCTGCGATTCGTCTTCTTCTGAATCTTCTTGTCCCTCTTCTGTTCTTTTTGTTGCTTTGACTTGTTCATTTTGTTGATCATTTTTCTGCTTTGTCCTTCTTTCAATATGTTGCTGTTTTTCTTCCAATAACTTCTTCCGTTTATTTCCTACTTCTTTTGGAATTTGTTTCGGTTGATCCTCTTCTTGATTCTTCAGGCTTAACCGCGGTGATCTCCTCATTGATTGCCATATTTCAAACAGCAGTAATATAGTCAGCATTCTTATTCATTCAATAACACAGCAATAACAGATGAACAGTTAGTAAAATACGATCAACTCATGTTGTTGATCCTATCTAATGTCATCAACTTCTGTTGTTGACAACTACTGGTATAATTGTATGATGTATTGTAGAAAGTTGTAGTAAAGATTCGATTCTCAAACTTGTAAAGAATTGTTTTAGACCCATATTTAACAAGAAAGGTTTCAAATAATTTTTTTTTCAAGATTGTTGAGAACACTGAGACTCGGATTCCACCAATCTCCAACTTCTATGTGATTTAATCTAATCAATATTCATGCAACTCTTTACGTTCTAAGTGATTCTAATATTTTACAAAGGTAGATTTTTAGAATAACAAGTGTATTTCGAAAGCATAGAATATCAAAAACCTAGGTCTAAGCATAATATATCAAAATAAATCACAATTGCTTAGGAAAAATCATTCAATCGATTTTCAGTCAAGGAAAATAATCATAAAAGAGATTGCAAAAATTAATTAAATAAAAACTACCACATAGTAATTGGAAAAATGTCTTCCTCCGTCGCCTCATCAATGGGGTTTAGCTCCTCATATTAATCACTTGCTCAAAATACATCTTTATTGGCCAAAAGTTGATTAAAAAGAAGAGAAAGTATAAAACAGGCAGTTTGCAACGTTTTATTGGCGTTACAAACTGACTATTACAGAGAACTGTTGTAGTAGTGACTGTTACGAGAAACGATAGAAGCAATATGTTGTTGAATAAAATATAATTTCTGTAAGTCTGATGTTCTTCGTGTTCTTTCGCGGCTCTGTAGTGTTATAAACTTCCCCTAACTTCTTCTAAACTTGAATACCCTTCTCTGGAACTCGACAACGCCTATTATACACTTCAGCAACCTCAAAATCCCGATTACATTTCTTATTTTCTTTTTGTGGAAGTCACGGCTATAATTTCTTCCCTTACTTGTTTCACGCATTTCTGATCTTTCCAACTCCTCCCAAAATCCTCCTTAGATAGAAACTCATCTTAGGAAATAATATCTCGCCGTTAGTCTCCCTGAAATACCAAAAACCAATTCATACAGGGTCCGTGTATAACTCCACCTCTGTTTCTATCCAACTCGAGTTATATCCCAATCCAGCCCTACTAAACATCCATACCAGCATTGTATTGCCAAAACAGGCCTATCCCATGAAAACCAGCGATTCAATCTCCTTGAAACTGGTCCAAATCATCAACCCTAAATCTGTAGCTTAAACCAAAATTTTCCGGCCAATTTGAAATTCAATTTGGAGAAGATGACCTCCCCTTATCCTGTTCCAGTGTCCCTTTAGAAATTAGGGTTACAATTAGAAATCCTTGGGGTGCGAATAGCAATCTGTAGGGTACGAAGAGTAATTCTTTGGGTTGTAAATATTGAAAACTTCTGGGTTCCTTTATCAACTCCTCCGGGTATTGCAAATGCCACTTTCCAATCTAATTCCTCCGGACATGTTTATTTCACCAAAAATACCTACAAAGACATAAAATACCAAAATAAGTACATAATGGGTACTAATAGTATAGAAAATCGAGATCTAAATAGACATATAAATGCGTCTATCAAATACCCCAAAACTTGTTATTTGATAGTCCCGAGCAAATCAAATATACAAAATAAAATCCTAACTCACTGTCGCAGGCATCGTCGATTGCACTTAGCATGTGCAACAAGCCTTTAAACCCCTAGGTGGCCCTAGTAGCCGAGTTATAGTCTCGGGAGGGCTTACCAGAGATATACCCACAAAATCTTTACTCCATACCCTATCTATCTACGCAAAACCTTGGAAGGCACTAAATAATCTCCTTGGTTGGCATACTTATTGACTACAGGAGGAAGTACCCTGATGAGAAATTGCAATTGTTGTACGCGAGTTTGCACTCAAAATACTAAAATTCATATATAAGTGACAGAGCTCTACTAAGATAGTCTCACTATGGACATCAATATCCGGAGTAAACAAATCACATCGATAGATTAAGAGACGGATATAGAGAAAAACATAGATGGTTTTGATGTTGACTAGGTGAACAGTGTTTCTCATATCTGTTTGAAGGCCACTACCAAAATGAACCTATCCTAATGGACTAAGATACTAATCTGACTAATATCAAGACAACTGGCATATACAAGGGAACCAGTGGTCGATAATCCTAACTGTAGGTCAACACAACTGGCATATACAAGGGTATCAGTGGTCGACTTTATTGAATTTATTCCGGTTTGTCTGGCGGTCTGGTCTCAGTTTTTTTTTTTTTTTTCGTATCTCAATCACTCTGTTTCACTCTAGCAGTGGTAACAACTTGATTCGTGAGCCCCACCTAATCACTTAGAAAAACATATAAAAAAAAAACAGAAGTGAAAGGACTCAACGAGATATGGTGAAACTATCATGTTATTTCTAACACCTGAGCTATGTGCTTTTATGAATAAACTCTTTTTTCCCATCTTTTTCATCTTTTTTTTTGGTATCTCAATCACTCTATTTCACCCTAGCAGTGGTAACAACTTGATTCGTGAGCCCCACCTAATCACTTAGAAAAACATATAAAAAAACAAAATAAAAACAGAAGTGAAAAGGACTCAACGAGATATGGTGAAACTATCATGTTATTTCTAACACCTGAGCTATGTGCTTTTATGAATAGACTCTTTAGATGTTTCCATCTAATCAGATTGGTTCCTCAACTCCTGCAACCAAGATGCTTCCATCCACTTAGATTGGTTAGTGCCATCCTTAATAAGCATAAATTTCTAGGCTCTGGAGTTTATTTATTACAACTAAAACTAACAAAAAGTTTCTTCCCCACCCCAAAACTTAAATCTAACATTATCCTCAATGTTCTAAAGATAAAATTAAAAGAATGAACAAGGAGAAACTGTTACCATTTGGGACAAAAGAGTTAAGGAAAGATATTACCTTGTCACATGAGAATGGGATACCTCCCAAGAAGTGCTAAGTTTAAAGTCTTCAGAAAGACGTTAAATGCCACAAATGCCTAATTACTTTTCAAATCATATATCAATAGTCGAAATAACTGTGGGTCAACAAAACCAAATAAAACTGCCACAATTATGAGACAACCGCACTGGATTAGAAAAATGAACAGAGATAGCACAACCTGATCAAAAACTTCTTGCAAGACAACTGCGTTTTTCTGCGTCGCCCACTTGGGATTCATACGAGTGTCTTGAAAAATATATTCATCCGAAAAACGGGTCTCTAATGAATGAATTTCCTCATGGACAGTATCAGGAGGATCAGGTTGCGGAGTCGGAAGAGACTCAGGTAATACCTCAGGCACATTAGGCTCGAGTCCCAAGTTAGGGAATTCTAATGGAGAAACTTGAGCATTACGACCCCCAAACTTAGAATTTTGGGTGTCCCTAGATAGACTTGTCACAATATTCCTAATTTCTAGACCATCAGGTTCCTGAAAAAGGTCAATTGCTTTCTCTAAACTATAATCAGGTGGTTCATCCTCTACATGCATTTGAGCATACATACTGGAGGACTTATATGTGTCACATCCTCTATGGTTAACCCTAATGTTTCCTTATTGTCTTGAAGCACGATTTCTGGCCTACTGTCCTGATTGGAAGCTATAATCACAGGCAAAGTCTCAGATGGGCCTACAAAAGCATAATTAGGGTCCAACTTAGGAGGCTCTTCTAAAAAAAGGATTAAGGTAGATCCAAAATATAGTAATGGTTCGAACGTACCTTTCCATTTATCAGTATCTAACATAGGAATAGAATCCAACAGAGCATTTACTTGTTCAATGTTGCTATCATCGTCGAAATCCATGCTAAAATGGGCTAGACAACTCTCTAATGGATCTTCCAATATGATGTTTGGTAATGAATCCTAAACTAAGGTTCCTATCATGTTCACCTCTTCGATGCACGTGTCATCTAGCTTAGAATGTAGCTTATTGACATTAAAAATATTCAACTCAATAGTCGTATTACCAAAATATAGATTCATAATACCATTTCGACAGTTTATGATCGCGTTATATGTAGCTAAAAATGGGCGACCTAAAATTACAGGTATCTGGTTCTCTGGGTCGGGGACAGGTTGGGTATCTAAGACCACGAAATCCACAAGATAAATAAACTTATCGACCTCAATAAGAACATCCTCTATCACACCACGAGGAATTTTAACAGACCTATCAGCTAACTGCAGTGTTATCTTGGTAGGCTTAAATTCTCCAAGTTCTAGTTGTAAGTACACATGATACGGCAGTAAGTTCACACTAGCTCTTAAGTCAAGTAAAGCTTTCTCTACCCTGTGTTTTTCTATTGTGCAAGCAATGGTAGGGGCACCTGGGTCTTTATACTTAGGAGTTTTGGTATTCTGAATGATCTAACTTACATGACAAGATAAAAAGGCTTTTTTAGGGACAATAAGCTTGCGCTTTCGCGTACACATATCTTTAAGGAACTTGGCATAAGCCGGAAGCTTCCTAATTTCTTCTAGTAACGGAAGGTTTATGGTAACTTTCTTAAAAACCTCCATTATGTCATTAAAGTTTGATTTACTCTTTGTTGGTAATAGTAGTTGTGGAAATGGGGCTCTAGGCATAAAATAGGGCCTCTCAAGAGCCTAATTCGCATCATCAGAAACTTTATCAGTCTCCTCAGCTATGGATGGTTCTGAGGGGTGAACTATAGTATGCTCACTATTGGACATGGTTACCTTATTATCTACAACTCTACCACTCCTAAGGGTTCTAATAGCATTCAATTGATGTGATGGTTTTGCACCTACTACATGAACTCCGCTAGAGTTGGGTTGTGTTTGACTAGGGAACCTACCTTTTTCTCTCAAGGACTCATTTATTAGACTAACTTGGGTTCTTAACTCGGAAATAACTTGACTGTTTTCTTGCCCTATCCTGTTACTATCTTCTATGCTTTGTGAAAGCGGTTGGTGCATCTTTTCAGTGTTTCGAATAAACGAAGCGAGAGTTTTTTCTAGGATTGAAATTTTTTTATCGGACTGATTCTGAAACTGAGCTAGTCCTGAAAGATTCTAAGTATAGACAAAACCTGGGGAGCATTCGAATTACTAAACTGACCTTGATTATGGTCCTTAGACCATGAGAGGTTCGGATGGTTTCTCCAACCAGGATTGTAGGTTTCAGAATATGGGTCAAATTTCTGACGGTTATCAAATCTAGTGTTATTATTATAAAGAGCATTGGCTTTCTCTTCAATAGTCTGTCCGTCCCAAAAAGGCTCTATTCTACCACTAGTGTGACCCAATTCTATAGCTTCTAACCTTTTAGCTATTGCTGCAATTTTGGCATCTGATTCAAAGCCTCCTTCTATCATATTAATGTTTCCTATGCCTAGAAGAATTTTTTTCTTGGGTTCCCTATTATTTTCCCATTGGTGGGTCTTTTCGGCCATTTCATTCAAAAATTCCATCGCCACATCGACAGTTTGGTTTTCAAACCCACCAGTACATAGAGACTCACCATGGTTGTTGTCGAATAATCTAAACCCTCATAAAGGATCTGAACTAGCCTAACCTTTTATAAACCATGATGAGGACATTGGGCTAATAGATCATTGAACCTTTCCAAATACCTATACAAAGATTCTCCCTCTTATCGAGAAAACGTGCAGATTTGCATCCTAATAGATGATGTTTTGTGCCTAGGGAAAAATTTGTTCAAAAAGGCAGATGTAAGTTGTTCATATGTTTCGATTGACCCGGAAGTCAAACTATTTATCCACGATTTGGCTTTATCTTTCAGGGAAAAAGGGAATAACCTAAGTTTCAAAGCATCATCATCAAGGTCTCTAATTTTTACGGTACTAAAAATTTCATCAAAATCCCTAACATGGAAATATGGGTTTTCATTTTATTTCCCTAAAAAGATTGGGAGAATCTGTAAGGTCCCGGGTTTAAGTTCATAATTTGCTTCCGTTCCAGCTAACCTGATACACGAGGGACGAGTAGTCCTAGTCGGATTCAATAAAGCTTTCAAAGTTGCCATTTTTGCTACTACTGGAGTACTAGGGATCCTTTCCTCAGTAAAATCAGGATGTTCAAAATAGGACTCTCTAAATTAAGGTAATCAAGACTCTTGTTTCCTAAAATATCACTTCTAGGTTTTTCACGCATAAACCGTCCTAAAACGTCTCTCTTACGTTCTGGCATACAAGAATTCAACCAAAAACTGTGCACATGCAAATGCTGGGCTAACTAATTTAGGTAGGCTTGGGTTACCACAGCAAGATATACGCAAAGGTACGAGGCTGAGGTTTGTGGTGTTTCAGATGATAACACCCAGAGGGTTCACCGTACTAAACCACTTGTTTTCCTAAAATCGGTGTCGGACGAAAATGCAACTGGTGTGTGCAAGTGTGTTTTTTTTTTTTGCAATAATAAATAAAATACTAACAAAATAAACAACAATAAAAGAAAGTTACAAGTCCAAAAAGGAAATAAAGAAACTAATAAATAAAAGTCCAAAAATAATATCTTCGGTTTCTCCTTTTTTTTTGGCAAGTTCAACTTTCCACTTTTAGCTTCGAGTCAATCCTAGCAACAAGCTGGGCTCCATCACCTTTTTGAATAAAAATAAATAAAAAATAAAAAATAAAAAATAATAAAAGAAAAGTAAATAGTAATAATAAAAATAAAAACACAAAACCTAAAACTTAAACCTAAACCTAAATACAAGTCCGCATCGGCGGCGCTAAAAATTGATGTATTGTAGAAAGTGGTAGTAAAGATTCGATTCTCGAACTTATAAAGATTCGTTTTAGACCCAAATTTAACAAGAAAGATTTCAAATAAAATTGTTTTCAAGATTGTTGAAAACACTGAGACTCGGATTCCACCAATCTCCAACTTTTATGTGATTTAATCTAATCAATATTTATGCAACTCTTTACGTTCTAAGTGATTCTAATATTTCGCAAAGGTAGATTTTTAGAAGAACAAGTGTATTTCGAAATCATAGAATATCAAAAACCTAGATCTAAGCATAATCTATCAAAAGAAATCACAATTGCTTAGGAAAAATCATTCAATCGATTCTCAGTCAAGGCAAATAATCGTAAAAGAGATTGCAAAAATTAATTAAATAAAAACTACCACATAGTAATTGGAAAAATGGCTTCCTCCGTCGCCTAATCAATGGGGTTTAGCTCCTCATATTAATCACTTGCTCAAGATACATCTTTATTTCCCAAAAGTTGATTAAAAAGAAGAGAAAGTATAAAACAGGCAGTTTGCAACGTTTTATTGGCGTTACACACTGACTATTACAGAGAATTGTTGTAATAGTGACTGTTACAAGAAACGATAGAAGCAGTATGTTGTTGAATAAAATACAGTTTCTGTAAGTCTAATGTTCTTCGTGTTCTTCAGCAGCAGAACCCGGTTTCCTGCAACTTCGATTTCGCGGCTCTGTAGTGTTCTAAACTTCCCCTAACTTCTTCTAAACTTGAATACCCTTCTCTGGAACTCAACAACGCCTTTTATACCTTTTATACACTTCATCTTAAAATCCCGATTAAATTTCATCTTTTCTTTTCGTGGAAGTCACGGCTATAATTTCTTCCCTTACTTGTTTCACGCGTTTCTGAGCTTTATAACCCCTCCCAAAATCTTCCTTAGATAGAAACTCATCTTATGAAATAATATCTCGCCTTTAGTCTCCCTGAAATACCAAAAACCAATTCATACAGGGTCCGTGTATAACTCCACCTTTGTTTCTATCCAACTCGAGTTTTAGCCCAATACAGCCCAACTAAACATCCATACCAGCATTGTATTGCCAAAACAGGCCTAGCCCATGAAAACCAGCGATTCAATCTCCTTGAAACTAGTCCAAATCATCAACCCTAAATCCACAGCTTAAACCAAAATTTTCCCGCCAATTTGAAATTCAATTTGGAGAAGATGACGTCCCCTTATCTTGTTCCGGTGTCCCTTTAGCAATCAGGGTTACAATTAGCAATTCTTGGGGTGCGAATAACAATCTGTGGGGTATGAAGAGTAATTCTTTGGGCTGTAAATAGTGAAAACTTCTGGGTGCCTTTATCAACTCCTCCCGGTGTTGCCAATGCCACTTTCCGATCCAATTCCTCCGGACATGTTTATTTCACCAAAAATACCTACAAAGACATAAAATACCAAAATAAATACAAAAATGGGTACTAATAATATAGAAAATCGAGATCTAAATAGACACATAAATGCGTCTATCATTGTACTTGGTTTTCAATTGTTATGGGATCAACTACTGTTGCTGATCCTATAAATGGAATTAACTCTATTTTATGTGATCAACTACTGTTGTTGATCTCATTTTATACTTGTATAATTGTAGTTGGTTTTCAGTTTTATGGAATCAACTCTTGTTGTTGATCCCATTAATTGGATAAACTTGTCTTGTCGAAAAGAAAGGAAAAAAAGAAGGGAATGGCATGTTCACCAACAAAAATGATAAAAAAAGCTACTTCTAAATAATAAGATCACTTACAATAAAATTTTGTTGTCAACTTTGGTTGTTGACACAATTTTATGGGATCAACTCTTATTATTGATACCACATATGGTCTACCATTAGCATCAACAACAACAACTGAAACATCAACTTTTTTATTCTTATTTCATTGAACTTTTTTATTCTTATTTCAACAGATAACTGTAACATTATTCATCAAATATAGAATAAACATGCTATTATTTTAGATTACAACTCAAAGAGCACAGAGAATAAACATGCTATTATTTTAGATTAACATCAACATCAACTGAAACTTGATTTTTTTGCAGAACTTTTTGACATCAACATGCAAATACTGAAGAACACACTCACACACATAGAACAATAGATGTTGTGAAAATCAAAATCAACTGAAGAAATCATTTCTTACCTCTTTTATCCGAAACTGCAACTAATGAAAATCAAAATCAACTCCAACGTATGAAACAACCTAAACTAACCTAAAATCAAAATCACTCAATTAGATACCAAACTAATTAGATACCAAATCAAATCAAACATATTAGTAGCAGGAATTGATGATAAATCATACATGCAACAATTTTTTTCAGAAAATAAAATCTGATTTCAAAATCGAAATCGTAAAACTGTAATAAAACAAAATCAACACCAAGATAGTCACGAAATACAGTATATCTATGAGGGATTATAGTGTTTTTACCTGTGTAATCTTTATTTTGTTCTTGAAACTCTATAAACTCACTAATACCTATTTTTCGATCATTTTTTTCACTGTTTTTTTATTTTCTTTAAAGTACAGATGATTCAAATGATGCTGTTATAATGATACATATATATATCGACGATTTTGTTTATGGTTTTGATTGACAATTTTTTTCAGTTTCGTTTTCAAAATTTGCTGCTGAAGTTACGACAAATGGATGAACAAGAAGGAGGAGGAGAGAGACAGATCGATTTGGAAACGGCTATTCCACTACATGACTAACGTGATAATCCTGAAATATATTGAGGGGTACATTTATAATTCTACAATCCGGATATTTTAGGGGAGGGTATATTTATTTTAGGGGAAGGTATTTTTGTTGGGACTCTATTACAAGGGTATTTAATTAATGTTCCCATATCGTTATCCAAACTAGACAATTTAGGCTTAACATAGTCTATATTTACATCCTGATCTTGGGGATCAGATGGAGATACTACATAATAACATAGTTAAAATGCAACTCCTCATATCAACTTATTTAGATGATATCACATGGTAATAAATACCTAGCGCTCATCCTAAGAGATTAAAAAGATACAAGCATCCCCTTCAAAATTCCACAGCCACACTCCCCACAAAGATATAGCAATTAAGCACAAGTTCATTTAAGAACTCTCCCCCATTAAATGTCATTTCCAAGAGAACAACATAAGTGACCTTGTTTTTGTGAAAAGAAGGATTTTGGCGGACATTAACAAATCACAAGGATTTGTATCCAAAATATCGACATAAATTAATCTCAAGGCCAGTTACGAACAAAGAGACAATTTTACTCGATTTTACTCTACATAAGAGAATCTTACGGAGTGTCTCAAGCAGCAAAAACACAAAAGTGTGGTCACATGCAGATCAAAACTGCGAGAAAAATCTCAAAGAGTTTGTTTTATTTTCCGTCTATAAAAACATAATAGATTTAACTACTGAGCATATATGAAACATTAGCTCGATTCACGAGAACGTATAGGCACAAATATTTCATAAGACTTTTGCAATAATTAAACCAACAATGATTACATACTGCAAGTTCATCTTCCAACAACTCTAGAATTTAAATAAATAAATCTAAAAACATGCAAGATGAAAAACATTGGAAATAGCCATGTGTAATCACAATGTTTGTTATACCAAACCCTGGTTATCCTTCTCAAGAAACAATTCTCAAAAGAAGTTTCCTAGATAAAACATAGAAGAAGAAAAAAATAAGCTAGATCTTTCTAGACTCTTCATCAGTTTTGAGAGCCTTGAATTTGTCATCAATTGCATCCACGAGCTCTTCAAGAAAATATCATCATTGAGAAGTTCACGAACATGAGATTTCATGAGAACAAGGTCAGCAAAAACCTTTTTTATGTCAGTTTTTAACATGTCTAAACTTTTAAGCATTCCAACAAGTTCTAGCTTCGCTTCCTCAAATTGTTTAAGAAAATCATAAACAACATCAATAGAGATTATCTCTTCTTATCCAATATCTTGATGGTCATATGCAAAATATCAATTTACATCAGCAGAATCAACAACTTCATCATCGACCAAATTTATCTTCTTTCCTCTTGTTTCAATACCATCGCGACTAAGAGATTTCTCTATGCTTTCAATAATTCGAAACATATGAGACATGCTTGGTTGCAGAACCTTGGATGATAACTTCTCAATCACAAGTTATGGTATATAAAGGAGTTTGTAAAAGATATTCTCTGGGATGCACGTCGGTTGGTGACCTGATTTAGATATTAGGGTTTTGCACGGTCAAGACGGAAAGGTACGTGTACCTTTTGATGGTGCGAGACTGGTTGATTCTAACTGGTTTTGGACACAATTTTTGAGGGTAGAGAACAGTTTTTATTTTATTTTATTTTATTTTTAAAAAGCACACAAAAATTTATAGACAGTGCAACTATCCTTCTTAGCTATGACAAATATTCTTCCTTGAAAAATATTAATGCATTCTTAGCACAACAAACGTGAGTTTAGAGTACAAGAGAATCAATATTTATGAGAATATTTTAATCAAAGAACGTCAGCTCAAGAAATTATAACATTCAAATCTGATTGAACTTATTATGAAGGGATTGCAATAGGAAGAAAAAAAATTGTTGCTTATCATATCCAAGTACTACTTGAGGCAAATAATACACCTGTCACGCAGTAAACCTTATCTAGCAGGATTTTTTGTGGAAAAGGTTCCAAGACCTGTGCTAGTTTGCACAAGGGTGAGTTGTACACTAACCACCGGAATAATGTTGTTGTTTTCTTTTGCTCTTACTTTTGAAACGTGAAAAATGATCATAGAAATTACTGTCATCAAAATAATAGATATGATTAGAACTCTTACCTAAAGTTCCTTGTGTTGAAACAGACAGTTTTTCGATAAGATCCTTATATCCTGTAATGATCAAATTTAGATTAGCTTGTTGAGTTATTTCAAAATTTTCCACCCTTTTTGGAGGTAAATAGGAATTCTTTCGAATCCATACTTGAGATGGTGTCACCAAGTTCTTCTTAAACATATTTTGTATACTACCCTTTTGGTTTGTTCCAATATTCGTGGACCATGAGTACTGACATTTCTAGAATGTGATTTTACCTCAAGAGGTTTAGACATTTGAATATCAGTTGCACCCTTCAGAATTAAATTCAAGGTATCTTGAAGACGGTCAAACTGATAGCTTTCCAACCTCAGTTTACACTTTCTTTAAACATGTCCTTTAGTGTTGCAATAGAAGCACACTTTCTAAGTTTCAACGAAATCAGAACAAGTATTTTTAATAACTCCGTTTTGTAAAGCACTTTTCCTCCTTGGAGACACAATTTCATCTTGGACGGAGAATTTCAACTGATCATCTCCTAACAAAGCAATAATACTTTGTTTATTAGTTTCTGACTGCGATTTTGTTAGTATATCATGAACAGAATTTTCTCTTACTTTTTCTAACCCATCGCCTTGTTCAAAAGATGTTTTCACGGTAGTTATTTCACAATCGCGACGTAGAGAAGTATTCTTACTCGTTGGTTGAATGATCCCCAAGGCATCATCTACAGGAGACATCCTTGTTTTGGAATCATATTTAGAAATAATACCAATGAGAGTATTGACTTCGCGTCTCAGCCGAATGACCACTAAAGTCTGAAATTCTATTTGTTTGAAAATTTCAGAGCTTTCAATTGTTGCTTCGCATTCTACTTCTGAGTCAGACTCATCTGTAAAACAATAGGAATGACACTTAACAATATCCAACTGTTCTATGGAACCAAAGTTTTCGTCTCTAAGAGAGTTTGACAAATCAGATTCTTCTATAAGATCCATAAAAATAGTGTCTTTTAAACCGGTGTAGCGTTTATCAGAGATTCTACTTATGCCCATATAGTCATACTGCTTCAAACACAGACTTATTAGGTGTTAACGTGTTTGCCTGCTCTGATACCAGTTGAAAACACTGGGGGTACCAAAATACACCACCAACTTTTTCATAGGAAATCTGTATGGACAAACTCAACACAACTCCAAGAGTAAAAACTAAATCAAGGAAAGTGTCTAGAGTTATGTCTCTCTCTCTCTCTTGTTATTAGAACGTTTACAGAATTGAATTCGTAAACCTAATTACAAAGACAGTTCCTGGACGGTACCAAAGACCAATGTCCAAGGATCAATCAAGTCGTATCCAACAAACTAGGTCAGACATATCTACTTTGATTGATCAACGCACAACCTGTGATATTTCAATTATAAATACGGAAAAAGAAATAACACAGACACCAGAAATTTTGTTAACAAAAAAACCGCAAATGTAGAAAAACCCTTGGACCTAGTCCAGATTGAACACCAAATTGTTTTAATCGGCTACAGACACTAGCCTACTACCAATTAACTTCGGTCTGTAATGTCGTTGAGCCCGAACTCAGTCTCCCACTAATTCAGATACAGTCGCGCTCCTTACGCCTCTTGAATCCCATTAGGACTCCGCGTAATTGATTCCCTTATATGACATCCCATACACTAAGAGTTACTTCAACTAAATTGAAGACTTTAAACCAAAACTTCCTCCCACAGATTAAGCTTATATAATTGATTTTCTGATTACGATCGAAACATATGATCAAATCAAACGTAGGATCAAGGTGATGGAAATCAATGACAATTTGACAGAAGTCTAGCTATCCTCAAAATCTGGACTTATGCAACCCGAAGTGTAACCTAGATTATTATTCACCTCACAAGTATAAAACTTACGGAATCACAAAGTTGAGACGAAAAGAATTTTGTAATTTGTATCTATCTTGTTCGAATGATAAATCAACAATCGAACAAGATCAGGATACTCATGTTATCAAGATAAAAGATAAATGGACCTGGACCTGGCTTCATGAATCCCAATGAAGTTATTGATAGTCGCTAAACCCTAAAAGGGTTTCTATCTTGTTCGAATGATAAATCAATAATCGAACAAGATCAGGATACTCAAGTTATCAAGATAAAAGATAACTGGACCTGGCTTCATGAATCCCAATGAAGTTATTTATAGTCGCTAAACCCTAAAAAGATGACTCTAGATACAACTAGGACACACCCAAAAGTAGTGTCAGGATTCAAAGATCCCAGTTTCCAAGAGATCCCCTTATATAGACATTCAAAGCTAAGATGGATTTGGAACCAAGCAAACAATATTCACCGCTAGATGAAAACGTTGAATCTCATTCACATAAACAAGATATACACTTTGGTTAGGTAAATTGTAACTGAACCGTGTACAAAGACTATGTTCTACATGGTTAGCCGAAACTAGACGGTTTGAACTTAAAAGCTTAATATTCATTTTCATGAACACAAAGACATTGATCTTGAGTCACAATCATGTGATCAAATAAGTCTAGTGTTTATTAGATAATTGATCAAATGAAAATTATCTCATAGAAATTATTTAAGCGCAATTGAATCATAATCGACATAGTTGGTAAATGCACCAAGTACAATACATGAGTCGTTCGTGAATCGACCGAGTCATGGTACGCGGACCGGTTTGCAAACTTATGAGAAAAACCGAGTTCCGGAGTTGACAGAACTTTTTAAGTTTACGTACTGGTTTGAAAACTTAGGTGAGAAACTGAGTTCCAGAGTTAACAGAACTTTTTCAGTTTGCGAACCGGTTTGGAAACCTTAAGACTTTACCGGTTCCGGAGTTCACAGAACCTTTTCAGTTTGCGTAGCGGTTTGGGTACTAAACTGGTTCGGCAACATAGAGTTGTATTGGTTCGTATACCTGGTTGGATACTTAAACCCGTTTCACTTGCCACAGTTCCAAAATGGTTTGCATACAAATATACATACCTATCCGGATAACGAAACAAACAAATTTTCCCATGATGTACATACGAATATGCGTATCACACAAATCTATAAGTTGATATATAGCTACTCCGCTACGTGTACGAGCACGTGCAATATGGCTTCAAACGTATAACAGTTATCTCAGTTTGTAAGACTGATAACACTGTCTTGTATTCCGAATATAGTAGTTCTATATTTTTTTCTAAATCACTTCTGAAAAGACGAGGGTACCCAAACATACCTCAATCTAAATATTTTCCACCTATAAGTCCTCTTCCGAAAGTGATTGTCTATGGACTAAGTCGAGACAATACAACTAATCGGTTCACACTTCGTGTGATTGTCTATGGATACGAGATCGAGACAAAACAACAAGGAAGTATGTTTACTTGATAATAGGTTCGTACTTAAACAAACTCTAGGGATTGTCTATCAAGTAAAATAGGAATTAACGTTTGTGCGATTTACTTTAAATTATAAAAAACACAATTATAATTGCGGAAAATAAAAGTAAATGACACAGCAAGATTTTATTAACGAGGAAACCGCAAATTCAAAAAAACCTCGGGACCTAGTCAGAATTGAATACTCTCAGAATTAAGCTGCTATACAAAATCAAACCAACTTCGTATAGTTGAGACCAAGCAACTAAACCTATAGTTCACCTAGTTCCCTCACTATCCATGCGCCTCCAACTTGTTAATAAGTCAAGCACTTGGAACAATTCCTTTGGTTCGTATTCCAAATAGTAAAGGAAAAACAAATCTGTTCGGTAACAACTCTTTTCAAACAACGTGATATGAGTTTGACAAAGACTCTTCCGTTTAACCAATAAACTCATTTGTCGGGTCCTTAGATCAATCTATCAACAACTACCGAAGTAATTGTTAGACTATGCAATCAATACTATTAATCACAAAGAAGTGTATTGATGCCGATCTACTCAACTAACCAATCCAATCTATCACAAAGATAAACCGATTATAGTTGGATCCTTTTCCAGCCGAAACAAGTATTGTGCACACCAAAGATTATGAACCCAAAAAGTCTTCTTATCTTCTAATCTTCTTTAATCTTCAATCATCACCTGAACACAATCAACTTGAATCTCTTGTGATCAACCACACACAGAACAGAGTCTGTTAACGTTGGATTATCACAAGACGTCTTTAGATCTACAAACATTCTAAAGATCCCTGTCGAAACTTCGATCTAGTTTGAGTGAATCTTATATCAGAAGAGAAGATTCTCAAGCTTAAAACAACTAGGTGCAATCAAAGTTCAACAACCGTTAGTCAATCAAATCAATCGAAAACTAATAATAAACTACACTTATCTAGTTTCCCACCAACGGTGCTAATAGATCTTCTCAATCCCAAAGAAATCTTTATACTGAGCGGTCGTAAGAGATTTCTCCTAATTAGGGTACTTTCCTCTCTGATAGGCGGCTCCACCAGTAACAACTCAACTGAGGTAGTTTTGCTGGCTCTGAGGATTAGTTTGCTAGAAATGAAAACTTCAATATTTATAGACAAGGAAGTTTGGACACCAAGGAATTTCCAAAACCGAATATTCTCAAAGATATGCAATAAACACAAAATCAGTTTTCACAACTCCTGGAAATGCACTGTCCAAATATTGACCGAAATCCCAATAGAAAAATCTATAATCAGTAAATGCACATTACTAATTATTATTTTCTAAAGATATGTATTTAATTTCTGGAAATTAAATAGCATATAAAAACTAAGAAACCTTAATTAAAAGATTCTCAATTTATTTCGATCCTGGGATTCTCGTTTAACTATTAGGGAATATCTTTGAACAATTAATGATAAGAGTTACTGCACATGTTCAAAGTATGTCGACATCTTTATTTTGCAAGTCCTTTTTCATACTTACAATCTTGGAAACGATTTTCCACACTTCCAAACAAGTTTTGAATTGGTTCGTCTGAATTCCAAGAACTATGTGATTGATTATCCTATCAAATCACCAATTATGGGTTTCACGGTTTTACCAAAACAAGTTCGGTTCTACCTCCATGTGAGTATTCTGCATAGTCACGCTAGTAACCAAAATTCGATTGACTAGGTACTAGGATCGATTCCCCACAAATTATGGTAACTACCTGTATTCGGTTGCACATGTCCATAGGATCGGTTCCCCCAAAACTACAAACTTGTTTCACATGTTCATAGGATCGATTCCCCCATATACTAAAAACGTGTTGTAACTCTTACAAGGATCGATTCCCTCTTGTCAATTTGTTGCACCTCTTACTAGGATCGGTTCTCCAATGACTATATAAAAGTTGCTATTTACAAGGCATCAATCATACCATCTTGAGTGATTACTTAAGATCGGTTTCACTAATAAAAGTCATACCATTACATAAGTCAAGCCTTGTGAATAGTTTTACCAAGATACATAAACAAGTTTATGAGCGGTTATACTAAACACTCATATTGGTAATTCAAAAGATATTTGCAATGAATAACAATACCAATAAGCCTAGCGATTTCCCTTTCTATTCACAAAACTAGTTTATGAAATTACTTCCTTTAAACGAATATAAAATATTGTTTCATATGACGAAATATTCACTCATACCCATACATAATCACAATAGCATTCATATGATCATGTTGATGTCTTATATACAAAGTTTAATGGTTAAGCAGTAAACCTCGTATTGTTTTCCTTAATACTATGTCTAACTAGAGTATCATACACACTTCGCAGTTATGTTTTCAATATGCACGACTTGAAAGATACATCGGATCGTAAAAACCCACTTTCTGAAGATCACTTCCTTCTCTTCGGGATCGAACATCAATTACAGTGATTCAATAGATGGCTCATTGGGATAGATGTAAATGAACAACGCCCCCTAGAAACGAATAGAAGGTTTTCTCCTCGTACGGCTTAGGGAATGAAACAGTTCAAGCTAAAGATTACTAACCTCGAGTGGAAGGATGATGTTGTCGTTGTATCTCCATACTTCTTCACATTCTTCAAGTCTTCATATAATACTTGTAAGTCTCATATCCTAACACTTTCAACCTAACCTATACGAATGACTCTAGTATATAATCATGCGACTCTTTAAATGAGTTTTGATTCACTAAAATATGACAACCAAACTTGACATACCAACGCTTGGTGGGTTCACCCGAGCTATGATCTAACAATCTCCCCCTTTGTAAATTTTAATGACAAAACTCTTACATCATATGGATAAACAAATTACAAAAATTCATTATACACATACGCTTGATTCCAAGTTCAACAACACAAAACCTGCATTAAATTCAATCCTTAAATGTCGCTGCTGACATTATAATAACAAAGCTAATACTCCCCCTAAAGGTAAGATAGGTAGATTTTCGATCCGCACATCTTTGTTATTTTCATGTAGTTCCTCATAACTACATATCATATGGTATGTGACTCCCCCTTAGTTTATGCTTTCACTCTTTTCGTTAGAATAAACGTTTTAGCACAAATGTCCTTTCCCTTAGTGATACCAACTCACAACAAGTCAATATCACTTGTTTACTCCATGTATTTCTACCCCTTTTTGTCACAAAATGACAAAGAAACGAAAAAATATAGGACAAACCAAAAGGATCCTACAAATCTCATAAAGAGAATTTGCAAACCTATAAGAGTTGAGCACGAGGGTTTTACACACCATTTTAGATGACCAATATCATAACCGAAACTACAAGTAATTTGGTTTTAACATGTTATCTAGGAAACAATTTCCCGAAGAAATTTTCCCTAATAGTTTAACACAACAAAAATCGACTAAGCACCTTAGTTCTTTTGCTAAACCGATTGTACAAATATAATCGCTTGTTCGATAAGACCAAAATAAAGATCAGAATTAACTTTATTTTTCTCATTAGGCTCTAAATATTCTCAAAAATAACTTAGACCTTTCAGTTTTAAACAAGACAAATACTAGGTTAGTTAACTAGTAATTCTTTTTAAGGCATTCGGTTAGACTTGTTTAACCGAAATCTTCACATTTGATAAGTCTAACCAAGATCCGAAAAACTTAGTTTCTCTTATCCGGAAATCACTTGGACTAAACAAATGACCTCGAAACACTTTTGTTAAGCCATAAAAAATCCATACAAACCAAATAAATCAACTTGCATAATCATTTATCTTAACCGGGAGCAATTGAAACAAACATAGACATTATAGCACCGCAATTGCAACGAAATTTTGTTAGCCTAAACAATTGATACCAAACAATAACGAAAGATAACAATAGTTTTTCTTAACCAGAAACAATTAACTAACAAGATTGTTTCTACAGGAACCCCTCATGATCCTTTGATAAAGCCTACCAACATGGGCTAGAACTTAATCCCGCTAAATCAAAAAGTCACCCAAACCATAAGGGTTCACACATTTGGAGATCGAATATCAAGGTAATAAAACAGAAATCAAACATCCCATAAACACACATAGCAATGAAATAAAGCATTCAAGCAAAGGCTCTGTAATCAAAAACTATCACAAGAAAAATTATAAAATAATAATTTTATTCATAATAGACTTTACAATTATTGAAAGAAATCAAAAACTGAAGTGTATGTTTATGGATTTACTCCTTCATCTCAGCACTGGTGAAGGATAGGTTATTACTTTCGCACTACCACTTGTGAAATTCTTCCAATAGATAACCTTGTTTCTTGACTAGATGAAAAGATGAGGGTACCCAAATACACCTCAAGCTAAAACTTTTCCTACCTATAAGTCCATTCTCCGAAAAGTGATTGTCTATGAACTGAGTCGAGACAAGACAACTGATCGGTTCACACTTCGTGTGATCGTCTACGGATACGAGATCCAGACAATACAACAACGAAGTATGTTTACTTGATAAGATGTTCGGACTTAACCAAACACAATAAGATTACTATCAAGTAAATATGAATTAACGTTTGTGTATTTTACTTCTAATTATAATAAAAATAATTATAATTGTGGAAATAGAAAAGTAAAAGACACAATAATATTTTGTTAACGAGGAAACCGCAAATGCAGAAAAACCCCGGGACCTTGTCCAGAGTTGAATACTCTCAGGATTAAGCCACTATACAAAATCAAACCAACTTCATATAGTTGAGACCAAGCAATTAAACCAATAGTTCACCTAGTTCCGTCTGTATTCCCACGCCTCCAACTTATGAGTAAGTCACGTACATGGAACAATTCCTTTGGTTCGTATTCCAAACAGTAAAGGAACAACAACAAATCTATTTGGTATCAACTCTTTTCAACCAAGTGATGTGAGTTCGACAAAGGCTCTTCTGTTTATCTGAAAAAACTCCTTCGTCAGGTTCTTAGATCTATCTTATGATCAACTACCAAAGGTAATTGTTAAGATTTTGTAATCAATACTTTAATCACAAAGAATTGTATTGATGCCGATCTACACAACTAATCAATCTAATCTACCACAAGGATAAACCGATTATAATTGGATCCTCTATGCCGAAACAAGTATTGTGCACACCAAAGATTATGAACCCCAAATCATAAATCTTCATTATCTTCTTTGTCTTCAAATCTTCTTAGATCTTCAATAAACGCCTGCACACAAAAACTTGAATCTCTTGTGATCAATCACGCACAGAACAGAGTCTGTTAACAATGGATTATCACAAGATGTCTTTAGATCTACAAACAGTCTAAAGATCCCTTTTGAAACTTCGATCTAGTTCGAGTGAATCTTATATGAGAAGTGAAGATTCTCAAGCATAAACAAACTAGGTGCAATCAAAGTTCAACCACCGTTAGTCAATCAAATCAATCGAAAACAAAAGATAAACCTCAATTATCTAGTTTCCCACCAGCGGTACTAATAGAGCTCTCAATCCCAAAGAATACTTTAAACTTAGGTTACTCTCCTTTCTGAATAGGCGGCTTCACCAGTAACAACACAACCGAGGAAGTTTGTTGTCACGAAGGATTAGTTTGCTAGAAATGAAAAATTCAAGTATTTATAGACAAGGAAGTTTGGACACCGAGGAATTTCCAAAACCGAAAATATTCTCAAGATATGCAATATATTCCAAATTCGGTTTCCATAATTCCAGGAAAAATCTCTTTGGAAAATCTTCAACTAGTAAATGCACATTGTTAATTCTCATTTTCCTAAAATAAAATTAAAAACTTTAAATAAAAGATTCTCAACTTATTTATGTTTCGATCCTGAGATTTTCTTCCTTTAGATATTAAGGAATAACTTTGAACAATTAAAGATTAGCGTTACTGCACATGTTCAAAGTATGTTGACATCCTTACTTTGTAAGTCCTATTTCATACTTACAACCTTGAAACCGATTTGCCACACTTCCAAAAAAGTTTAGAATTGGTTCATCTGACTTTCAAGAACTACGTGATTGATCAAGAACACTCAATCACAAATCTTGGGTTTCACGGTTCTACCAAAACAAGTTTCGGTTCTACCTCCATGTGAATACTATGCATAGTCACACTAGCTTTACAAAAATTCGGTTGACTAGGTACTAGGATCGGTTCCCCACATATATAGTATCTAAATTGAATGTGTTTCACATGTCCATAGGATCGGTTCCCCTTTGCCTAAAAACGTGTTTTACATGTCCATAGGATCGGTTCCCCTTTCTGCTAAAACATGCTGCACCTCATACATGGATCAATTCACCTTTGTGATAGGTTGAACCTCTTACTAGGATCGGTTCCCTTTTACCCAGAGTCGGTCTTACCAGTAACACAAAATCGATCATACCATCTCAGGTGATTACTTAAGATCGGTTTCAGTAATAAAAGTCATACCAATACAAAAGTCAGGCCTTTGTGAATAGTTTTACCAAAAACACAAACAAGTCATGAGAGGTTATACTAATCACACATATTGGTTGTTCACAAGATATGCAATGAATAACAATACCAATAACGCCTGGCGTTTTCCTTTTCGTTTCGAAACAAGTTCATGAATTTACTTCGTTAAAACACATGAAAAACATTGTTTCCTAGGATAAAATCCTCTCCTCATACCCATACATAATCACAATAGCATTTAAGCGATTATGTCGATGTCTTATCTACAAAGTTTAATGGTTAAACAATAAACCTCGTATTGTATTCCTTAATACTATGTCTAACTAGAGTGTTCATGCTTCGCAGTTTTGTTTTCAATATGCACGACTTGAAAGATACGTTAGGGAATGAAACACTTCAAGTCAAATATCACTAACCTCAAGCGGAAGGATGATGTTGTCGTTGTAGCTTCTTACTTCTTCACTTCTTCGAATCCTCGCAATACTTGTAATGTATCATATCCTACTACTTTCAAGCTAACCTATATGGAGTTGACTCTAGTACATAATCAAGCGACTTTTTAAATGAGTTTTGATTCACTAAAATATGACAAATAAAACTTGACATACCAACGCTTGGGGGTTCAACCGATCTATGCTCTAACAATCTCCCCCTTTGTCAATTTTAGTGACAAAACTCTTATATCATATGGATAAACAAATTACAAGAATTCATTACACATACGCTTGATTCCCGAATTCAACAACACAATAACTTGTATACGTTGAATCCTTAAATGTCGTTGTTAACATTATGATAACAAAGAATATTACTCCCCCTAAAGGTAAGATAGGTAGATTTTATCAATCCGCGCGTCTTTGTTATTCCCTTAGTAATGATATGTTACCCCCCTCTAGTCTATGCTTTCACTCTTTTGTTAGATAAACTTTTAAGCACCAATGTCCTTTTTCTTAGTGATGTCAATCAATATAAATCAATGCAAGCATCACTTGTTTACTCCATATATTTATCCCCCTTTTTATCACAAAATAACAAATAAAAAAATAAAAATAAAGGACAAACCGAAAAGGATCTTAAAAATCTCAAAATAGACTTGCAACCTATAGAGTTAAGCACGAGGGTTCTACACACCAGTTTTGATAACCAATATCAAAAACGAAACTACAACGTAATTTTGTTTTGATATGTTACCAAGGAAACAATTTCCCAAAGAAATTTTCTCTAATAGTTTAGCAAACCAAAAATCAACTAAGCACCTTAGTCCCTTTGCTAAACCAATTGTACAAATACAATCGCTTTATTCGATAAGACCAAAATAAAGATAACTCTATTTTTCTCATCAGGTTCTAATTATCCATATAACTTAGACCTTTAACTTTTAAACAAGACAAGTACTAGGTTAGTTAACTAGCATTTCTTGTTAAGGCATTCGATTAGACTTGAATAACCGAAACCTCCACTTTGATAAGTCTAACTAAGATCAGAATTAACTTAGTTTCTCTTATCCGAAATTGAATTGGACTACACAATTCATCCTGTAAACCTTTTCTTTCGTTAAGCCATAAATAATTCATACAAACCAAAATAAATCAACTTGCGTAATTATTCACCTCAACCGGAAGCAATTGAAATAACATAGACATTAAAGCACCGCAATTGCACCGAAATTTTGTAAGCCTAAACAATTGATACCACACAATAAATCAAGATAACAATAGTTTTTCTTAATCAGAACCAATTGAATCACACACACATCCATACACACATAATGTAATAAAACATCAATTGTACCAAAATTTGTTAAGCAAAAGCAATAAATATATGAAATAAAATAAGGCTTTTCTTAAACAGGAAAACAATTAACTAACAAGATTGTTACCTCAAATTTCGCATCCTCTTCTCCACTATGTTTCCAGCTTCTTCCAGGGAGAATTGATATCGAAATATCATTATGTTGTCATCCTTATGCAAAACAAAATAATAACAACCAACCAACCTTTACCAGAGAAAGGTTGAAAACCGGTTTTTAACTATTGCAAGCAAAAGTTGAAAAACCGGACGCACAAGGTACTAATATACCTTGACTATCCCTATGGATTTCCTTAAATTTTCGAAATTTGCTCTATCTAAGGGTTTGGTGAGAATATCAGCCAGCTGACGCTCCGATGGAACATACTCTAATTTGATAACATCATTCTCATATAACTCTCTAATAAATTGATATATGATATCTATGCGTTTAGTACGAGAGTGTTCAACTGGGTTTTCAGTCAATCGAATAGCGCTTGAGTTGTCACACAGTATGCTCATAGTTGAAAAAATTATTCCATATTCAACGAGCATTTGTTTCATCCACAATAGTTGGGTACAACATGTACCAGTAGCAATATATCCTGCTTCACAGGTTGACAAGGACTGTGAATTCTGTTTCTTGCTATGCCAAGCTACAAGATTTTGACCAACATAGAAACAACCACCGGAGGTGCTTTTACGATCTTCTACACATCCTGTCCAATCAGCGTCTGAATAGGCAACAAGACTGTTGTTTGTATCCATAGAGTATGATAGACCATAATCTACTGTACCATTACTGTATCTAATGATTCCTTTTACATCTTTGAGATTTGATTCTCTAGGATTTGCTTGAAATCTAGCACAACATCCCACACTAAACGCAATGTCTGGTCTTGTTGCAGTTAGATATATCAAGCTCCCTATCATAGATCTGTATAGTTTCTGATCAACTGATTTTTCACCTGGATTCGATTGAAGTTTTCCAGTAGTTGGCATCAGAGTTGTCATGGGTGTTGCACCTTTTAGTTCGAATTTTTCAACCTAATTCCTTGCATATTTTTCTTGAGAAAGTAGAATACTGTCTTTTTGTAGTTGTATTTGCAACCCAAGAAAATATGATAATTCTCCAACATTACTCATTTCAAATTCTCCACTCATAAGATTCAGGAATTCATCTGTTAGAGATTTTGAGGTGGATCCATAGATGATGTCATCTACATGTATTTGCGTTACAAGAACGTTTTTTCCACTCCACTTGGTGAAAAGTGTTATCAGCACCACCTCTAGAGAATCCTTTTTGAAGTAAGAAGGATGTCAGTTTATCATACCAAGCTCTTGGAGCTTGTTTTAGACCATACAATGCCTTTTTAAGTTTAAAGACATAATCTGGGAATAATGGATCTTCAAATCCTTTAGATTGAGCAATAAATACTTCTTCTTTAAATCCCCATTCAGAAATGCAGATTTAATATCCATTTGAAAGAGTTTTATCTTAAGAAACAAGCATAGGAAAGTAACACTCTTATTGATTCTAAACGAGCAACAAGAGCAAAAGTTTCATCAAAATCAATACCTTCAATTTGAGAATATCCTTGAGAAACGAGCCTAACTTTATTTCTGACAATTATCCCGAATTCGTCTGATTTGTTCTTGTAGATCCACTTTGTACCAACGATGTTTAATCCTGGTAGCTTAGGAACAAGTTCCCATACTTCTTGTCTTTCAAACTGATTGAGTTCCTCGTGCACTGAGTTTACCCAACCAGGTACAGTGAGTGCTTCCTCAACGTTTTTCGGCTCTATTGAAGAAAGAAAAGATGAATAGTGACAGATATTCTGTAACTTTATTCGATTCATAACTCTAGCATTGGAATATCCAATGATGTCTTTAGACGAGTGTCTTTGATGTACCCATTTAACAGGTTTTAGGACAATATTTTCGGTATCATTGGGTTGTTCAACAATACTTTCATTATCATCTTTATCATCTGTGTCACTAATTAAAGGAACAACTGATGGTTCGACTTCAATCTTTTTTTCCTTAATAAAAGTTTCATAGCGAGGAAGCTTTGCTGCAGTGTGATTATCTTGGCAAAAATCGCTAATGTCATCAATAACCACATTAATTGATTCCATCATGACTCTGGTTCTGAGATTGTATACCCAGAAGGCACGACTGTCAGAAGCATAGCCAAGAAAAATTCCTTCATCACTTTTCGAATCAAATTTTACTCTATGTTCACTGTCTTTGAGAATATAGCATTTTCTTCCGAAAATCCTTAGATAGCTTAGATTGGGTTTTCTTTCATACCATAATTCATATGGGGTATTTAGAGTTTTAGATCTCAAATAGACTCTGTTTATAAGATAACAGGCTGTAAATACAGCTTCTCCCAGAAGGTTAATGGTAGGTTTTTATTATGAAGCATTACTCTTGCCATTTCTTGAATATTTCTATTCTTTCTCTTAGCTACACCATTTTCCTGAGGTGTAATAGGAGCAGAGAATTGATGACTAATTCCAAGAATATTACAGTATTCATATACTTTTGTATCCTTGAATTCTGTACCACGATCGCTTCTTATCTTCTTAAGCTTGCGACCTTGTTCATTTTGAATTCTATTCACAATATTTTTGAACTCCTCAAGAGTGTCATTTTTGTGCTTCAGAAAAGCAACCTATGTGAACCGTGTATAATCATCTACCATAACTAAAGCATACTTATTTCCTCCAACAGATGCTTGTTGGATTGGACCAAATAGATCCATATGAATAAGATCGAGATGAGAACGAGTGGCTATGTCTCGAGAAAGTTGTGTGGAATTTTTCCTTGCTTACCATTTTGGCATGCACCACAAACACCTTTTACTTTAGTGTTAAATTTTGGAACGCCTTTGACAAGTTCACGGTTAATGAACTTTCTTAGCATTCGGTAGTTGATATGACCAAAGCGTTCATGTCAAAAATGAGTTGACTCAACCTTAGTCAAGTTACAATATAAATTGGATTGTATAGCAAGGAGATAACAATTATTCATACTTCTACGTCCTCGAAAAATTACTTTTCCGGACTTATCTTCAATATCACAACCTCTCATATTGAAGATAACTTTGTGACCTTTATCACAAATTTGACTGACAGGCAGAACATTAGCTTTCATTCCTTTAACATAAACAACATCACGGATTTCGGGAATACCTGGAAGTTTGATAGTACCCTTTTTGCTAATAAGACAACTGCTTCCATCTCCAAAGGTCACAGATCCTCCTTTATAGTCTTTTGTTTTTTTGAACCAAAAAAGATCACTTGTCATATGTCTACTACATCCACTATTTAGAAACCGTTGGAATGGTGAGGTTGTTTTAAGTGCAAAAGCTCCAAGACATTTTTTTTACTAGATTTAGGATGGTTTGTTAAGTTATTAAAAAGTTCCTTAACACGGTTAATCAGACATTTTGTAAAAAAAATCTTCTGAATTAAATAATTCCATCCCTTTTGAAAGTGGTTCCTGGTCTGACTCTTATTAGACTGTTTAAGATGTCTGAATGAAAGAATTGATCATCCTTGAGAATCTCTTAATTTAGACTCTTCAGTGTTTTTCACCAGTTTTCTATCAATCTTGATATTACTGATCTCATCAGTATATGACTGGTTCTGTTCAATCCTTTTATTTAACATTTTAACAAGAGCAGAGGGATATTCTTCAGATTCTTCTTTCAGATCATCTAAATCTTTAAAACGTTAATCGAACGGTTCATCTAATTCAATTTCTTATAGGTTGGATCGCACCAAATACATATTGTTATACCTTTTCATGTTTGCGTGCTCTGATACTAATTGAAAAGACGACGATACCCAATTATACCTCCAGCTAATACTTTTCCTACCTATAAGTACTTTCGCTGAAAGTGATTGTCTATGGACTCAGTCGAGCCAATACAACTAATCGGTTCACACTTCGTGTGATCGTCTACGGATACGAGATCCAGACAATACAACAATGAAGTATGTTTACTTGATAAGAAGTTCGGACTTAACCAAACACAATAGGATTATTATCAAGTAAATAGGAATTAACGTTTGTGTATTTTACTTCTAATTATAATAAAAACAATTATAATTGCGGAAATAGAAAAGTAAAAGACACAACGAGATTTTGTTAACGAGGAAACCGCAAATGCAGAAAAACCACGGGACCTTGTCCAGAATTGAATACTCTCAGGATTAAGCCGCTATACAAAATCAAACCAACTTTGTATAGTTGAGACCAAGCAACTAAACATATAGTTCACCTAGTTCCGTCTGTATTCCCACGCCTCCAACTTATTAATAAGTCACGTACTTGGAACAATTCCTTTGGTTCGTATTCCAAACAGTAAAGAAACAACAAATCTATTTGGTAGCAATTCTCTTCAACCAAGTGATCTGAGTTCGACAAAGGCTCTTCTGTTTATCTCAATAAACTCCCTCGTCAAGTTCTTAGATCTATCTTATGATCAACTACCAAAGGTAATTGTTAAGATTTTGCAATCAATACTTTTAGTCACATAGAATTGTATTGATGCCGATCTACACAACTAATCAATCTAATCTACCATAAGGATAAATCGATTATAGTTGGATCCTCTATACCGAAACAATTATTGTGCACACCAAAGATTATGAACCCCAAATCAGAAATCTTTGTTTTCAAATCTTCTTAGATCTTCAATAAACGCCTGTACACAACAATTTGAATCTCTTGTGATCAATCACGCACAGAACGGACTCTGTTAACAATGGATTATCACAAGACGTATTTAGATCAAAAAACAATCTAAAGATCCTCGTTGAAACTTCGATCTAGTTTAAGTGAATCTTATATCAGAAGAGAAGATTCTCAAGCAGAAACAAACTAGGTGCAACCAAAGTTCAACCACCGTTAGTCAATCAAATCAATCGAAAACAAAAGATAAACCACAATTATCTAGTTTCCCACCAGCAGTACTAAGAGAGCTTCTCAATCCCAAAGAAGACTTTAAAATGAGCGGCCGTAAGAGATTTCGCCTAATTAGGTTACTCTCCTCCTCGAATAGGCGGCTTCACCAGTAACAACACAACCGAGGAAGTTTGATATCACGAAGGATTAGTTTGCTAGAAATGCAAACTTCAAGTATTTATAGACAAGGAAGTTTGGACACCAAGGAGTTTCCAAAACCGAAAATATTCTCAAGATATGCAATATATTCCAAATTCGGTTTCCATAATTCCTGGAAACGCTCTGTCTAAAATAATGACCGAAAATATCTTTGGAAAATCTTCAACTAGTAAATGCACATTACTAATTCTCATTTTCCTAAAATAAAATTAAAAACCTTAAATAAAAGATTTTTTAACTTTTTTATGTTTCGATCCTGGGATTTTCTTTCTTTAGCTATTAAGGAATAACTTTGAACAATTAAAGATTAGCGTTACAGCACATTTTCAAAGTATGTCGGCATCCTTACTTTGTAAATCCTCTTTCATACTTACAACCTGGAAACCGATTTGCCACACTTCCAAACAAGTAATGGTACATCTGATTTTCAAGAACTATGTGATTGATCAAGAACACTCAATCAAAAATCATAGGTTTCACGGTTCCACCAAAACAAGTTTCGGTTCTATCTTCATGTGAGTATTTTGCATAGTCGCACTAGATTTCCAAAAATTCGGTTGACTATATACTAGGATCGGTTCCCCACATATATATGGTATCTAACTTATATGTGTTGCACATGTCCATAGGATCGGTTCCCCTTTACCTAAAAACATGTTTCACATGTCCATAGGATCGGTTCCCCTTTCTGCTAAAACATGTTGCACCTCATACAAGGATCAATTCCTCTTTGTGATAGGTTACACCTCTTTTACCCATAGTCGGTCTTACCAGTAACACAAAATCGATCACACCATCTCAGGTGATTACTTAAGATCGGTCTCACTAATAAAAGTCAGGCATTTGGGAATAGTATTACCAAGAACACAAACAAGTCATGAGCGGTTATACTAATCATACATACTGGTCGTTCACAAGATATGCAATGAATATCAATACCAATAACGCATAGCGATTTCCTTTTCGATTCACAAAACAAGTTCATGAATTTACTTCCTTAAAACACATGCAAAACATTGTTTCCTAAGATGAAATCCTCACCTCACCTCACCTCATACCCATACATAATCACAATAACATTTAAAAGATTATGTCGATGTCTTATCTACAAAGTTTAATGGTTAAGCAATAAACCTCGTATTTTATTCCTTAATACTATGTCTAACTAGAGTGTTCATGCTTCACAGTTTTGTTTTCATTATGCACGACTTGAAAGATACGTTAGGGAATGAAACAGTTCAAGTCAAATATCACTAACCTCAAGTGGAAGGATGATGTTGTCATTGTATCTTCCTACTTCTTCACTTCTTCAAGTCTTTGCAATACTTGTAATGTCTCATATCTTACTACTTTCAAGCTAACTTATACGAAGTTGACTCTAGCACATAATCAAGCTACTCTTTAAATGAGTTTTGATTCACTAAAATATGACAACCAAACTTGACATACCAACGCTTGGTGGGTTCAACCGAGCTATGTTCTAACACCATAATTTCTTGTAGTTAGGATATTTTCGAGAAGGATTTTGCAAGAACATGTAATTCAGTCTTGTATTGAACACGGAAGTGTGTCAATGCTTCAATACACTGATCTTTCTTCAGCATATTCTCTCTTTCCTTCTTGCTAAGCAAATCTCTCTTTTTGATCTTAATCCTTGATTTCTCGTCCAGAGATGATGCAGATTTATTCTTCAAGAGATATTTCTGATCTAGCATCTTATCAAGAGAAGACATTGGATCCAGACCCATAGTTCGGACAAGGAATGACCAAAGAATATAAGGATCTTTTTATTTATTTTTTCGAAAATATAATATTACCATAAATACGAATATCTTAAATATTTTCAATTGCTAGATTTTATTCCCGTAATTTACACAAAAGTGCCTTGAACTTTCTTCTTCCTCACATAAAAATTGGCACACAGTAAGGAAGATGTTCTAATACCGTTTAAGTGGTATTAGTGTGAGATTTTCTCCCACTATGGAATCTAGAACATCAAGAGTGTCCTTCATCTAGTACCATATGGAATAATCTATTTTCATTACTACTGGTTAACGAAGCATCTTGAGATTGATTGAGGTTGCATATGCAACTTTTAGCAATTCTGTTCTTGAGACAGTTTTTGCATTTTGTCTTATTTTTACCTTTACCATTAGATGATTTACAAACATCGGAAGACATGTCCATTTTTAAAATGGGTAAATCACTGATGGAGGAGGAAGAAATAAGATTAATAACTAATGAAATATTAGTTGTTTCCCCTTCCTCAGAATCATATGAATCAGAGGTCTCATGAAGAGTTACAACCAGTGACTTGCCTCCAGTGTATTTATTAAGATTGGGACAGTCTTTAGCAATATGACAAAACCATTTACACTTGAAGCATTGTGGCTGATATTCATCGTCATCTTCCTGATCTTTCTTGACTGGAACACGATCATGTGGACGAGACGATCGATGAGTATCTTTAATGAATCTCTTACTCCTTTTCTTTAAGAGATCTCGAAACTGTCTAGTGATCAGTGATAATGATTGTTCAATTTCATCATCAGACAATTCTGCAATCTGTTCATTTGAATCATCCAAATGTCTATTTTTCTCCATTAGAGCTTTCAGAATATTTGCAGCTTTAAAAGCAATTCCCTTAGTTTGAATAGACTGTGATTCATGATCAAAGATATTTAACTTTCCAACGAGTGTGCTTCGTGAGATTGTTGAAAGATCATTTGCTTCTATGATACCATGTTTCTTAGAATTGTATCTTGATGGCAACGATCTGAGAATTTTGCATACTATATCTTTTTCAGAGATAGTCTTTCCAAGAGAGAAAGAAGCATTAATTATCTCAGAGAGTTTGAGGTAAAACTCTTCAAAAGTGTCGTCATCCATTCGAAGGTTTTCCCAGTCGGATAATAGAGTTTTAATTCTAACTTATTTCTCTGAAGTGTTTCCTTCGAATACGATCTGAAGATTATCCCAAGCTTCTTTCGAAGTTAGGAATGTTGATACATGATGTTGCAGATCACGACTTACAACATGTACAATAACATTCAAACCATTTGAATTCTGCTTACCAAAAGCCTTTTCTTCAGTTGAGTAATCTACTAAGCGTTTAAACTCAGTTTCCGAATTTACTACTTTCGGGCGATCATAACCATCGACGACTAATAGCCATGTATTAAAGTCTCGTGATTGAAGAAAAGATATCATAGCAAATTTTCACCATAGATAGTTTGATCCGTCAAATCTTGGCGGTACGTTAATCGAAGTTGATTCACGAGAACTCGAATTCATTTCTAATAGGTTGGATCGCACCAAACACAGATTGTTAGATCTTTTCGTATGTGCCTGCTCTGATACCAGTTGAAAAGACGAGGGTAACCAAACATACCTCAATCTAAATATTTTCCACCTATAAGTCCTTTTCCGAAAGTGATTGTCTATGGACTAAGTCGAGACAATACAACTAATCGGTTCATACTTCGTGTGATTGTCTATGGATACGAGATCGAGACAATACAACAACGAAGTATGTTTACTTGATAATAGGTTCCGACTTAACCAAACTCTAGGGATTATCTATCAAGTAAAATAGGAATTAACGTTTGTGCGATTTACTTTAAATTATAATTACGGAAAATAAAAGTAAATGACACAGCAAGATTTTGTTAACGAGGAAACCGCAAATGTAGAAAAACCCCGGGACCTAGTCCAGAATTGAATACTCTCAGAATTAAGCCGCTATAAAAAATCAAACTAACTTCGTATAGTTGAGACCAAGAAACTAAACTTATAGTTCACCTAGTTCCCTCAGTATCCCTGCGCCTCCAACTTGTTAATAAGTCACACACTTGGAACAATTCCTATGGTTCGTATTCCAAACAGTAAAGGAACAACAAATATGTTCGGTAACAACTCTTTTCAAACAACGTGATATGAGTTTGACAAAGGCTCTTCCGTTTAACCAATAAACTCCTTTGTCGGGTCCTTAGATCAATCTCTCAACAACTACCGAAGTAATTGTTAGAATATGCAATCAATACTATTAATCACAAAGAGGTGTATTGGTGTCGATCTACGCAACTAATCAATCGAATCTATCACAAAGATAAACCGATTATAGTTGGATCCCTTTCCAGCCGAAACAAGTATTGTGCACACCAAAGATTATGAACCCAGAAAGTCTTCTTGTCTTCAAATCTTATTTAATCTTCAATCAGCACCTGCACACAATCAACTTGAATCTCTTGTGATCAATAACAAACAGAACGGAGTCTGTTAACGTTGAACTATCACAAGACGTCTTTAGATCTACAAACAGTCTAAATATCCCCATCGAAATTTCGATCTAGTTTGAGTGAATCTTATATCAGAAGAGAAGATTCTCAAGCATAAACAAACTAGGTTCAATCAAAGTTCAACAACCGTTAGTCAATCAAATCAATCGAAAACTAATAATAAACTGCAATTATCTAGTTTCCCAAAGAAGTCTTTAAACTGAACGGCCGAAAGAGATTTCTCCTAATTAGGGTACTTTCCTCTCTGATAGGCGGCTCCACCAGTAACAACACAACTGAGTTTGTTTTGCTGGCTCTGAGGATTAGTTTTCTAGAAATTCAAACTTCAATATTTATAGACAAGGAAGTTTGGACACCAAGGAATTTCCAAAACCGAATATTTTCAAAGATATGCAATAAACACAAAATCGGTTTTCATAACTCCGGGAAATGCATTGTCCAAATATTGACCGAAATCCCAATAGAAAAATCTATAATCAGTAAATGCACATTACTAATTATTATTTTATAAAGATATGCATTTAATTGCTGGAAATAAATAGCATATAAAAACTAAGAAACCTTAATTAAAAGATTCTCAATTTATTTCGATCTTGGGATTATCCTTTAGCTATTAAGGAATATCTTTGAACAATTAATGATACGAGTTACTGTACATGTTCAAAGTGTTGACATCTTTACTTTACAAGTCCTTTTTCATACTTACAATCTTGGAAACGATTTGCCACACTTCCAAACAAGTTTAGAATTGGTTCTTCTGAATTCCAAGAACTATGTGATTGATTATCCTATCAAATCACCAATTATGGGTTTCACGGTTCTACCAAAACAAGTTCGGTTCTACCTCCATGTGAGTACTGTGCATAGTCATGCTAGTTACCAAAATTCGGTTGACTAGGTACTAGGATCGATTCCCCACAACTTATGGTAACTACCTTTATTCGGTTGCACATGTACATAGGATAGGTTCCCCAAAAACTAAAAACTTGTTGCACATGTTCATAGGATCGGTTCCCCATCTGCTAAAAACGTGTTGTACCTCTTACAAGGATCGATTCCCTCTTGTAAATATTTTACACCTGTTACTAGGATCGGTTCCCCAATGACTAAATAAAAGTTGCTATTTTACAAGGCATTGATGATACCATCTTGAGTGATTACTTAAGATCGGTTTCACTAATAAAAGGCATACTAATACATAAGTCAGGCCTTGTGAATAATTTTACCAAGATACATAAACAAGTTTATGAGCGGTTATACTAAACACACATATTGGTAATTCAAAATAGATCTGCAATGAATAACAATACCAATAAGCCTAGAGATTTCCCTTTCGATTCACAAAACGAGTTTATGAACTTACTTCCTTTAAACGAATGTAAAACATAGTTTCCTAGGATGAAATCTTCACTCATACCTATACATAATCACAATAGTATTCATATGATCATGTCGATATCTTATACAAAAAGTTTAATGGTTAAGCAATAAACCTCGTATTGTATTCCTTAATACTATGTCTAACTAGAGTATTATACACAGCTTTGCAGTTATGTTTTCAATATGCACGACTTGAAAGATATGTTAGGGAATGAAACAGTTCAAGTCAAATATTACTAACCTCAAGAGGAAGGATGATGTTGTCGTTGTAGCTCCATACTTCTTCACATTCTTCAAGTCTTCATGTAATACTTGTAAGTCTCATATCCTAACACTTTCAAGCTAACCTGTATGAAGTTGACTCTAGTATATAATCAAGCGACTCTTTAAATGAGTTTTGCTTCACTAAAATATGACAACCAAACTTGACATGCAAACGATTTGTGGGTTCAACCGAGCTATGCTCTAACAACTTCGAAACATTCCTAAATAACATCAATGACACATATCACTGTTCCACCTATTTTCGAATGATAAACTTGAATCATGATTTGGTTTCGAACAATCAATTATTATTTACCGAACTTGATCAAGTATGAACAATGTTTATTAATTAAGCTTAGTCATTATATTTCGTGAAATTCGTAAACTAAATAATTAGTTCTCTACTCGAAATTCTTGTTTATGCAATCTAGTCTAATTAGTTATGCAACAAACGTGTCAAGGATAGAAAAGTGAATATAACTTGAGAAATAGGTGGTTCAGTCTTCACTTACCTTTTGTTGATGAAGTTCTCCAAAAGCTTCGGTTGATCTTCGTCTTCAAACGGTAGAACGCAAATGATGACTGGTTCGTTTCTCAACTACCTCTATCCTAGACCGAGATTTAACTAATTGTAGACTAGAAATTAAAATACAGTTTTGACAACTAAAATTGACAACAAGCTTGAGATAACAACACTTGTGAGTTCGACCGAGCAATGCTCTAAATATCTCCCCCTTTGTCAATTTTAGTGACAAAACTATTAATACATATGGATAACAAAAATAAAGCTTCGAAAAACTCCTCGATCCATCATGTCTTGATTTCCTTGGTTTCTTCAACTCTCCTTGAACTCTTCGTTATTTCAAGTCGCAATGACTCTGAACGTGTTCAACTCAGCATCACTGTTGTTGAAGATCCGTAGATAAATTAATATTGTGGGTGTTCAACTGCATATTTTCCATGGTTTTTATTTACTTGCATTTCATTGTGATTACGGATGAAAGTATGGAGACATACTCAAAAGAAAGTATACTATTGATTTATCAACACCTTAAAAACTAGGTGGTGACAGTATAAATATAGTTTGTGAAGTTGCATCTTCTTCGTAAGCAAATGCTAATGAGCAATAAGACAGTGGTATAGGACATCAGGTGTCACAACCATCGCCTCCTAAGACCAATGGTAACAATTCAAATCTATTAACCGGGGATGACTTGTATATATGGTTGTTTGTATGTGTATCAAACTTGTTATTTCGACATGATTCATATATGTAATCAAAGGGATGAATTACGAAATCTTCAAGCTATCCCGGTATGCCGTGTTGTTGTTTTCACCTCTTGTGCACAATTCCTTCGCCAAGATTGATATTATTAGAATGAGATTAATGATGTTACCCCGTAAGTGGTAAGCTTTTATACCAACAAGATTCCACGTTACCTTAAACTGTAGCTTGAATATGGATTTTATCTTATTTTTTTAGTTAACTTAGCCGGGAGAAGCTAATATTCTAAAGTTAAAAACGACAGTTTCTTATTCGTTATAATACTCTTTTATTTAGTAATGAAAAAGCAGGGGTCTAACAACCACACCCAATATTTCTCTTAGCAATATGTATGGACTAACTCCAATATACTTTCAAGAGAATCAACTAGACAGTCAGACTCAATCTTAAGAAAAGTATATCAAAGAGTTGTATCTCAATTTCTCAATTCAATACGCAATCAAAAAAATAGGAATTTGCGAGCCCGGTTGAATATAAGAAATAACTTGGACGGTATCAAAAATCAATATCCAAGTGTCAATCAATTTAATCAACAACCAAAGGTTGGATTCACAATTTATTGAACTTACGCATAACCTGTGATATTTCAATTATATAAACAAATATAATGCGGAAAAGAAATAACACAAACACCGGAAAATTTGTTAACGAGGAAACCGTAGAAAAACCCCGGGACCTAGTCCATATTTGAACAACACACTGTATTAAGCCGCTACAGACACTGGCCTACGCCAAGTTAACTTAGGACTGGAATGTAGTTGAGACCTAACCAATCTCACACTGATCAAGGTACAGTTGTGCTCCTTACGTCTCTGAATCCCAGCAGGACTCTACGCACTTGATTCCCTTAGATGATCTCACCCACAACTAAGAGTTGCTACGACCCAAAGTCGAAGACTTGATAAACCAATCTGTCTCACACAGAAAAGTCTATTGAATAGATAAATCTGTCTCCCACAGATAAACCTATGAGTTTTGTTCCGTCTTTTGATAAATCAAGGTGAACAGGAACCAATTGATATACCATACTTATATTCCCGAAGAACAACCTAGAAATATCAATCACCTCACATAATATTAACCGTATGGTAGCGAAACAAGATATTATGGAATCACAAACGATGAGATGAAGATGTTTGTGACTACTTTTTATCTTGCCTATCGGAGATTAAATCTCGAGCAAATCTTAGAGAAGATAGTACTCAATCACGATAGAAAACAACAAGATCAAAACACGCAACTACAAAGAAAATAGTTGGGTCTGGATTCACAATCCCAATGAAGTCTTCAAGTCGTTAATCTACAGGGTTTCGTGAAAAACCTAAGGTTAAAGGAGAATCAACTCTAGTCGCAACTAGAATCACACATGAGGTGTAGGAATTAGGTTTTCCAGTTGCTAGAGTTCTCCTTTATATAGTCTTCAAATCAGGGTTTGCAATCAATGCTACCTTGGTAACAAAGCATTACTGTTAGATAAAAACCTGATTAGACTCAAGCTAATATCTTTCAACCGTTAGATCGAACTTAGATTGTTACAAACAAATGAAAAATGACTTCATTTAGATAATAGTAACCGTACCTAAACATGTACACCTTTGTTGGCTCAACAATAGTTAACCGAAGTTATCCATATGAACACTTTCATATCAACCTCATTTATCTTAACCATAACTAGTTCAAATGACTCAAATGAAACTAGTTCTAGAGTTGTTCAATTGCTTATATTCTCATAGAAGTATACAAGACACAATCGAAGCAAAATCGATTTTGATTCACTCGAATCAAGTCATGAACATTTTATTCATGGTTTTAAAAATATTGCATTCCTTATTATATAAATGTATTAGTTCATGAACAAATCGATTTTAGAACTTAACTTACTCAGGTATTGATAAGCACGTAAATACCACATTTTATACCCATATTTATATTAGCTAGGATTCTATATTTTGGCTAATATCACTATTTTAGTGCTTTTGTAGAAAGTACAAGTGAATTTGATCGTCGGAAGAAAAAGGACTAAAGTAGGAGCTACAATGGTGTTTGCCACTGAAAAGTCCCAATGCCGCAGCGCACAACTTTGAGGACATTAAGAATTTGCAAGGGGCAGTCATCTTGCCAAACCATAATGGAACCATTTCCAAGCCGCAGACTAAACACAAGCACCTGAATTCCACTGGGGTCTAAGTTATGAAGTTGGAGAGGTGGCTTGTTCTACCAACACCGCATCTTATCTGTATCTTCTACCACACCTCGTTTCCTTGTAAACAAAAAGAAAGTCTCAAGCATGTGGTATTGTTATTAACGAGAAAAAAATGGTTTTGAGCATTATCTTTCTTCAAGTGTTCAAGAGCAGCTGCCGTACTTCTTATTCATGGTGCGAGGTCGAGAAATTACAGACGAGTGGTTGAAAGTCAAAACGTTCTTAACTACATCAGGATTCTTTACGTTCTCCTCTTTACCTCTTTGCTCATGAAGACGAAAATAATTCCAGGAAGTAACAGTCATTCTAGGAAGGGCTGTGTCCGTTGATGTTTATGTATGTTGGATGAATTTGTATGGGGCTTCCGGTATCGTGAATGGGTTAAAGTTCGAATTCAAGCTACATAGAATGGAGATGTCATTCCACATAAGGATTCAGTCCATGAAGAAGATTCAAGTGGTGTTCAGTCGATGGAGAATGGCTGGGTCTGTACTCGACATATATGGATTGTGGTTCGAATTATGTACAAGGAAGATGGATATGATGGATGAACTGTTGGTGGCAGTGGTGATTTGTACAAGCTGCTGACACCGGTGGAGGACAATGTTGTGGACTGAATGCGGCAACGACAAGCCATGATAACTGGTGGCTGAACTTGGACTGAAATCTGGTCGAAATGGAGGTTGAATGTGATGAGAATATCGGGTATAGATTGAATTATGAATGAAGGAACAATTGCTGCTACTGTTTAGGTTATGAGATGAACGGAAGTTGGTTGGTCAGACGATGGAGTGATGCCTAGACAGGCGGAGACGAAATGGTCGGTGCAGAGATGTGGTTGGACACGAACTGCAACAACAATGTCAAAGGAAGTGGGTCTGTGGTTAGTTCATTGAGAGAGGGAGATGGGTTGGCTGAGATGGCAGCGAAACAAGGAGCTGAGTTGCAGCCGTGGTGGTGATCGATCGGCAGCGAAGCTGGGTTTGCAGATGGAGTTGAATTGGAATTCAGGGAGTTGAAGTAAGGGTGCTGGAGTTATTGTTGTTGTTACTCGATTCAGCCGGTGGTTACATGGCCAGGTATTAGGAGTTGGTGACGTAACCGGACTTGGTAAAGAACAGAATGGAAAGTGGCCGGATTAGAAAGGAGTCTGAACTTGGAATATGGGCGGAGACTTGGATTGGGCCTTTGGAAACTTGTTTGGTCCGAGGTAGAGTCTCAGCATCATATATAAACACTAGGGCTACATACTGAAGAGGGGATCCGAAAACTAGAGGCCGACGACTAGTGAGAGACAACTGAAAATAGAAGGAGGGTTTGGAGCAGTCGTAAAGGCCATTGAAGATCAAATACAAAAGGGAAAGAGAAGATTCTTGTGGTTTATTTTCTTTTCCCTTGTTATTATCATTTTTAATGGGTTTTAAGAAACCCATAATCATGTTTGTCTAAATTTATGTAACTAGGGTTTATGTTGGAACCACGTGAAGTTTTAGGCCATTTTGATTTGAATAATATTGAACAAAGACTATTATGATTTGATTTGATTAATTCCATGATCTTATTTATTGATTAATAATAATATGGGTTGTTGTTTCACCAGTTTTGTATAAACTTTGTGCATAATTGTTAGGATAACAAATATATTTGTCTACTTATTTGATATTCCATGCTGGGATAAATCTTTTGATGGGGTATTATTTGTGAGCCTGTATTTAGTTTCGTATAACTTTCTCGCTAACACAATTTTATGGTGCATGCTTTGGTTTAATATTTTGACGTGCCATGCTTAGGGTGTCTCAGTAATATTTGCGATTCTAATACTTATAATAGGTGATGTCGATAGAAGGAATGATAAATAATTCATGAATTATGTTTCATTTCTTTAATTGAATAGAAGTTGTGGTGAATACAGAAGTTGTGGTGAATACTATAAACCCTGGTTATCGACTTTTCCTGTTGAATTTATTTTATTTGTTTTTTTTTATAATTCTAAAAAATCCAAAAACATCACTGCCTCGTGGGAACGACCCGTACTTGCCGTTGTTTACATTGTAGACGCCGTGGGATTGCGGTTATTACATATAGGGTTTTCTGGAATCCTATCAATTTTTGGCACCGCTTCCGGGGACTTGTGTTTATGCTAGAGTTTTCAGATTTATTTTTTTGCATCAGGGTACTTCCTCCTAGAGTCAATGATTGTATGCAAACCAAGGAGATTCTTTAGTGCCTTCCAAGGTTTTGCGTGGATAGGTAGGGTTCGGAGTAAAGGTTTTGTGTGTACAGCTCTGGTAAACCCTCCCGAGACTATATCTCGGTCACTAGAGTAAGTAGTGGCGCCAAAAATTGATGGTATTTTTACAGTGGTTGTAGAAGTGTTGTGAGAATTATGGAGTGATTGGGGCGAGAACGGAGTGAAGAACAAGAAGTTGCAGAGATTTCTGCACCTGCAGGAAGAGAAGAAGACGAAGAACAATAAGCTGTCAAAGCCTGTCGTTAATAAACCGTGGCTTATTCCCAGCAACAAAACCATTTTGGCGCCGCCGACGCGGACTTGTTTTTAGGTTTATTTTTATTTATTTTGTACAATATTTTTATTTCATTTCAGGTTTTATTTTTTCCTTTTTATACGTTTCTCTTTGTATTTGTTTTCAAGAATTTTTTAAGGATGATGACTTCTTCTGAGGAGACGTCACCTAAGATGACGTTGGCGAAATATAAGCGTAGGAATTCAAATTATCAGGCAACCTCATCTGAGATGACGCTTGGTGAATATAAGCATAGGCAATGTTATGGAGTTTCTGCTCCACATGAGGTAAGTGAAGAATCGCCTCTAATGATATATGATAAGTATTACAAATGCACACCACTTAGTTTGGAACAAAGAATGAAAATTATGGAATGCCAAAAGTTATTTAATGATGATGATGATCAGTCTTGTAGTGACTCTCTGTTCCAGACAGAATTTGTGGTTGACCATGTGGATGATTGTGTAGATGATTTGCCTAATTCCATTGATGAATCTATCTCACAGGATAATTCACCCAACTTAGAGGTTGTTTCTAGACCCCTAGACTTCCAAAAGTTACCTAATTTAGGGTTAGAATTGTATGCTTCTAAAATTTTGTTGGAATAATTTGCATCTAAATACCCAGAGGATTTACCTATTTCTGATACCATGCATGAGCCAATTGACAATTTCCCAGTCTCAGTAGTATCCCAATATTATGTTATTTATGCACTTCCTTGTGAAGTAAAAACCAGGTTTCGGGGTAACTTTTTCTTTTTGATAGTTTAAGTGTCTCCGCATTGTCATGACATAAATGTGAAGCTGTTATTTGTGAATATAATATTTTGGGTTGATTCCCAAATTTTCAGGTTATTAGTTTATAGGAATCTTTTATGTGCATTCTAGTAGGTATATTTGTTTATTTTATTTTTTTGAATTTCCCATCTTAATTTTTATGTTGGATGACTCAATTACATTGAGGACAGTGTAATGTTTAAGTGTGGAGGAGCGGTTAACTTTTTACTTTACTTTTTTCAGGAACCAACTGTTGAGCGGGTCAAAAAAAATTTATAATTGTTAGGCTTATGACCAGCTGTGTAGCGGGTCTATTTTCATGTATTTTCTTATTATGACTAGTTGTATAGCGAGTTTTGAAAAAAAAACAACGAATGATCAGCTGTGTAGCGGGTCTATAAAAAAAATATTATGATTGTTAGAGTTATGACCAGCTGTGTAGCGGGTCTTTTTTCTTTTTTCTTGCACTTGATGACCAGCTGTGTAGCGGATATAAAAAAAATTGATATGACCAGCTGTGTAGCGGGTCTTTCTTTCTCTCTTATTATATGACCAGTTGTGTAGCGGGTAAATTTCTTTTTTTGCTCGAGGACTAGCAAAATGTAAGTGCGGGGGAATATGATTAGCACACAAGTGTGACACATTTTCACCCATAAATACATCATCTGGGACTCATTTTATCACTACTAAACTTGTTTGTAGGTGTTTTGGGACAATAAACATTTTTAGAAAAATTAGCTTGAAAATTTGTTAAAGGCACCCCGGAGGACATTTGCTAAGAGGACTCCAAATTTGGATAAGAATCACCCATGGCTATGTACTTCCCAAATTCATTCTCAGCACCCACCTACTAAGAGTACCCCTACTATGGAAAGGGGCACACCCATCTTCTTCACGGGAAACTGTCTTTTTTTTTGTCGGGAAAAGAAAATCTCAGCTGTGTGAGATTCTGGTCGTGATTTTATGAGGATTTTTGTGTCTTTAATACTTTATTATCTTCTTACCATAACAAGAAGACTTTGTAAGTGTCTAGAGTTAAAGGAAATCGTATATTTTTGGAAAACAGGGAAGGTGTTAAATGCTCGATAGATAGTCATATACTGGTAGTGATTTGAGAGATTTTCTCATGAAGATTTTATGAGATTTGTTTGGGAATATCCTGTTACAATTAAACAGAAAAGTTTAACACATTAAATTCGAAAATAATGGGATAATTATTCGGTTGGAAGAAAACAGGGAGAGTTATATATGGTATTTTCCTGGATTTGGTTTGCATGAGTCTTACACGGATTTGGTTGCTTCTTGGGCTTGGAATAATCCTGTTTCAATTAAAAAGGATAGGTATATGAGGTGAATTCGAATAGATCACCGAGTTAGAGAAAACAGGGTAAGCACATTTTGTGAGTTATTCTCGGGATTTTCTATCCTATATTTCGAAGGTTTGTATGTGTCTGGAGAACTTTAACTTCTGTTGAGAACGTGTTGGTGTCGTGTTGGGAGAAATTCAGCTACTAGTTGACGTGTGAAAAGGAAAGAAAAGGAAGAAAATATCTCGAGGATTTATTCTTTTACTGCCAAGTAATGGAAGAATTTTTGGAGCGATTGAGCGAGATTTCTTGGTGTTGCTGGCTATATAAAGGGTGTTGGTGTTGCAGAGAAGGTCATGGAGTGATTGGGGCGAGAATAGAGCGAAAAACAAGAAGTTGCAGAGCTTTCTGCACATGCAGGAAGAGAAGAAGATGAAGAACAATAAGCTGTCAAAGCCTGTCGTTAATAAACCATTCACGGTTTTGCAACAGTCTTTGCAGCGACATACAAACAGTGACAACAACACTATTATTTTATTGTATATTGTAACCGTTTCTTTGCAACAATTGTTCAAGAGTTTAACTGTAACAGTAGATTATGGGACGTCAACAAAGCGTTGCGAACTTCTGTTCTCATTAGTTTTCATCAATAAAAGCACCATTTGAGCCATGAGTTATCTTTTTGAGTGTGTTTTTACTATGTGGAGCTAAACCCCAATGCTGGGACAACGGAGGAAGCCGAATATCATACATCCGTGAATTTATTTTATTCTTTATTTGACTTTTGCACTAATTAAATTAGATTTATGATTTTGATTAATTAGTTATCATTTTATTTGATGGGTCATGCTTGCTTAAATGTTTGATGTCCCATGCTTACAATTTATAACTAATATTTTTAGAATCTACTTTGGCAAAATAAGAGTCCATATAGTTTATTTATTGAGCGATAATTGTTGAGAATAAATAATTGAGCCTTATGATATGAATTCGGTGGAATTCTAGTCCCAGTAACTCTCGCTTTTGTTTATTATTTTCATTAAATCTTTAAAATTAATCTTCACAAGTCTTAGAGTTCGAATCTTATTTACTACAAGTTTGAAAATCAAATCAGGTATGCATGCGGGTACGCATACCTAAGTACCCAGACTAAGTTTGGGTTCGCCAGTTTGCGAACGGGTACGCATACCTTCCAAACTCAACAAAAATTCCCGGACCTGAACCTCACGCTAGTACGCGTACCGGTATGCGTATAAGGTTCCCGAACTTTCACTAAACCAACCTGTACGCATACGGGTATGCATACTATGGTTCCTGGTCTTGGATTACATATATGCAAGTACGAATACTATGCTTATATACAATTGTTCTAAACTCCATTTCAATCATTGAAACATTCTCGGAAGACGACAATAGCTGTCTCACACAAACTATTAGCTTCAAAGCAGTTTTCAAGTGATCGAATGATCAATACGAAACATTCCGAGTCTACATCAAATTATTGTCTCTCACAAATCATGTAAGATGTTACAGGGCGATTTTCACATGATCATCTTTTGACTTTCGTCAAGAATATAAGATGAACTTGGTTAAAGCGAAAGCTTACAAACACATATTTCGAGAAATATGTAAGCGAGTTAAACTCAGCTCGAAATATCAAATGTGCATAATTGAAGTCTATATAGCTATTTGACTTTTGTCTCAAATAGGAGATAGAGTAGATAGACTTTTGAGTGATAGATGAGTTCAAGTCTCCACATACCATTTGTTGATGGAGTTCCACAATCTCCCCTTAGTAGTTATTCGTCTTCAATCGATGAAAACCGTGAAGTCTAATGCTCAACTACACTTTATATCCTAATCTGAGACTTAGCTATAAGTAGACTAGAAATCAAGACTTATAGTTCTGGCAACTAAACTTGAAAAACAAGCTTGAGATAGCAACGCTTGCGAGTTCGACCAAGCAGTGCTCTAACAAGTAACTTGGATGCGTCGATAAGCATTGACTTTTTATGAATGTCGGAAAAAAAATCATTTTGACCCCACAACACGTATGTCCTGGCTTCGTCCCTGGTGTTGGGTATCTTGGGTTAGAGAGAATATATAACTAAAAAGGATTGTATAGATTATATTTGGAGATTAAATCTATAGATAATATAATTGGTTTTTCCCCTGGTTTTCGGTTCAGATTTGAGCAAAAACCAAAACTAAAACCACTACTTTCGGTTTTAAATTTCATAACAAGTGATAAAACACCAAGGTGACCAAATATAGTAGACAAAAACTCCAACCATAAGTTGAGATCTATAAAAACTCCATATGGAACAAAATTGATACAAAAACCGCAAATACTTTAAAGTAAGTAAATTACATCCATTTCATTTCTAAAAAGTAACAACACTACCCATATGTATTTTTTATTTTTCTATTTCGTTAAATTCAATCTTCATTTTATGATTGAACAACAACACATCGCCTCCTTATCTTTGTTATCTACCAACACCAGCAGCACCTCCTCCTCCTTCCTCACACTACCGTACCCACTATTATTTTCTGATCCTCCACCAATGCCAGATCTGCGTCCTTTTCATCCTCCTTTCCCACCACCTAGTACCACCTCCACATTCTCTAACTCCAATACAATCAAATCTCATTTCTAAACCACCTACATCATCTCTGCATCTAATTTTACGACCTTCATCTCTTATAAGGAATAGTCAGGTAAACTCATTATATGTCCAGATCCCCCACCAACAACGCCTTCTCCTTCTCCATTTATCCTCTACCAACATCACCAACACCTCCAGATCATCATCACATCAAAAAATAATGATACATCATCATCATCAAAACTAGGGTTTTGTGTTGGTAAGTATAGGATTCGATTCTCAGACTTTTTTAAGATTTGGTTTTTGATTAATAAAAGAAAATACTAAGACAATCTAATTAAAACTGATTTTTGGTTACCAAGGAGAGATGAGTCTAGGGCTTTGGATTCCACTACTTCTAATGTTTGTAAACTCAATAATTAAAACTTTGACATAATAGTCCTAATTTACTCAAAACAATTCGAACTCAATCTCATGCTTTGGAAGATATAACGTTATAAGTTTGTTTTTTTAAGACTCTCGTCACTATTCTAAGGCCTAATTTTCCTTCACTTATAAAAGATCGGCATCTCAAACTACCCAAAACAGTTTTTACGAAGCATACAAAGAAGAGAAAAAAATTTAGACAATTGAAAGCACAAATATGGAGTAAATATGTCAAAGAATTTAAATACTAAATATTACCCATTAAAAATAGTTTCCTCCAAAACCCAGAAAAGAAACTTAGCTACTCATAGGTCGAGAAGTAGAGAAAAATTGATTAATCATTGTATTAAAAATAATGAAGTTTGCTTACAACGATTTTTAGTCGCTAAAGGTGTTCAGCAAGAAAAACTGCTCAACTTCCTCAGTTGTTAAAGATCTTTTGCTACAGAACTGAGTACGATATATGTCTTCTGTCTTTGATAAACGATAGCTTTTGCGACTGTTTCGGAAAAACTATGTTCTTCGTGTTCTTGAGTTTTTGCAGCAGCAGAAGAATTTCAGAAACTCTCAATTTTTACGATTCTAAGCCTTTATTCTATCCCAGACTCTCCGTGTGACCCTTTTTGGACTCGAACAACTCCTTTTTATACACAGCAGCATCCTTCAGGGCAATTAATCTCCAAAACTATCTTCTTCTTATTCTTTTTTTTCTCGGCCAAGTCACATAACTTTCTTCTTTTATGCGTAAATTTCAGCTGCCAAAATTTCTATGTGATAGAAACAAATCCTACAGATTATATTCTCACCTTCTACTCCACGGAACTTCCAGAGTTAAAACCAAAATATCCCATAAAATAACTCCTTTCTATGGTTCATGGAAACATTCCTATTATACCCATATTTGCTCATTCTTTTAGCTCAAATACACGTCATTCTTCCTTGTTGATTAGATAACAATGTAACCAGACCGTAGAACCCTTGAAACTCTCCCAAACTTTCCAAACTCGAACCAACAGAGACCCGTGGATATTTTTTCCCCTGTTTTACTTCAATCCACGTAAACTTTCCTTGTTTCTCGATTCCAACTCATATACCATCCATGTTAAGTCGTAACAGGATAACTGCAATCCATTTGACCAGTTCAATCTCAGTGCAAAGGTCCAAATCTTCTAAACAGAACCCCGAGTGTATTACCGACTCTGTTTTCATCAACGGTGATTATCCAACCCAACTGCATTGAAGAAATCACCCATATCCTCCCTGTTTATCCTTAACATGCCCAATGAAACTAAATCTTGCAATTGAATCTTATTAACTCTCGGTCAAAATTCGAACTCAACTCTGCGAGTGATAGTAACAAAATTTCTTGATCAAACAGCCAATTCTAGACAGATCAAAAGCCATTACCAACCCTGTTTAGCCCAAAGGAAGATACCCAATGATTTTCAGCGATTTAGTCTCACTATTACTCCTCCAAATCACGAACCCTAATCTGCCAGTTGAGATTTGATTTTCCCGCCAATTTTCAGGTTCAAACGAGGAAGAAAGTGGATGCCCCCTATCCGACTATGGTGTCCCTTTTGCAATTTGGGGTGTATTTAGCAATTCCTGGGGTGCGAATAGCAATTTGTGGGGTACAAAGATGAATTTTGAGCTGCACATAATAGAATTTCTGGGGTGCCTTTGTCAACTCTTATGGGACATTTCTGGGGGTGCTCTTATCCAATGTTAGGGTGCCTTTAGTACTTCCTCCATCAACCATCTCTTACCTCTCATATTCACTTCTTTTCTTCAATTTTTATACATCACAAAGGCTGCCATGCTTTTCAGACATAACTTGCATCACTAAAGCTGACATGCCTTTCAGATAGAGATGAAGAAATAAAAGCAAATAATGAGAAATAATTCGCCTACAACATCAGTTGCTCATGAAATGACACTTTACCCTTTTAAGCGATGTTTCTTCTTCTTTTTCTCCAAAGTACCTAAAACTCAAAATTAACATAAAATACATAATTTACAAGAAAACTTAGCCAAGAAAGCATAAACAATAGATAAATATCAAGGTGTTTTAGACACCTATCAAATTCTCCCACATTTAGACTTTCCTAGTCCTTGAGAAAATCAAACTAAACTAATTTTATAACATACAACTCCCTGTTGTTGAGGATACGGTCACACTTAGCACGTATAACAAGCCTTTAAACCCCTAGGTGGCCCTAGTGGCCGAGTTATAGTCTCGGGTGGGTTTAAAAGAGGTTTACCCACAAACCTTTACTCCAGACCCTATATATCTACGCAGAACCTTGGAAGGCACTAAAAAATCTCCTTGGTTGGCATACTCTCATTGATTACAGGAGGAAGTACCTTGATGCGAAATTCCAATTGCTCTACACGAGTTTGTACTCAAGCATACTAAAATTCATATATAAGTGACAGAGCTCTACTCAGATAGTTTCTGGACATCATAACCGGAGTCAATCAATTACATGGATAGATTAAGAAGATGGATGTAGAGAAAAACGTAGATGTATTTGATGTTGACTAAGGTGAACGGTGTTTCCCATATCTGTCTGAAGGCCACTGCCAAAACGAACTTATCCTAATCGACTAAGATACTGGTCTGGACTAATATCAACACACTGACATATACAAGGTTACCAGTGGTCGATAATCCTAACTCTAGGTCAATTCAGCTGGCATATACAAGGGTACCAGTGGTCGACTTTATTGAATTTATTCTGGTTGGTCTGATGGTCTGGTCTCAATTTTTCTTTTTTTTTTCTTTTTTTTTTTGGTATCTCAATCACTCTATTTCACCCTAGCAGTGGTAACAACTTGATTCGTGAGCCCCACCTAATCACTTAGAGAAACATATTTTAAAAAGAAAACAAAAAACAGAAGTGAAAAGGATTCAACGAGATATGGCAAAACTACCATGTTTTTTTTTCCTAACACCTGAGCTCTGTGCTTTATGAATAGACTCTTTAGATGTTTCCATCTACTCAGATTGGTTCCTTAACTCCTACAACCAAGATGCTTCCATCCACTTAGATTGATTAGTGTCATCCTTAATAGGCATAAATTTCTAGGCTCTGGAGTTTAATAATTATTTTTCTTTTATTATTATTAAAAACTAACTCAAAGTTTTTCCCTCACCCCCAAACTTAAATCTAACATTGTCCTCAATCTTTCAAAATGAAAGTGTAGTACCAAAAAATGTAAGTAACGCGAGGAAACAGTAAAGAGAGAAGTCCGAAAGATACTACCTGGATGAAGCGTAGCAATCCTTCAATGGGGAATAAGACAAAACTAAAAACTAATGTACAACAACAGCAGGGTCCTCCAGAGGGACCTTAACATCACCATGTATGGGTTTCCTCCCTACAGCGCTAAGTTTATTGTCTTCGGCCAGACTTTGTTACCCGTAAAAATTAATCCTGGTAGACAGGGTCTCTCAGCTCCGACTCTTCTATTGCATGACTGGGTAACTCCAAGAATGGTTTCAACCGTTGACCGTTAACCTTGAAAGTTTCTCCGTTCTTAGGATTTTCAACTTCAATTGCACCATGAGGAAAAACAATTTTGACAAAGTATGGTCTGGTCCACCGAGACCTCAATTTACCAGGGAAAAGATGTAAACGAGAATTGTAAAGGAGAACTTTTTGACCTGGTTCAAATGTCCTTCGAATAATCTTATCATGAAATATTTTTGTTTTCTCCTTGTAAATTTTTGCAGTATGGTAAGAATCATTACGAATTTATTATCACTCATTGAGTTGCAGTCTACGGTGATCAACAGCAGTAGATATGTCAAAGTTTAGCCGTTTAGTGGCCCAATAAGCTCGATGTTCTAATTCTACAGGAAAGTGGCAGGCTTTACCGAAGATAATTCTATACAGAGACATCCCAAGTGGAGTCTTAAAAGCGGTTCAGTAAGCCCACAATGCTTCTACTAAGCGCAAAAATCACTCCCGGGGAATCATTCACAAACCATTGGGAACTGCTCGTATTGAGATGACTGCACATTTTTATGCTAATATTCATGATCCAGACCCAACCAATTACATGTTCAAGACTATGGTATGAGGTATTAATTTCACTGTCGATCGTCATATTATTGTTTATCTGTTGAATTTAACTCATATTGGTAGTGCTCGATTTCCTCCTCCTGAGAATGAAAGATTGACTCCACCAGTGATGTCAAATCGTCTCTTCGATAGATATGTCTCTCGGAGAGATGGCAAGATTAATGTTTGCGGTGATGGTTTGTTTCTCAAAGTCGCTGCAATACTTATTGTGGCCAATATGATGCTAAGCACTATTGACAACAATCTATGAACCAGGTCTCTTGCTGAATTGGTCTGTTATATTGTTGAAGGGAGAGACATTGATTTCTGCGGCCTTATTGTTAATCACATGATAAGTGTGAAACAGACTTCAAAGAAAACTCCAGGATTTTCTTTCCTCATCTCTAGGATTTGCAGTCACTTTAGCTTCACTCCTTTTGGAACTGAGATTGGTGGTCCAAAGGTTCTGAGTAACGCACGTATCAAAAAGATGAAACAATCTTCAACTAGTGCCCCAACAAGTACTTCTGCAGTTGCAAACTTTGAACTTGTTCGTATTCAAGATGAAGTTGATTGCATAAAAGAGCAGTTGGAGTATGCTGAAGTAGAACATCCATATCTAATCGAGAAGTTATATGAAATTGCTAGAGATTATTATGGGAGAAGTGATTGATCTCTGCTCTAGTGATTTTTTTACTTGCTTTATCTGTTAAACTTCTTATGTTGACATTGATGGTTGTAATAACTTTTATGGTATTTTAGACTTGAATGATTCTATATTTCAATTAAATTTCTAAATATGCAAAATTATAAGAAGTACAGATGAACTTGTTCAAAAGTTATCTCTATTATATGTCATATGAAAGTATTGATAAAAGATAGAATGAACTTTTGACTACAAAAGTTAAGCCTTTTATGTCATTATGAAAATATTGATGGAAGAAATGATGAACTTTTCTTTAAAAAGATTAAGTATATTGTATGTCATTGTGCAAATAGTGATGAAAAATAGAATGAATCTTTTTTATTCCGCAGTATTGGTCTTTTCCTGATCCACATCTTTGTGCATATACTGTGTTGCTCCGTAAGTTCTCTTATGTTGAGCATGGCCAATTGAATTGATCATTTTCCTTGTGGTTAATTCAATTGAGATTTTGGATACAAATTCATATTCTTATGTGTTTTTTTATTGTCCAAAATAAATCCTTCTTTTCTTGTAAAAGTAAGGTCTCTCTTGTTGTTCTTTCGGGAGTGTCATTTTATGGGAGAGAGTTCTTAATTGAACTTGTGCTTAATTGCCAAATACTTGTGGGGAGTACGGCTGTGAAATATTGTATGGGTTATCTTGTATCTATATAAACTCCTTGATGAATGCATGTAGTTTCGGCTAAATGATGGCATCTAAACAAGTTGATATGTTGTTCTCTTTTGGTCATGAAATATCTCTTTGAAAATTTCATGAGGATCCCAATAGTTTTCGTACCTTTGCCAATTTATATTGATAAAAGGGGGAGAATTATGTGTAGTTCACACTACAAATACATATGGTTTATGTATCATTATGTAAGGGAGAGTGGTTTTCATTGTGTGATGAAGTATTGACTAAGGGGGGGTGATACATATCACCATTGTATTGTTGTCAAAGTTGTGATACAATTGAACTTTGATGTTGTATGATGATATTATGACATTGTATAACAATGATTGAGAGCAACTGTTTTCTCATTGTTATTGCTACGAATCTTCAACACCTATGATGCTGCGTTGAACACATTTGGAATCATTGGAGTACTTGAAAGTGACGAAGATTTTGAGTAATGTTGAAGAACCAAGGAGGTCAAGCATTTGGATGACAATCTACAAAGTTTATTTATTTTGTATTCATATGTATTGATAGTTTTGTCACTAAAATGGACAAAGGGGGAGATTGTTAGAGAACTGCTCGGTCGAACTCGCAATCTTGCTATCTCAAGCTTGTTTGTCAATGTTAGTGATCAAAACTAGAAGTCTTGATTTCTAGTCTACTTATATATGTCTCGGACTAGGATAGATTATGTAGTTGAGCATTAGAATTCACGGCGTTCATCATTGAAGACGAAGAACTACTAAGGAGAGCTTGTGGAACTTCATCAACAAAAAGGTATGTGGAGACTGAAACTCATATATCACTTGGAAAGTCTATTTATACTCTATATCCTTTATTGAGACATAAATCGTGTTATGATATAGTTTTCTATTATACACATTTGAGATTTCGAGCTGAGTTTAACTCGCTTACATATTTCTCGGAATATGTGTTGGCAAGCTTTCGCTTCGACCAAGTTCATCTTGATCATGTGAAAATCTCCGAGTAACATCTTACATGGTTTGTGCGACACAATCATTTGATGTAGACTTGGAATGTTTCGTTATGATTATTTTAATAACTTGAAAATTGCTTTGATGCTAATAGTGTGTGAAAAAGGCTATTGTCATCCTCTAAGAAAGTTTCAATGATTGAAATAAGAGTTTAGAAGACTTAACCATTATTGGATTATGACATGTTGTGTACTCTTGCACATATGTGATCCACGTTCGGGAACCATAGTATGCATACCCGTATGCGTACCTGTTGGTTTGAGAAATCCGGGAACCTAAGTATCGTACCCGTATGCGTACTGGCGTAAGGTTCATGTCCGAGATTTTCTGCTGGGATTGGTGGTATGCGTACCTGTTCGCGTACTGGAGAAACCCAATTTCAGTCCGGGTATTTCAAGTATGCGTACCCGTTCGCGTACTTGAAGGTTAAAGTTCTAAAATCGGTTTAGTACATGTACTAATACATTTATATAATAAGGAATGAATTCTTTGAAAACCATGGCTATAATGTTCATGAATTGATTCGAGTGAATCAAACCGATTTTGCTTCAATTGTGTTCTTGTATACTTCTATGAGAATATAGCAATTGAACAACTCTTTAACTAGTTTCATTTGAGTCATTTGAACTAGTTATGGTTAAGATGAATAAGGTTGATATGAGAGTATTCATATGGATAACCTTGGTTAACTGTTGTTGAGCCAACATGGTGTACACATTTAGGTAAGATAGTCAAGATAAAAAGTAATCACAAACATATTCGTCTCATCGTTTGTGATTTCACAATATCTTGTTTCGCTACCATACGATTAAAATTATTGTGAGGTAATTGATAATACTAGGTTGTTTTTCGGGAATATAAGTCTGATTTACCAATTGGTTCATGTTCACCTTGATTTATCAAAAGATGGAACAAAACTTGTAGGTATTTAAGTGGGAGACAGATTTATCTATTCCTATAGACTTTTCCGTGAGAGACAGATTTGTTTATCAAGTCTTCAACTTTGGGTCATAGAAACTCTTAGTTGTGGGTGAGATCAGCTAAGGGAATCAAGTGCGTAGTATCCTGCTGGGATCAGAGGCGTAAGGAGCACAACTGTTCCTTGAATCAGTGTGAGATTAATTAGGGTTCAACTACAGTCCAGTCTGAAGTTCATTGGTAGTAGGCTAGTGTTTGTAGCTTCTTAATATAGTGTGGTGTTCAAATTTGGACTAGGTCACGGGGTTTTTCTGCATTTGTGGTTTCCTCGTTAATATCACAGGTTGTGCGTTGAACTGATCAATTGGGAAATCCAACCTTTGGTTGTTGATTGAAATTGATTGATCCTTGAACATTGGTCTTTGGTACCGCTCAAGTTATTTCTATTATATTCAATCGGGCTTGCAAATTCCTATTTGTTGATTGCAGATTGAATTGAGAGATAGAGATACAAAACTCTTTGATATACTTTTATCTAGATTGAGTCTAACTGTCTAGTTGATTCTCTTGAAAGTATATTGGAGTTTGTCTATTCAGATTGACAAACGAATATGTTGGGTGTGGTTGTTAGACCCACGCTTTTCCAGTCTTGCCAGACTGAGCTAAGAACTGAGTTAGCCAACCACTTACTGTCTTATCCGCAGCACTTAGGGGAGAGAGGTGGGTTTGAGTCTTGGACCTTAAAATGTTTATTGGCGCACCCAAATACTTCTCACTAAGGTTGAGATTAGTGATATTTAGAATTTTGGCTAGCATTTTCCTATGCTTGAATGAACCTTAAGGATAAAGAACAATCCTTATTTGTTAAAGTTTATTTCTTGATCACTTGTTTTACAATATTTTTGCAAGTAATCTCTAACAGCATGAAAGTCAGGGATTGTTGCCTTAGTAAAGAGAAGGCTATCATCTGCAAACAATAGATGACCAATGGATGGGCCAATCTCGGCATACTTTATGCCATGCACAAGGTTCAAGTCTTCCGGATGTTTAATGTACGTAGTAAGTGCTTTTGCACATATTATGTATAAATAAGGGGACATGAGATCCCCTTTCCTTAGGCCTCTTTTAGGTTGAAACTTCCCCGCAGGACTACCATTTAATAAAATAGAGTAGGATACAGAACTTAGAAAGTTCATGACCATTCTAATCCATTTTGAGTTGAAGCCCAACTTGGCCATAACCTTGGCCAAAAAGACCATTCTAATATGTCATAAGCCTTAGGCTTAGTTTGGTATTGCTGCAGCTTTTGTAGAAGCACTTTTCTGTTGTGCGTTGTTGTGTTATGCTGTGAGAAAAGAGCAGTTTGATGTTTGGTAAAATATTAACTAAAGTTAAAGCTGATTAAAAAAGCAATTAAAGTGTGTTTGGTAAAATATCAAATTCAACCATTGTTGTTGTAGCAAACGACAAAAACAGACATATCTTTGAAAATAGTTTTATTCAATTTTATTGGTTTTAAAAATAATTAATTTTTTTACTATTCAATATAAATATATATAATATTAAATTTACTAAGTATTGCTATTATTATGATTGTTAAAAAATTATTTTACTTAATCACTTTTTAATATATATATATATATAATTTTCAAACAAAAAAATCAAACTAAAATTCATTAAATAATTATTTAATATATATTTTTTATTTAATATTTGTTTTTATTTTTATTATTGATAAATGAAATGAAATAGTTTGAAAAAAAATTAATAATATTTAAAGACTAAAATATAAGAAATAAAAAATTGATTGTATAAGTTTAATGGTAACTTTTGTCATTTATAAAATAAAATAGGGACAAAAAAGATAAATCAAGCATTAAATTTAGGTGGGACCAAAGCTTATGCTTTTGTAGCTTTTAAAAGCTCCTCCTCCCTAGCTTTTGATAATTGAGGAATTTGGGAAGTGCTATGGGTAAAAAACACTTTGATTTTTTTTTACCAAACACCAATTTCAAAAATTATTGACATATATAGGTTTTGAAAGTGCTTTTGGAAAAATAAAAGCATTACCAAACCCAGCCTTAGACATGTCTAGATTAATGGCAGCAGTCCCAACTTTCCTTCTATTTTATTAACTATCATCTCATGGGATAGAACGACATTGTCCGCAATTTGTCTCTTAGGGACAAATGCACTTTGATTGTGAGAGATCACTCTATCCATCAATGGTTTCATACGATTAGCTAATGTCTTTGATACCACTTTGTAGGAAAAGTTGCATAGACCAATAGGCCAAAACTGATCCACAGAATCATCCATAAGATTCTTAGGCACTAAAACTATGTTGGTGTGATTAAACTGATTTACGAGATGCTCGGTTTCAAAGAATTGTTTAACCATTTGGGTTACATTGTCGCTCACCACATACCAATAAATATGAAAAAAGATGTCAGTGAAGCCATCAGGCTCTGGGGCTCTTTTACCCCCCATTTAAAAAGCAGCAGCTCTAACTACTTCGTCAGTTAGAGGGGCCACCAGAATATTGTTAGTGGTAATTATAAAATTGTCCCTCCTTTTCACGGGATTCACAAATAACCTTATGACACAACAAATATACCCCTCTCAGTACAAAGCAAATGAGTGGTCCATTAAGGATTCTGCAACATTACAAATACACCCTTCATATATATTTATTAATCTAAAACCAAAAATCAGTTATCAACGGAAAGAAAAACAGAAAGAGAGAAGTCGTTCTTCAGCTGAAAATCGAAGAAAAACAATTCGAAAATTTTCTCTGAGAATTCTAGGTTTGAATCAACAAAAAATCTTCTTCTACTGAATCAGTATTCATCAATTTAGTAGATTGAATCCATAAATCTGAGATCTGAGAGCCTTTTCTTCAACAACAACACAATCAACAAAACCTTCTCGATCTGTTTTTCTGAAAAAAATTGGTAATGGTGATTCGTGATTGAAGATGAATAGAATTGTATATGATATTTGCATGTTCGATTTGTAGTTTCTAAATCTTCATCTTTGATTTCAGTTTATTCGTATTTTGTGTTGCAGAGATCGTGATTTTGGAAACTTGATTTTGTGTGTTTGATTCTACTGGATTAATTGGTTCATTTACACATTTTTTGAATTCGAGGTCGTTATTCATCTCTTAAACAGGTATTATTCAATTTTTCAATCTCCGTTTTTTTATTTTGAATTTATGTTGTTTTACTTAGATCGTCTTATGATTCAATGTTAGGCTTATAATTCGTGATTTTAACTTCAATGTACTTTCTATGAAGAAGTTATGAATTATTTTGGAGAATACTGATTGTTGATTAATTATTAGGATAATTATTTGGAGAAGACCGAGTGTTGATGAATCAACTTTGTCATATTAGAAGTTAGAAGTTAGTGTAATCAATTAAAAGCATAATTAGAACTATCTAACATTCGACATTGAATATAAATTTCACGAGGGGGTGCAGCCCCCGAGTGATGTGCGATGCAATTTGAAATAAAAAAATAGGTTAGGTTTAGGTTGTTTTCTTATGGTTTGCAGTGAAATTTTTAACATGGAGCATGTATGGTCATGCATTATTTCACATAGCAGGTTAACATTTGCACTGATTGCATACTAATCCGATGCGAAGTAACATATATGATACTGTTTATGTTATTTTTTTGTAGAAAAATCTTGGTTGTTGACATAGTTTTTTCATTGTTGACACTGGAAATTTGTACAATATCCAGATTATTGTATCAACATTGGTTGTTGATGCAGGTTTGTTGGAACAACTTCCATTTTTGATGCAAATAACCTGGATAATTTTCTGATTATGGTTGTTGACAAATGTTTTTATTGGATCACATTGGTTGTTGATGCAGGTTTATTGGATCAACTTTCAACGTTGATGCAAATAACCTGGATAATTTCTGATTATGGTTGTTGACAGATGTTTTATAAGATCAAAATTAATTAGTTTTTGATGCAGGTTTGTTGGATCAAATTTCATTGTTGATGCAGATAACCTGGATAATTTTATGATTATGATTGTTGACAGATGTATTATTGGATCAACATTGGTTTGTTGATCCCAAATTCTGAACATAACTTCTTTTTTATATATATATTTTATTAGTTTTGTTGATCTGTTATGGTTGTTGCAGGCCAAAGATGGTTGTTGCAGAGTTCACATTTTGCAATTTGACCATCCCGCATGTTGTTTCGGAATCAACTACTGTCAGTGAGATGATAAGTATGGTGAAACAAAATTGTCTTTATGTCCCTGAAGACCTCGTACTTTTTGGTTACACTGTAGATGGAATTTCACATGTCATTAATCACGATCTGGAATTGAGGTTTTTCATTCACTATTGCATCTCGAAAGGGATTGATGTGTTGAAGTTTAACATCCAATTAAGGGTTTGTGTTGATTCTATTCCTTCTTATTCTTCTGTTGCTCCTTCTTCGTCATCATCAAGTGTGTTTCAAACAACGAGGTGGTTCTTGTAGAAGACTTGATGAATGATTCATCTTTGATCAAAAGGGTCCACAAGAAGTCAGATGCTTGGGCTAACATCTTAACCGGAGTAGGTCAGGTGTTTGAAAGTGTTAAAGATTTTCGTGATACTGTTAAGAAGTATGAAGTTCACAGTGGTTACAAAACTTTCATACTTAAGAGTGACCAGACACGATACACTGTGGAGTGTAAGAATCAGGAAAGTAAAAATTATCGCTGGAGGTTTCATGCCTCTCTCGTTGGCAAAACTAAAGGTGTGTTTCAGTGCAAGACATTTCACGGAGAGCATTCATGTGATTTAGCTCGTTTCGATCCATCAAAAGCCAGAATAACGAAGTCTTTTCTGAAGGATATCTTAATAGATGATTTTCGAGCATCAAAGAAAAAGGAGACTGCAGCTGATGTCAAAGATCATCTGGAATATGGTGTTTATCTCACGTATAGTCAGGCATACCATGGTTTACAGTTCACTAAAAAGTGTCTTTGGGGTGATGACATCAAGTCATATTCATATTTTGTTTGGTATAAAGAATCAATTGAACGTTATAATCCTGGAAGCGTCGTCAAGTTTGAGTATGATGGTGTAACAAAGCAGTTCCAAAGGTTTTTTGCTGCTTTCGAAGCTTCCATTACTGGTTTCAATAATAACTATCGTCCTATGTTATTTATTGATTGTACTTTTCTCACTGGGAAGTTTAAGGGCGGTTTATGGCTGCTTGCGGGAAAACCGATAACCAAGGTATGATTTTTAATCTTTTTTCTCTTTTTTAATTATTAAGTGTTTCAACTTTGGTTGTTGATTACATAATATAGTCTGATATGTCCTTGTATTTCAATTGTATGGATCACATAACTTATGTTGATCCCATAACTTTTTTTGTCGATCCCATAACTTTTGTTGTTGACTCCATATATTTGTATCAACTTTTGTTGTTGATCCCATATTTCTGTATCAACTTTTGTTGTTGGTCCATAATTTCAATTGTTGATCCCATAACTTTTGTTGTTGATCCCATAATTCCATTTGTTGATTACGTAACTTTTTCTGGTTGGTCCCATAATTCTTGTTGTTGATCCCATAATTTTTATTGTTCATCCCATAACTTGTTCATGGATTTCAGCTTTTATGGGTCACTTTATGATTTTTTGGTGTTTAATTGTTTGTTGTAGAGATCTATCCAGTTACATTTGGAATTGTTCCACTGACCATCATATCAGATCGTCCACTGACCATCATATCAGATCATGGAACTAGCCTTGTGAAGCATGTCCATGTGATCTTCCTAAACGCTCACCATTCCTACTGTTTGTACCACATGAAAGGGAATATTCCTGTTCCAAAAGGCTAGAGTAGGAAAAATGATGTGAAGTTGTTTGAAGAGTGCTACACTGCGTTAACAAAGGAGAAATTTCATGTTGCTGCAAAGAGTATGAGCAATATGAAGTTGGATTCAGTTATTGATGGATGGTAAGATTCTATTCGAGAACTGGGCTGCTCATGCATTTCAATGAGAAATATTTGGTGAGAACACATCGAACATTACTGAGAGTTTTAACAGTGTGATTAAGCATGATAAGCGGCTTACAGTACTTGAGCTTATCGATTGTATGCGTGCTAAGGTAATGGATCAGAACTACAAGAGGTTGGTGGAGTCTAGTAAGTGGACTGCAAAGCTTACTCCCCGGATGCAGGCTAGGCTCAACAAGAGGGTGACTGACTTACAAGTTCCGAAGATCAAGTGATAAAGTTTTTGGGATCATTTTTCCTACTGGAAAGAACACATTCAACTTGGATTCTAAGACATGCACTTGCAATTGGTGGCAGAAGCATATTTTCCCTTGCACCCACTCAATGAAAGCGATGTTGCAGATTGGGGAAGATGAACCTTACAAGTATATCATTCTGTATTATACAACCGAGTACTATAGGGGTTTGTATGCTCGTTCTATCTATCCTATTGCGGATAGTGAGAGGCCGCCTAAAATTTCTGAGGATGGTTATGTCTTGCCTCCCAATGGTGGTCAAGCGTCAGCTGGAAGGAAAACTACTGCAAGGTACAGGGGTTCTCGAGAGAAAGTTCGCAAGAAAAGAAAGTGTGGTCAATGTGGGAGGCTTGCCTTCGAAAATAGTCATAGATGTCGCAGAACTCCTTTATCTCCTCGTGCACCAGTGTTCCGCAAGGAGTCTAATTCCAGAATGATCAACTTTTTAAGGAGGATGTTGTTCTGAAGCTTTGTGAATTCTTTCCTATTTCTCCGAACTGCTTTTTTATGACATTCATTTTGCTTAGTTTATGTCACCTTGGATGTTAGTTCTTTTTATGCTTTCCTATTTTTCTTTTTGGATTTTTTATTTTTTTTAATGACATACATTTTGTTTTATTTGTTATGAATGTTATTCTTGTGTTTTGTAAAGCTTATGTAAGTTTGCAGGTTCCATGTTTACTGGTTTTTACAGGAAAAAGTACAATGTAAACAGTATCAACATATCATTGTTGATCCTATTCATGGGATCAACTTCTATTGTTGATTCCCTATTAGTGGATCTTTAATACTATTCATAAAAAGAAAAAGAAAATTGCATGGTTTTAGCTGTATATACAAGTTAACTCCATTAGTTGTACATACCTGAAATCTTTAATACCAACATTCATTTGTATATAAAAGTTAGTTAAAAGAAACCAATCACTCATTGATCCATTATTGTTTACCCATTGACTTTTTGGGATCAACTTCCATTGTTGATCCCATATTATTGGATCAACTTCCATTGTTGATTCTTAATAAAAAGAAAAAAGTTGCACGGTTTCATTTGTATATACAAGTTAACTCCATTAGCTCTACATACCTGCAATTATTAATACCAACATTTATTCACTTGATAACAAACTAATCATTCATTCATTAAACCAAACTAATGTATAGAAATCAGTAAACCAAACTAATACTAACATTAATTCATATCAAATCATTACAAATAAATCATCCAAATTGTTCAGAACATAAACAGACTTTCATACATTTCTTTACAGTAACTAAGATGTCTTTTCAAACTAACTTCCAATCATCATACTTATATTTTACTTACCAGGATATGTTAAACTACACTTAAGATGTTTCTTTGTCAGAGCATGAACAATATGTTGCACTAATCTAATGTTTCAACATAGTCTTGTAAATTGAGTATTTCTTCAACTGAGTCTGTAAGTTGTTTTGCTTCCTTATCTTCTTCAGGTGTGTCTGTAGTTTCTAAAATTGGTTTACATGCATCAAATTCCACCAATATTTGTGCAGCCATCTTCACTCTCTTCCTGTTAATCTTTTCCTGGTGTTCGACGCTCTTATCATCTAGATCCAAGAAGTGTCCACGCTTCACCAAAAACTTCATGAATAAGCAAATGTGGATTGCACAGTCCGACCCTTTTTGTTGTGGTACATGGTAGTTCAAAAATCATGTACTTACTGGTCCAAGTGTTTCGACATATGTTTTGCCAATTTTGTTCAGGACATCAGTCAATGGTTGTACCATGACAGTGTATTGGTGGTTGTATCATGGGTTGTGATATATTGTGTTGAAAACTAACCATCTTCCACCTATTAACGCAAGCAGCACCCAATGGAATGATCTCTTTTTCTTGCCATGAATACACATTGGTATAAGCAGGTACGTGTCATCGCCATTCACTGTGTAATTCTGCCTTACCTGAGTTGTAATCCCACATGCCTTCACTTTCGTGGCATCTTTGGTAGTTACTGCGCCCCTGATCGGTTGCTGCATCATATTTTTGACATTATTTTGTTTTTGATGTTATATAACAACAAGTATATCATAAATGTTTTATCAAATTTGGTTGTTGATACTATAATTTTGAAATTGTTATTCTCAAATTCCAGATTTTTGAGGGTCAACAGCCATTTGTTTATACAAAAAAACTGTAGTATTGTTCAGTTTTTTGTGTCAACTTTTGTTGTTAATCCAATTTATTTTTGTACTATAAAACTAACAGTAATTCATTCATGTGTACTTATACCATGCCTAGCACACTAAATTGTTTCATCTCACCTAAATAAGATGTCAACTACGATAATATAGACCTAAATAAGTTGATGTAACAAGTTATTGAAAAGACAGAATAAGAGTTTTCGTTACTTACATAAGCATTTGTTGACAGAATCAAGTGCTTCTTCCTATAGTAGTTCAGCTTATTTGGATCTTCCATCTTTGATTGCATCAAGTTGATGTAGTAATCAACAATCTCATTGTTAATGTTTTGGTTATCCATAAGAGCTTGGGTATGCTTTTCAAAGACGATCTCTTCCACGTCATTATTGAAATAAAAGCTACGTGCTCCGTCAGTGCATTTTTCAAATGAAAATATTATTATCATGACATAACATATTAGAAATTCTAACTGTAACTTGGGTTACAATCATTTTTCGCATATGTTACATGGCATCAACTTTGATTGTTTACACTTATAAATAAACAGGCAAGTTGATACAGAGATACATACCTTTTTTTCGTTTTCTCAAAGAATGAATGAAGGACCTTTTCTTCTTCCTCAGTACAGGATTTCCAAAGTTTGAGTTTTTCTGGCTTCTTCAGCTGTGTTGGCTCAGGTGACGTCACATCAATGTAATCGTCGAGGTCGATGTTTTCGGTTCTTCAACACCTCCCCCCTTATTCTTCTTCTTCTTTCACTTTTTTCCTTGCTTCCCCTTGTTTGCATGCTTCGTTATCGCTTTACCTTGAGGTATGTATTTATGTGGCGCCTTCCTTGACCTTGTGTTATGCTTCACTCCCCTTTCAATAGTGTCGCGCTGATTCATTTGGCTCTTCGTTGCTTCATAATCAACGTCTTGGCTGGTGTCCCATTCTTCCTCTTCAGTTGGCCCATCAATTTCATCTACTTTGTATATCACTTTAAGCCCTTCCAATACATCCTCATCTGCTGCAGGTGCAGAATCATCCTCTTTAGTTTGTTGTGTAGGAGTATATTCCGTTTGATGTGTAGGAGCATCTTCCATCTGCTATGTAGGAGTATCAAATATTCCGGCAGTGATCGCACTGAACCTTGGGGTAGTACCTGTAGGGAAATAATCCGATTAGATTAACAGGAAACAAGCGTATGTAAACAATATCAACTATCATTGTTGACCTATTGGTTTTGGGATCAACAATTGTTGTTGGTCCTTTCATGGGATCAACTTCCATTGTTCACCCCACATTATTGGATCCAACTTCTATTGTTGACACTTAAAAAAATAAAAAAGTATGCATGGTTTTATCTGTATGCACAAGTTAATTCCATTATGTGGAAATACCCTGCAATGCTAACACTCATTCTCTTGATAACAAACCAATCATTCATTATTGTTGACCTATTGCTTACATGGATCAACTTTCACTGTTGACACTTAATAAATAAATAAAAAATGCATGGTTTTATCTGTAAACTCAAGCAAACTCAATTAGTTTTAAATACTTGCTATATTTAATACTAACATTCACTCATTTTCATTCATTACGGATGTATAGAAATTAGTAAACCAAAATAACATTAATATTAATCCAAACTATGCATAATATAAACAGACTTACATACAATTCTTATAGCTAACACTTGCAGAGTTAAACACTAAGAAGTAAATTGATTACTTCTTCAACTGAGTTAAAATATTACCTGTAGCGACATAATCTGATCTATCTGGAAGTATAGCCTTATTGGAGGAGTTGAATAAACAACTAAATCTCCCACCATCTCCGCCTCCTGCATGTTTGTACTCCTTTCTCCTTCTTTGACTTCATTCTCCTCTTATAACTATTCAACTGAATTACCAATCTCTGCAATCACATTACTGATTTGAAGATTTGCTTCTTGTCTTCTTTGTTCTTCTCTTCCTGCATTGAATCTCATCTTCCAGTTTTCCAAGTGATTGTTCAACACGGGATTTACCTGGATATTTAGTCCACTTTGAAAACCCTTCTGAAAGCTCTTTTCTGAATTGCATGTACTTGTATCTGACAATGACAATGTCAGTTGACTTGATTCTGGTTCTTCGTCTACATTCAAGTCAGCTTTCAAGACAACTTCAGTCTCCTTTTCAGATGGTTCTCCACTTGTATTCTCCACTTGAGCTACTTTAGTATCTAAGATATCTTTGGTTGCTCTTTTGAATTCATGTTGAGTACTCTCTGATCTTGCTTTCTGGACATGCATTTCCTTTTCTTTCCATTCCTTCACTTGTTAGCAATATCTTCAAGTCTCTCTACATCTGCAGGTTGCAACTGAATCATGTCGTTGTTATTGTCAATAATATTCTTCATGAAGATTATGTTGTTTATCAATGTTCTTGTTTGACCCCTTCTTTGATAAGTTATTTCCTGCTTGTCACATTCAAGATACAAGTTTTCTTCTGCCATCTCTTTATTCTTTTGCCTCTCTACTTCCAATTCTCGTGATGGTGATGATAAGTCAATTAAATACATCTCATCTTCTGTAACCGGATCAACAAAATCTTCATGAACCTGCAAACCGGTGTGAAATACAGTGAGCAAAGTATTTTTTGGGCGATAATCTATTTTTTCTCACATTCTACCTTTAATCCCCGAGTGAGGTGCGACATATATGAATTCGCAGCTAAAACTCTATTTTAGGCAATATTTAAGTGGAGTACATTTCAGATATGATGTCAACTTTGGTTCTTGATTCCATTCATTGTGGATCAACTTCCATTGTTGATACACAAAATCTGTAATATATTTCAGATATCGTGCCAACTTTGGTTGTTGATTCCATTCATTGGGGATCAACTTTCATTGTTGATACACAAAATCTGTAATATGGCAACTTGGTATCATTTCTTTAACTCTATCATCTATAATCGCACTTGTTTTCCTAATCCGAATCTGAAGCACCTCTAATTTAAATACAAGGATACAAAAAAATGTGCATAATCATACTTTTCTGCAGTAGATTTCAGTTATTTTGTGTCAACTTTGGTTGTTGATTCACTTGCTGGGATCAACTTCCATTGTTTATACATAAAAAATTAGTATTTGTACTAGGAAATTTAAAGAGAGTAAGAAAACAATTACCTGATATTTAAACCAAGTCATGTCTATTCCCTCTCTAGCTTTTTCGCCAAAATTATTGCGAAGTTTTTTGCACAATGTGTGCTGGTTCCATTTTAGAAATCTCGGAGTTATGGTTACAAAACCCTTCATATTGTCGATGTAGTTCCCAGTGTGTTCACAAAACTAATACTGGATGCAGAGAAATGAAATAGGTTAGTTTTACTTACCGATATCATTGTAGTGCATCCAATAACAATCTTTTTTTTTTCTTTTTGTTTTGAGATGTTCGAAATCAAAAAATATACAATGTGATATGGCCATGATACTTTATCCATTTGTAGAACATAAGGTAATCATTTCCTCGCAAAGCTTGTTGTTCCAGAATCTGGGAAGAAAAACACTGCACATAATCACATGGCAAAAAGTCTGACAAAATACTCCGGGTCGGACTCATCTCCCGCTGCAATTCTTAGTTTTTTCTCAACCTCAGTCTTAATTATTTTATGCTTACAATATGCCTCTTTTTCTGGTCTGAACTTGGTATTCAAGAATTTCATGCATTCATCTTGGTACTTTGATTTGAGTCTCCTCTTGAAATCTTCACTCTCTATAATTCTTCTGATTTTGAAGATCAACGCAAATTCCCTTGCATCCAGAGAGCACTATGTATAATTCTGCTCATTTTCGGGATATCCAAATGCGAGCTCCTTCGTTTCTTTATTAAATCCACTAAGAAACAGTCGTATTGCAAGATTGATTATTTCTAACCATTTAGGAGTCACTATATTGTTGTTGTTTGCTATGTAGAATGGGCTGAAGAAGTCCCAAAAAGGATTGGCCTTCAGTGCTTTGGCAAGGATTGGTTTCTTCTTATTTCCTTCTTCTTCTACTTCAAACAGCTTGTATAGAAAACTCCCCATTTCAACCAATGGAATGACACCTCATTTGAATGTAACTTCGTTCGCCCTTGGCCTACCTGCATACATGCAACTCAACCATTGACTTATTTATTTTTAATAGTTAAAGACCTTAATGATATGGCAGCATAAAACACAACTCAATATTGTTACCTTTGAGTTCATTTTCCGGCTTCACACCTGATTCTTTCTTTTCCTCGGTTACTTTTTCTTCCTCTGATTCTTCTCTCTCCTCCTCTGATTTGTTCTCTTCTTCGTTTGAATCTTCTTCTTCCTCTTCTTCTGATTCTTCAATTATCATCTTCTTCTTTCTTTTACCTGATGGTTCCTCTTCATTTTTCTTCTTCTTCTACACATTTTCTTTCTGTTCATCATCTAATTTCTTCTTGTTTTCCTTATTTCTTTTTGTTGCTTTAACTTTTTCAATCTCTTGCGATTCGTCTTCTTCTGAATCTTCTTGTCCCTTTTCTGTTCTTTTTGTTTCTTTGACTTGTTCATTTTGTTGATCATTTTTCTGTTTTGTACTTCTTTCAATATGTTCCTGTTTTTCTTCCAATAACTTCTTCCGTTTGTTTCCTACATCTTTTGGAATTTGTTTCGGTTGATCGTCTTCTTGATTATTCAGGCTTAACCGTGGTGATCTCCTCATTGATTGCCATATTTCAAACAACAGTAATATAGTCAGCATTCTTATTCATTCAATAACACAACAATCACAGTTGAACAGTTAGTAAAATACAATCAACTTATGTTGTTGATCCTATCTAATATCATCAACTCCTGTTGTTGACAACTACTGGTATAATTGTATGATGTATTGTAGAAAGTGGTAGTAAAGATTCGATTCTCAAACTTGTAAAGAATTGTTTTAGACCCAAATTTAACAAGAAAGATTTCAAATAATTTTTTTTCAATATGTTGAGAACACTGAGACTCGGATTCCACCAATCTCTAACTTCTATGTGATTTAATCTAATCAATGTTCATGCAACTCTTTACGTTCTAAATGATTCTAATATTTTGCAAAGGCAGATTTTTAGATAACAAGTGTATTTCGAAAGCATAGAATATCAAAAACCTAGGTTTAAGCATAATCTATCGAAAGAAATCACAATTGCGTAGGAAAAATCATTCAATCGATTCTCAGTCAAGGCAGATAATAAAAGAGATTGAGAAAATTAATTAAATAAAAATTACCACATAGTAATTGGAAAAATGGCTTCCTCCGTCGCCTCAACAATGGGGTTTAGCTCCTCATATTAATCACTTGCTCAAAATACATCTTTATTTCCCAAAAGTTGATTAAAAAGAAGAGAAGGTATAAAACAGGCAGTTTGCAACGTTTTATTTGCGTTACAAACTGACTGTTACAGAGAACTGTTGTAATAGTGATTGTTACAAGAAACGATAGAAGCAGTATACTGTTGAATAAAATACATTTTTTGTAAGTCTAATGTTCTTCGTGTTCTTCTTCAGCAGCAGCAGAACCCGGTTTCCTGCAACTTCGATTTCGCGGCTCTGTAGTGTTCTAAACTTCCCCTAACATCTTCTAAACTTGAATACCCTTCTATGGAACTCGACAGCGCCTTTTATACACTTCAGCAACCTCAAAATCCCAATTACATTTCTTCTTTTCTTTTCGTGGAAGTCACAGAATAATTTCTTCCCTTACTTGTTTCACGCGTTTCTGATCTTTCCAACTCCTCCCAAAATCTTCCTTAGATAGAAACTCATCTTAGGAAATAATATCTCGCCGTTAGTCTCCCTGAAATACCAAAAACCAATTCATACAGGTTCCGTGTATAACTGCACCTCTGTTTCTATCCAACTCGAGTTTTATCCCAACCCAGCCCTACTAAACATCCATACCAGCATTGTATTTCCAAAACATGCCTAGCCCATGAAAACCAGCGATTCAATCTCCTTGAAACTGGTCCAAATCATCAACCCTAAATATGCAGCTTAAACCAGAATTTTCCCGCCAATTTGGAGAATATGACCTCCCCTTATCCTATTTTGGTGTCCCTTTAGCAAGTAGGGTTACAATTAGAAATCCTTGGGGTGCGAATAACAATCTGTGGGGTACGAAGAGTAATTCTTTGGGCTGTAAATAGTGAAAACTTCTGGGTGCCTTTATCAACTCCTCCGGGTGTTGCCAATGCCACTTTCTAATTTAATTCCTCCGGACATGTTTATTTCACCAAAAATACCTACAAAGACATAAAATACCAAAATAAGTACATAATGGGTACTAATATTATAGAAAATCGAGATCTAAATAGACATATAAATGTGTCTATCAAATACCCCCAAACTGACTGTTTTCTTACCCTATCCTGTTACTTATATGCTTTGTGAAAGCGGTTGGTGCATCTTTTCAATGTTTCGAATAAACGAAGCGAGAGTTTCTTCTAGGATTGAAATTTTCTTATCGGAATTCTGAAACTGAGCTAGTCCTGAAAGATTCTTAGTATAGCCAAAACCTGGGGGAGCATTCGAATTACTAAACTGACCTTGATTCTGGTCCTTAGACCATGAGAGGTTCGGATGGTTTCTCCAACCAGGATTATAGGTTTCAGAATATGGGTCAAATTTCTGACGGTTATCAAATCTAGGTTTATTATTATAAAGAATTGGCTTGCTCTTCAATAGTACGGCCTTCCCAAAAAGGCTCTATTCTACCACTAGTGTGACCCAATTTTATAGCTTCTAAGCTTTTAGCTATTGCTGCAATTTTGGCATCTGATTCAAAGCCTCCTTCAATCCTATTAATGTTTCCTCTACCTAGAAGAATTGTTTTCTTGGGTTCCCTATTATTTTCCCATAGGTGGGTCTTTTCGGCCATTTCATTCAAATATTCCATCGCCGCATCGACAGTTTGGTTTTCAAATCCACCAGTGCATAGTGACTCACCATAGTTGTTGTCGAATAATCTAAACCTTCATAAAGGATCTGAACTAGCCTAACCTTTTATAAACCATGATGAGGACATTGGGATAATAGATCATTGAACCTTTCCAAATACCTATACAAAGATTTTCCCTCCTGTTGAGAAAACGTGCAGATTTGCGTCCTAATAGACGATGTTTTGTGCCTAGGGAAAAACTTGTTCAAAAAGGCAGATGTAAGTTATTCATATGTTTCGATTGACCCGGAAGTCAAACTATTTAGCCACGATTTGGCTTTATAGTTCAGGGAAAAAGGGAATAACCTAAGTTTCAAAGCATCATCATCAAGGTCTCTAATTTTTAGGGTACTACAAATTTCCTCAAAATACCTAACATGGAAATAGGGGTTTTCATTTTCTTTCCCTAAAAATATTGGGAGCATCTGTAAGGTCCAAGATTCAAGTTCATAATTTGCTTCCGTTTCAGCTAATCTGTTACACGAGGGACGAGTAGTCCTAGTCGGATTCAACAAAGCTTTCAAAGTTGCCATTTTTGGTACTATTGGAGTACTAGGGATCCTTTCCTCAGAAAAATCAGGACATTCAAAAATAGGACTCTCTAGATTAAGGTAATCAAGACTCTTATTTCCTAAAATATCACTTCTAGGTTTTCACGCATAAACCGTCCTAGAGCGTCTCTCTTAAGTTTTGGCGTACAAGAATTCAACCAAAAACTGTTCACATGCAAATGCTGGGCTAACTAATTTAGGTAGGCTTGGGTTACCACAGCAAAATATACCCAAAGGTAGGAGGGTGAGGTTTGTGGTGTTTCGGATGATAATGCCCAGAGGGTTCACCATACTAAACCACTTGTTTTCCTAAAATCGGTGCCGGATGAAAATGCAATTGGTGTGTGCAAGTGTGTTTTTTTTCTGCAATAATAAATAAAATACTAACAAAAATAAAAAAACAATAAAAGAAAGTTACAAGTTCAAAAAGAAAATAAAGAAACTAATAAATAAAAGTCCAAAAATAATATCTTCAGTTTCTCCTTTTTTTGGCAAGTTCAACTTTCCACTTTTAGCTTCGAGTCAATCCTAGCAACAAGCTGGGCTCCATCACCTTTTTGAATAAAAATTTTAAAATAAAAAAAATAATAAAAAAAATAAATAATAATAATAAATAAAATAAAAATACAAAACCTAAAACCTAAACCTAAATACAAGTCCGCATCGGTGGCGCCAAAAATTGATGTATTGTAGAAAGTGGTAGTAAAGATTCGATTCTCGAACTTGTAAAGATTCGTTTTACACCCAAATTTAAAGATAAAGATTTCAAATAAAATTGTTTTCAAGATTGTTGAGAATACTGAGACTCGGATTCCACCAATCTCCAACTTCTATGTGATTTAATCTAATCAATATTCATGCAACTCTTTACGTTCTAAGTGATTCTAATATTTTGCAAAGGTAGATTTTTAGAATAACAAGTGTATTTCGAAAGCATAGAATATCAAAAACCTAGGTCTAAGCATAATCTATCAAAAGAAATCACAATTGCTTAGGAAAAATTATTCAATCGATTCTCAGTCAAGGCAAATAATCATAAAAGAGATTGCAAAAAATAATTAAATAAAAACTACCACATAGTAATTGGAAAAATGGATTCCTTCGTCGCCTCATCAATGGGGTTTAGCTCCTCATATTAATCACTTGCTCAAAATATATCTTTATTGCCCAAAAGTTGATTAAAAAGAAGAGAAGGTATAAAACAGGCAGTTTGCAACGTTTTATTGGCGTTACAAACTGACTGTTACAGAGAACTGTTGTAATAGTGACTGTTACAAGAAACGATAGAAGCAGTATGTTATTGAATAAAATACAATTTCTGTAAGTCTAATGTTCTTCGTGTTCTTCAGCAGCAGCAGCAGCAGAACCCGGTTTCCTGCAACTTTGATTTCGCGACTCTGTAGTGTTCTAAACTTCCCCTAACTTCTTCTAAACTTGAATACCCTTCTCTGGAACTCAACAACGCCTTTTATACACTTCATCAATCTCAAAATCCCGATTAAATTTCTTCTTTTCTTTTCGTGGAAGTCACGGCAATAATTTCTTCCCTTACTTGTTTCAAGCGTTTCCGAGCTTTACAACTCCTCCCAAAATCTTCCTTAGATAGAAACTCATCTTATGAAATAATATCTCGCCTTTAGTCTCCCTGAAATACCAAAAACCAATTCATACAGGGTCCGTGTATAACTCCACCTTTGTTTCTATCCAACTCGAATTTTAGCCCAATCCATCCCAACTAAACATCCATACCAGCATTGTATTGCCAAAACAGGCCTAGCCCATGAAAATCAGTGATTCAATCTCCTTGAAACTGGTCCAAACCATCAACCCTGAATCCGAAGCTTAAACCAAAATTTTCCCGCCAATTTGAAATTCAATTTGGAGAAGATGACCTCCCCTTATCCTGTTTCGGTATCCCTTTAGCAATTAGGGTTACAATTAGCAATCCTTAGGGTGCGATTAGCAATCTGTGGGGTACGAAGAGTAATTCTTTTGGCTGTAAATAGTGAAAACTTTTGAGTGCCTTTATCAACTCCTCCAGGTGTTGCAAATGCTACTTTCCGATCCAATTCCTCCGGACATGTTTATTTCACCAAAAATACCTACAAAGACATAAAATACCAAAATAAGTACAAAAATGGGTATTAATAATATAGAAAATCGAGATCTAAATAGACACATAAATGCATCTATCATTGTACTTGGTTTTCAATTGTTATGGGATCAACTACTGTTGCTGATCCCATCAATGGAATCAACTCTATTTTATGTGATCAACTACTGTTGTTGATCTCATTTTATACTTGTATAATTGTAGTTGGTTTTCAGTTTTATGGAATCAACTCTTGTTGTTGATCCCATTAATTGGATCAACTTCTGTTGTTGAAAAGAAGGGGAAAAAAGAAGGGAATGGCGTTCACCAACAACAATTATAAAAAAAAAAAGCTACTTCTAAGTAATAAGATCACTTATAATAAAATTTTGCTGTCAACTTTGGTTGTTGACACAATTTTATGGGATCAACTCTTATTGTTGATCCCACGTATGGTCTACCATTAGCATCAACAACAACAACTGAAACATCAACTTTTTTATTCTTATTTCATTGAACTTTTTTATTCTTATTTCAATAGATAACTGTAACATTATTCATCAAATATTTGTAGAATAAACATGCTATTATTTTAGATTACAACTCAAACAACACAGAGAATAAATCATTTTATGGGATCAACTCCTATTGTTGACCCCTTATTAACATCAACTGAAACTTGATTTTTTTCAGAATTTTTTGACATCAACATGCAAATACTGAAGAACACACTCACACACATAGAACAATAGATGCTGTGAAAATCAATATCAACTGAAGAAATCATTTCTTACCTCTTTTATCCGAAACTGCAACTGATGAAAATCAAAATTAACTCCAACGTCTGAAACAACCTAAACTAACCTAAAATCAAAATAAATCAATTAGATACCAAACTAATTAGATACCAAATCAAATCAAACATATTAGTAGCAGGAATTGATGATAAATCATACATGCAACAATTTTTTTTTTCAGAAAATAAAATCTGATTTCAAAATCGAAATCGTAAAACTGTAATAAAACAAAATCAACACCAAGATAGTCACGAAATATAGTATATCTATGAGGGAATTTAGTGTTTTCACCTGTGTAATCTTTATTTTGTTATTGAAACTCAGTAAACTCACTAATACCTATTTTTCGATCATTTTTTTCACTGTTTTTTTATTTTCTTTAAAGTATAGATGATTCAAATGATGCGGTTATGATGATACATATATATATATCGACGGTTTTGTTTATGGTTTTGATTGACGATTTTTTTCAGTTTCGTTTTCAAAATTTGTTGTTGCAGTTACGGCAACTGGATGAACGAGAAGGAGGAGGAGAGAGACAGATCGATTTGGAAACGGCTATTGCACTACATGACTAAAGTTATAATCCTGAAATATATTGAGGGGTACATTTGGAATCTGACTATCCGGATATTTTAGGGGAGAGTATATTTATTTTAGGGGAGGGTATTTTTGTTGGGCCTCTATTACAAGGGTATTTAATTAATGTTCCCATATCGTTATCCAAACTTGAAAGTTTAGGCTTAACATAGTCTATATTTACATCCTGATCTTGGGGACCAGATGGAGATACTACATATTAACATAGTTAAAATGCAACTCCTCATATCAACTTATTTAGATGATATCACATGATAATAAATACTTAGCGCTCATCCTAGGAGATTAAAAAGATACAAGCATCCCCTTCAAAATTCCACAGCCACACTCCCCACAAAGATATAGCAATTAAGCACAAGTTCATTTAAGAACTCTCCCCATTAAATGTCATTGCCAAGAGAACAACATAAGTGATCTTGTTTTTGTGAAAAGAAGGATTTTGGCGGACATTAACAAATCACAAGGATTTGTATCCAAAATATCGACTGATGCATGTCGTAACCACAACAAATTAATTAATATTTTTCTCACTAATTAACAAGTAATATAGCTATAGTAAGGATCGTTCCCACGAGGAGCAAGAGGTTTTAGTTGTTTTATAATGTCACAAAGGGGGTTTTGGTTTTAGATTTTATAAAGAAAAATAAATAAACAAAGCAATTAAAAGATAAAGGAAAATCAGTAAGAGAGATTAGATCAAGGAATCCTTCTTCGTTGCTAAACAATGATTCAAGTTATGTTTTTCATCCACATGTTATTAGTCACAGATTATCACCAACCGTGGGTAAAGCAGCTAGCTCAGTGCTAAACCCCTAAATCCCTAGTATCACCGGATACGGAAGTTCTCGACTACCGGATTCTATTCACCAAACCACCTAGTAGTAGCTCACTCAAGATGTAATTTAGTTAAACACATTAAGATTTATGAATTTATTAGGTTGATATTAGTAGTTAGACTCTTAGCTCAAGGTCTACTTGCTAACGTTGTTTCCACACACAATTGCTCCACGGAATCCCTCCGTGAAGGTCTCGTGTTTGCTACTTGTGTAAAGAGTCAAGAAACGATTACTTATACCCTAACTTTCACTAGCTTTAGATTAATTAACAAATCAATTTAGTATGCATCATAAACGACCTATCAATCAACCATGAATGTATAAACATTCCTATTAGTAAAAACAAACGATAATCATGTGAAAACTTCAAAGTAGATTTTAAAAAAAAAACTCAAAACATATTAAGAACTAGGAATTCATCCTTAATTAATAAAATTAGTTACTCATGCTAAGGAGTTCACACAAAGAATAAAGAAAAGAGAAGTGTTGTGTGTGTAAAAGGTGTGTAAAAGGTTATAGAGAACTCCTTTATTTATAGGCTTCAATGCTCTCCAATTCTTGTAGGAAAAGAATCCTCATTCCATAATAACACCACTTTCCCAATTTGAGCCTAATTCCAATTTTAAGTCCAATTCTCCAAATCTTCCAAGTTTCCATCCAACTTCCAAATCTAAGTATTCACACCCATGAGAAGAATCCACATAAAAATCTGTAAATTTGGGTTTCCTGAAAAATCCTCGAGATCACCGGAAATTCGACCTGAAATGTCGCCGCCGGCCACCTGAGTTCTGTTGCCGTAGACGTTCTGTTAAACTAAACGGTCAAGAATGTCAAGCTGTCAGTCAACTGGGTCAAGGTAGGATAGTCAGCTACTGAATCAGCTGCTATGACTCGGTCTTAATCGGATGAATTACTGAGTCACATGGATGGATCGGTCATCGAACTCGTCTGGAACGGTCATCGCCGACACTAAGTTAACTCGCCTGAGCAGAAAAATGGACAGAGTTTCTTCTATTTTTACGACAATTCTCAGGCCGATTTCAGGCCTATTATTTTTAGTCTTCTCCTGCTAAGAATCCTAACATACATCTATTCCAGCAACTCATTCATCAATTTCATACACAACCCATTACAGCAACAGCTCAACTCCAGACTTCATCTTTATAGCAACAGCAGAACAATCAAACCCATTTCTGAATTTCATCTCAACTCCACCAGAAACCCATCTTCTTCTTCTTCAAATTTCTCCATTCAAAACCCATCTGCTCTTCTCGATCTACTGAACCTCGACCGAAACATTCATGGCTGTAAATTCAATAAAATTTTATCACCACCACCGTCTTATTCTTCTCCATCGCCTAAATCAACAGCAACTACCACGAATTTCCATCTCAGATTCAAACCAAAAACCCATTTAATTCTCGGCAGATACCATCAACAACTTCATCTCTAACCCATCACCAAATTTAGCCCTTCAATTCACAGGAAAACCCTAAATTATCAAAACCCACAACTGCAATTTCTGCCTTCTTCTTTATAACGACCAACAGCAGCTACTCCATCATAATCTCTGTTGCATTCTTCTTTCCTAACAACACTAATTCAACAACTTCAATTCTTCTTAATTCATGTCATCGATTAGATTTCCTCTCTCAGTTCGACTATTTCCATCTAACCCATATCAGTTCTTGTCTTCTCCTTAATTCCCATTAAAAGCAACTCTCGATTTGATTCATCCACAGAACCCTCAATTTCATCCTCTATGTGTTGTTCAACAGAAACAATACTCTTCACTCTCTGATATATACAACAGTTCCTTCATCATTTCTTCTCGATCTTTACAATCGTAGACCGATCAAAATATTAGCTCTCATCAGTTTCTCGATCTGGTATTAACAGCAGCAGCTTCTGCCTCCAATTCTCTTTCTCAGTTTCTGGTGGGACTGAAAGAATAAATGAGAAAATCGATTTTAGGGTTATAAAAACGGGAAAGCTATTTGCACCCACTGCTGGAATATAGTCACCCCACGGTAGCCCCTTAACGTCGAGTTGCCCCTTAACCTTGCCAGGCTCCCAATAGTGCTTGTTGTGAATGACCTTCTTACCCTTTCCATGCTCAAATTGGGTGATTTCTTCTTCTTTTCCTCCGTATGATTCCAAAATACCTAAAACACTCAAAACAAACGTAAAATACAAAATTCACAAGAAAAAATAGCAAAGAAAGCATAACTACTACATAGTAGATTAGGTGTTTTAGACACCTATCAAATTCCCCCGCACTTAGACTTTGCTAGTCCTCGAGCAAATCAAATAAAACTTACAACTTCAAAGCGTTTCAGCGTCCCAAGCATCCAAAGAGTTATGAAGACATAGAGTTTCTGCATGCTAATAATAAGAAGTTAGAAATACTAAAGAACATATTCTCATTCTTAAATGTTGAGTGGGAAATAACCACACCATATGAGAGAATGCGTGTTTGAGAAGCGATCAATAAGCATTTCGCCTCGACTTCTGCCTCACCAAAAAGGGTTTTATGAAATTGCACTCAAAAGACGTGCTTTTATGGTTCTCACATGTGTGTAGGTTGGAATAAAGAGAAAAATCCTGCAACACGTTGAATGGTGGGAAGGACAACTTACGAAATATTTTAAAAACCCACAACTTTTATCATTTTGAAAAACCATTTTTCTGACGATCCCTAAGAAAGGAAATCAACCACTATTATCGAGGATGAGATTACTTACTTACCTTCACATCCGATTGCAAATTATGATAACACCACTCTCACGGCATCCAATAGAAACGTCTTTGCTCCTCTCTTTCATCTTCTTGGTCGTCGTCTTCGGCTTCAACTATTGATGATAAATGCTCGAACTTCGTAATTCCTTGACAATTTGTAACTTTCTTTCTCAAAATCCTTGTCGCTTGAAACTTCCTTATAGATTTTCCTTCCACACGGCTTATTAAATAAATAAAAACAAAATTTCTCTTGTCTCATTTTTTTCTTTTTTTTTTTTCTTTTTTTTTTAGAGACAAGAGAAATAAAATACAAAACAAAGTGAAAATAAAAACAAACCATGGCCGTGGGAAAAGTACTTTACCGCTTGATTCTTCACAACTTGTATCGTCTCGAAATCATAAACTTCAATAATTCTCACCTTTTGCTTTTCTTTGCTCTGTAAATAAGTCTTCAACTTGGATATAAAATTATGATCATTGCTATGTAAGTCTTCAACATGTATATATAAAAATCCGCTCATTATATGTTGCTATACTTGGATATGAAATTTACTCTTTTCTTGTTCCATTGCTTGTAACCTTGGACGTTTTCAACTTTCCTTGTAGATTTTGATGTCGCTCCCTTGTTGATGATGATAGTGTTTTTATGGATCCGTTTTTGTCGAGAGAGAGAATGGTGCTAACTACAAATCGAACTACAAGAAGGAGGCTTTCATCTATAGACGTCACCCTCATGATTGACAAAATTAGCACTCAAGAGATCAAAAAGTAGTGCTTCTATTGGTGGGAAGTTGGGTAACTAACCATTCTACCCGGAATTAACGTACGGTGACACACACTCAAAAGAAAGCTCTTTAGTTATTTATAAAGAAATCTGGTCGGTGCCTCGCATGATATAAATAGGGTAGTCTCTACTAATGATTGATCAACAACTCTAATAATGCATGTCTCCCTGCTCCTAATCTGCATCACCGGCATGATTAAATCCATTATTTAACACTCTAACAAGCAAGAAATCCGAACGTAGTTCCCTAACACTTCCAAGTTCAGTTATGTCGGTCAGAATTCTCTATGTAAACATACCTAGAAGTATGCTAGTGACTCTAAAATCTCTACAAGTTGGAGGTTTTATGCATTTTTTTTTAAATAAATGCTTAACCACTCCCCCACACTTAAACCTTACATTGTCCTCAATGTAACTGAATCCTCCTAGTAATGTCAAGGTGGGAAATCCTAACATGATATGGAACAAGAAAAAATAAATAAACGAAACAAAAAAAACAAAAGGATAAGAAATACAAAACCTATGGGTTGCCTCCCATTAAGCGTTTGTTTTAAAGTCGACGGCCCGACTTGGGTTCTTGTAAGATTCACTCCCCATATACTAACAATCTGAAAATTTGGGGATCCACCCACTGTACCTGTTTCGCAAACAATAACTCCATACAAATGTTAGAACAAGAAAACAATAGTGAAATTATCGCTCGATAGAAACTTCCCCCACACTTATTCTTGTCCACACTCGGAAGTGTATAAAGAACATAGAATTTGGGAACTTCCTTGTATTTCTCATGGCAAACCTGCATAGTGTTAGCATCAAGTGTTTCCAATGGTGGATATCTAGAAACAAAATCATCCAAAAATACTTTCGAAGAACATACATTCAAACCAATAAGAGGTAGAGGAGAAGAATCAGTATGCAAAGGGTTTGACAAACCTTTCACAATTTCTTGTATTACGGAATCCTCTTCATCCTTAAAAAATTCAAGTGAATTACTTACCTATTGTATTCGTGGTCCTCTATCAAACCTTGCAACCAGTATTCGTCGTTTTCTACCTTAACCAAAGTCTCGGCATCATTAAAATCATTGGCAAGTTCAATTGGGTCTTCCACAAAATCAATGAATTTGGTTTCATCCTCTAGCATCATCTCTTCAACATTCTCATCGTCGGAATCGGGCCATTCACTAAAATAATTTTCATCGGTATAAATTGTAAGATCTTGTAAGGGTGTTACATCGTTTATAACAATAGGTAAGTCACACCCAATCTCCTCTTTTTGAATAAGTGAAGGATCGTTATTATGATCCGGAGTTGGAATAACTTCCTCATTGTTGCAACGCTCATATACTACCGCGGACTCATTTATTTCCCTAAGGAATTTTTTAAAAGCACTAATTGCATCTTCCTCAAGCTCTACCTTTTGAATAGGTGATTGATCATTATTAAGATCAAGGATCGAGTAGGCTGCACTAGCGTCATCAAAAGTCTCCAAATGTTGGTCCTGTTCAAGACAATCATCTTCACTTTCAGACTCACCATAATAAGAATCTTCGTCGGTTTCATAACCTTTATCCAGACGTCGTTTAAGTTCCATATGAATGGTCCTACTAATTTCTGCGAAAAGCTCTTCCGAGGTTCCATCATCTTCCAACTTGTATAATTTTTGTGCAAGTTTCTTGACGTTCACACGCTTACCACCGTTGGCTACAATAGGTTCTATTTCCCAGGACTCTTCCCTTTGAATGGGTGAATGATCATAACTACGATCCAGAGTCGGATAAGAAAAAGTGTTGCAGAAATTGGTTTGTGCGACGTTCTTTTTATCACGGTCAAGTTGTTCTAGTATTTGTCCCATATCTTGCAATTCTTTCATAATCTGCATATAAATCGATTGAAGCCATTTAGAAGTAGACTTATCCCACCTTGGTGCTTGACTTACATACCTACTACAAGGTTGTTGATATGTAGGATAATATCCATAAGGTTTTGTAGGAAATTGATCATAGCCAAAAGATTGGTTTTGATTGTATCCTAAAGATGGTTGGAAGTTGCCATAATGTTGAGGTTGAAAACCATATTGATTGTTGTAATATGCTTGCTATTGTCCACCGTACATGGAAAACTGGTACCTGAAATAAAAAATCTAGAAAAAAAAGTTAAAAACAGAAATAAAACGAAAATAAAAACAACTAAAGCTGCTCCGCTGCTCCCCGGCAGCGGCGCCAAAATTTGATGCGTGTCGTAACCACAACAAATTAATTAATATTTTTATCACTAATTAACAAGTAATATAGCAATAGTAAGGATCGTTCCCACGAGGAGAAAGAGGTTTTAGTTGTCTTATGATGTCACAAGGGGGGTTTTGGTTTTAGATTTTATAAAGAAAAATAAATAAACAAAGTAATTAAAAGATAAAGGAAAATCAATAAGAGAGATTAGATCAAGGAATCCTTCTTCATTGCTAAACAATGATTCAAGTTATGTTTTTCATCCACATGTTATTAGTCACAGATTATCACCAACCGTAGGTAAAGCAGCTAGCTCAGTGCTAACCCCCTAAATCCCTAGTATCACCGGATACGGAAGTTCTCGACTACCGGATTCTATTCACCAAACCACCTAGTAGTAGCTCACTCAAGATGTAATTTAGTTAGACGCATTAAGATTTATGAATTTATTAGGTTGATATTAGTAGTTAGACTCTTAGCTCAAGGTCTACTTGCTAACGTTGTTTCCACACACAATTGCTCCACGGAATCCCTCCGCGAAGGTCTCATGTTTGCTACTTGTGTAAAGAGTCAAGAAACGATTACTTATCCCCTAACTTTCACTAGCTTTAGATCAATTAACAAATCAATTTAGTATGCATCATAAACGACCTATCAATCAACCATGAATGTATAAACATTCCTATTAGTAAAAACAAATGATAATCATGTGAAAACTTCAAAGTAGATTTTTAAAAAAAAACTCAAAACATATTAAGAACTAGGAATTCATCCTTAATTAATAAAATTAGTTACTCATGCTAAGGAGTTCACACAAAGAATAAAGAAAAAAGAAGTGTTGCGTGTGTAAAAGGTGTGTAAAAGGTTATAGAGAACTCCTTTATTTATAGGCTTCAATGCTCTCCAATTCTTGTAGGAAAAGAATCCTCATTCCATAATAACACCACTTTCCCAATTTGAGCCTAATTCCAATTTTAAGTCCAATTCTCCAAATCTTCCAAGTTTCCATCCAACTTCCAAATCTAAGTATTCACACCCATGAGAAGAATCCACACAAAAATCTGTAAATTTTGGGTTTCCTGAAAAGTCCTCGAAATCACCGGAAATTCGACCTGAAATGTCGCCGTCGGCCACCTGAGTTCTGTTAAACTAAACGGTCAAGAAGGTCAAGCTGTTAAACTAAACGGTCAAGAAGGTCAAGCTGTCAGTCAACTGGGTCAAGGTAGGATAGTCAGCTACTAAACTAAACGGTCAAGAAGGTCAAGCTGTCAGTCAACTGGGTCAAGGTAGGATAGTCAGCTACTAAATCAGCTGCTCTGACTCGGTCTTAATCGGATGAATTACTGAGTCACATGGATGGATCGGTCATCGAACTCGTCTGGAACGGTCATCGCCGGCACTGAGTTAACTCGCCTGAGCAGAAAAATGGACAGAGTTTCTTCTGTTTTTACGACAATTCTCAGGCCGATTTCAGGCCTATTATTTTTAGTCTTCTCCTGCTAAGAATCCTAACATACATCTATTCCAGCAACTCATTCATCAATTTCATACACAACCTATTACAGCAACAGCTCAACTCCAGACTTCATCTTTATAGCAGCAACAGAACAATCAAACCCATTTCTGAATTTCATCTCAACTCCACCAGAAACCCATCTTCTTCTTCTTCGAATTTCTCCATTCAAAACCCAACTGCTCTTCTCGATCTACTGAATCTCGACCGCAACATTCATGGCTGTAAATTCAATACAATTTTATCACCACCACCGTCTTATTCTTCTCCATCGCCTAAATCAACAGCAACTACCACGAATTTCCATCTCAGATTCAAACCAAAAACCCATTTAATTCTCGGAAGATACCATCAACAGCTTCGTCTCTAACCCATCACCAAATTTAGCCCTCCAATTTACAGGAAATCCCTAAATTATCAAAACCCACAACTGCAATTTCTGCCTTCTTCTTCATAACGACCAACAGCAGCTACTCCATCATAATCTCTGTTGCATTCTTCTTTCCGAACAACACTAATTCAACAACTTCAATTCTTCTTAATTCATGTCATCGATTCGATTTCCTCTCTCAGTTCGACTATTTCCATCTAACCCATATCAGTTCTTGTCTTCTCCTTAATTCCCATTAAAAGAAACTCTCGATTTGATTCATCCACAGAACCCTCAATTTCATCCTCTATGTGTTGTTCAACAGAAACAACACTCTTCACTCTCTGATATATACAACAGTTCCTTCATCATTTCTTCTCGATCTTTACAATCGTAGACCGATCAAAATATTAGCTCTCATTAGTTTCTCAATCTGGTATTAACAGCAGCAGCTTCTGCCTCCAATTCTCTTTCTCAGTTTCTGGTGGGACTGAAAGAATAAATGAGAAAATCGCTTTTAGGGTTATAAAAACGGGATAGCTATTTGCACCCACTGCTGGAATATAGTCACCCCACGGTAGCCCCTTAACGTCGAGTTGCCCCTTAACCTTGCCAGGCTCCCAATAGTGCTTGCTGTGAATGACCTTCTTACCCTTTCCATGCTCAAATTGGGTGATTTCTTCTTCTTTTCCTCCGTATGACTCCAAAATACCTAAAACACTCAAAACAAACGTAAAATACAAAATTCACAAAAAAAAATAGCAAAGAAAGCATAACTACTACATAGTAAATTAGGTGTTTTAGACACCTATCATCGACATAAATTAAACTCAAGGCCAGTTACGAAGAAAGAGACAATTTTATTCGATTTTACTCTACATAAGAGAATCTTACGGAGTGTCTCAAGCAGCAAAAACACAAAAGTGTGGTCACAAGCAGATCAAAACTGCGAGAAATATCTCAACGAGTTTTTTATATTTTCCGTTTATAAAAACATAATAGATTTAACTTCTAAGCATATATGAAATATTAGATCGATTCACGAGAACGTAATGGCAAAAATATTTCATAAGACTTTTGTAATAATTAAACCAACAATGATTACATACTGCAAGTTCATCTTCCAACAACTCTAGAATTTAAATAAATAAATATAAAAACATGCAAGATGAAAAACGTTGGAAATAGCCATGTGTAATCATAATGTTTGTTATACCAAATCCTGGTTATCCTTCTCAGGAAACAATTCTCAAAAGAAGTTTCCTAGATAAAACATAGAAGAAGAAAAAAATAAGCTAGATTTTTCTAGACTCTTCATCAGTTTTGAGACCCTTGCATTTGTCATCAATTTCATCCACGAGATCTTCAAGAAAATATCATCATTGAGAAGTTCACGAACATGAGATTTCATGAGAACAAGGTCAGTAGAAACCTTTTTCAACTCAGTTTTTAACATGTCTAGACTTTTGAGCATTTCAACAAGTTCTAACTTCGCTTCCTCAAATTGTTTAAGAAAATCATAAACAACATCAACAGAGATCATCTCTTCCTATCCAATATCTTGATGGTCATATGTAAAATAGCAATTTGCATCAGCAGAATCAACGACTTCATCATCGACCAAAGTTATCTTCTTTCCTCTTGTTTCAATACCATCGCGACTAAGAGATTTCTCCATGCTTTCAATAATTCAAAACATATGAGACATGCTTGGTTGCAGAACCTTGGATGATAACTTCTCAATCAAAAGTTATGGTATATAAAGGAGTTTGTAAAAGATATTCTCTGGGATGCACGTCGGTTCGTGACCTGATTTAGATATTAGGGTTTTGCACGGTCAAGACGGAAAGGTACGTGTACCTTTTGATGGTGCGAGACTGGTTGATTCTAACGGGTTTTGGAACACAATTTTTGAGGGTAAAGAATAGTTTTTATTTTATTTTATTTTATTTTTAAAGAGCACACAAAAATTTATCAACATTGAAACTATCCTTCTTAGCTATGACAAATATTCTTCCTTGAAAAATATTAATGCATTCTTAGCTCAACAAACGTGAGTTTATAGTACACGAGAATCAATATTGATGAGGAGATTTTAATCAAAGAACGTCATCTCAAGAAATTATAACATTCAAATCTAATTGAACTTATTATGAAGGGATTGCAATAAGAAGAAAAAAAATTGTTGCTTATGATATCCAAGTACAACTTGAGGCAAATAATACACCTTTCACGCAGTAAACCTTATCCAGCAGGATTTTTCATGGAAAAGGTTCCAAGACCTGTGCCTAGTTTGCACAAGGGTGAGTTGTACACTCACCACTGGAATAATGCTGCTGTTTTCTTTTGCTCTTACTTTTGAAACGTGAAAAATGATCATACAAATTACTGTCATCAAAATAATAGATATGATTAGAACTCTTACCTGAAGTTCCTTGTGTTGAAACAGACAGTTTGTCGATAAGATCCTTATATCCTGTAATGATCAAATTTAGATTAGCTTGTTGAGATATTTCAAAAGTTTCCACCTTTTTGTAGGTAAATAGGAATTCTTTCGAATCCATACTTGAGATGGTGTCACCAAATTCTTCTTAAACATATTTTGTATACTACTCTTTTGGTTTGTTCGAATATTTGTGGACCATGAGTACTGACATTTCTAGAAGCATAATTGCTTGAATGTGATTTTACCTCAAGAGGCTTAGACATTTGAATATCAGTTGCACCCTTCAGAATTAAATTCACGGTGTCTTGAAGACGGTCAAACTGATAGCTTTCCAACCTCAGTTTACACTTTCTTTAAACATGTCCTTTAGTGTTGCAATAGAAGCACACTTTCTAAGTTTCAGTGAAATCAGAACAAGTATTTTTAATAACTCCGTTTTGTAAAGAACTTTTCCTCCTTGGAGACACAGTTTCATCTTGGTCGGAGAATTTCAACTGATCATCTCCTAACAAAGCAATAATACTTTATTTTTTAGTTTCTGACTGCGATTTTGTTAGTATATCATGAACAGAATTTGCTCTTACTTTTTCTAACCCATCGCCTTGTTCAGAAGATGTTTTCACGGTAGTTTTTTCACAATCGCGACATAGAGCAGTGTTCTTACTCGTTGGTTGAATGATCCCCAAGGCATCATCTACATGAGACATCCTTGTTTTGGAACCAATGAGAGTATTGACTTCGCGTCTCAGCCGAATGACCTATGAAGTCTGAAATTCTATTCGTTTGAAAATTTCAGAGCTTTCCATAGCTGCTTCGCGTTCTACTTCTGAGTCAGACTCATCTGTAAAATAATAGTAATGACACTTAACAATATCCAACTGTTCTACGGAACTACAATGTTCGTCTCCAAGAGAGTTTGACAAATCAGATTCTTCTACAAGATCCATAAAAATAGTGTCTTTTAAATCGGTGCAGCGTTTATCAGAGATTCTACTTATGCCCATATAGTCATACTGCTTCAAACACATACTTATTAGATCTTAACGTGTTTGCCTGCTCTGATACCAGTTGAAAACACTGGGGGTACCAAAATACACCACCAACGTTTTCATAGGAAATCTGTATGGACAAACTCAACACAACTCCGAGAGTAAAAACTAAATCAAGGAAAGTGTCTAGAGTCATGTCACTCTCTCTCTCTCTTGTTATTAGAACGTTTACAGAATTGAATCCGTAAACCTAATTACAAAGACAGTTCTTGTATGGTACCAAAGACCAATGTCCAAGGATCAATCAAGTCGTATCCAACAAACTAGTAGAAAAACCCTTGGACCTAGTCCAGATTGAAAACCAAATTGTTTTAATCCGCTACAGACACTAGCCTACTACCAATTAACTTCGGTCTGTAAAGTCGTTGAGCGCGAACTCAGTCTCCCACTGATTCAGATACAGTCACGCTCCTTACGCCTCTTGAATCCCATTAGGACTCCGTGCAATTGATTCCCTTATACGACATCATATACACTAAGAGTTACTTCAACTAAATTGAAGACTTTAAACCAAAACTTCCTCCCACAGATTAAGCTTATATAATTGATTTTCTGATTCCGATCGAAACATATGATCAAATAAAACGTAGGATCAAGGTGATGGAAATCGATGAAAATTTGACAGAAGTCTAGCTATCCTCAAAATCTGGACTTATGCAACCCGAAGTGCAGCCTAGATTATTATTCACCTCACAAGTATAAAACTTACGGGATCACAAAGTTGAGACGAAGAGAATTTTGTAATTTGTATCTATCTTGTTCCAATGATAAATCAACAATCGAACAAGATCAGGATACTCAAGTTATCAAGATAAAAGATAACTGGACCTGGCTTCATGAATCCCAATGAAGTTATTGATAGTCGCTAAACCCTAAAAAGGTTTCTGGAGAGGACGACTCTAGATAAAACTAGGACACACCCAAAAGTAGTGTCAGGATTCAAAGATCCCAGTTTCCAAGAGTTCCTCTTATATAGACACTCAAAGCATAGGTTACTTTAGGTTAAAGCTAAGATAGCTTTGTAACCAAGCAAACAATATTCACCGTTAGATGAAAACGTTGAATCTCATTCACATAAACAAGATATACACTCTGGTTAGGTAAATTGTAACTGAACCGTGTACAAAGACTATGTTCTACATGGTTAGCCGAAACTAGCCGGTTTGAACTTAAAAGCTTAATATTCATTTTCATGAACACAAAGACATTGATCTTGAGTCACAATCATGTGATCAAATAATTCTAGTGTTTATTAGAGAATTGATCAAATGCAAATTATCTCATTGAAATTATTTAAGCGCAATTGAATCATAATCGACATAGTTGGTAAATGCACCAAGTACAATACATGAGTCATTCGTGAATCGACTGAGTCAGGGTACGCGGACCGGTTTGCAAACTTATGAGCAAAACCGAGTTCCGGAGTTGACAGAACTTTTTAAGTTTACGTACTGGTTTGCAAACTTAGGTGCAAAACCGAGTTCCAGAGTTAACAGGACTTTTTCAATTTGCGAACTGGTTTGGAAACCTTAAGACTTTACCGGTTCCGGAGTTCATAGAACCTTTTCAGTTTGCGTAGCGGTTTGGGTACTAAAATGGTTCGGGAACATAGAGTTGTATTGGTTCGCATACCTGGTTGGAAACTTAAACCCGGTTCACTTGCCACAGTTCCAAAATGGTTTACATACAAATATGCATACCTATCCGGACAACGAAACAAACAAATTTTCCCATGATGTACATACGAATATGCGTATCACACAAATATATAAGTTGATATATAGCTACTCCACTACGTGTACGAGTACATGTAATACGGCTTCAAACGTATAACAGTTATCTCAGTTTGTAAGACTGATAACACTGTCTTATATTCCGAATATAGTAGTTCTATATTTTTTTCTAAATCACTTCTGAAAAGACGAGGGTAACCAAACATACCTCGATCTAAATATTTTCCACATATAAGTCCTTTTCCGAAAGTTATTATCTATGGACTAAGTCGATACAATACAACTAATCGGTTCACACTTCGTGTGATTGTCTATGGATACGTGATCGAGACAATACAACAACGAAGTATGTTTACTTGATAATAGGTTCGGACTTAAACAAACTCTAGGGATTGTATATCAAGTAAAATAGGAATTAACGTTTGTGCGATTTACCTTAAATTGTAAAAAAACACAATTATAATTGCGGAAAATAAAAGTAAATGATACATCAAGATTTTATTAACGAGAAAACCGCAAATGCAGAAAAACCTCGGGACCTAGTCAGAATTGAATACTCTCAGAATTAAGCCGCTATACAAAATCAAACCAACTTCGTATAGTTGAGACCAAGCAACTAAACCTATTGTTCACCTAGTTCCCTCAGTATCCATGCGCCTCCAACTTGTTAATAAGTCACGCACTTGGAACAATTCCTTTGGTTCATATTCTAAACAGTAAAGGAACAACAAATCTGCTCGGTAACAACTCTTTTCAAACAACGTGATATGATTTTGACAAAGGCTCTTCCGTTTAACCAATAAACTCATTTGTTGGGTCCTTAGATCAATCTATCAACAACTACCGATACTATGCAATCAATACTATTAATCACACAGAAGTGTATTGATGTCTATCTACTCAACTAATCAATCCAATCTATCACAAAGATAAACCGATTATAGTTGGATCCTTTTCCAGCCGAAACAAGTATTGTTCACACCAAATATTATGAACCCATAAAGTCTTCTTGTCTTCAAAGTTTCTTTTATCTTTAATCAGCACCTGCACACAATCAACTTGAATATCTTGTGATCAATCACACACAGAAAGGAGTCTGTTAACGTTGGATTATCATAAGACGTCTTTAGATCTACAAACAGTCTAAATATCCCCATCAAAACTTCGATCTAGTTTGAGTGAATCTTATATCATGAGAGAAGATTCTCAAGCATAAACAAACAAGGTGCAATCAAATTTCAACAACCGTTAGTCAATCAAATCAATCGAAAACTAATAATAAACTGCAATTATCTAGTTTCCCACCAACGGTGCTAATAGAGCTTCTCAATCCCAAAGAAGTCTTTAAACTGAGCGGTCGTAAGAGATTTCTCCTTATTAGGGTACTTTCCTCTCCGATAGGCGGCTCCACCAGTAACAACGCAACTGAGGTAGTTTTGCTGGCTCTGAGGATTAGTTTGCTAGAAATGCAAACTTCAATATTTATAGACAAGGAAGTTTGGACACCAAGGAATTTCCAAAACCGAATATTCTCAAAGATATGCAATAAACACAAAATCGGTTTTCATAACTCCTGGAAATGCACTGTCCAAATATTGACCGAAATCCCAATAGAAAAATCTATAATCAGTAAATGCACATTACTAATTTTAATTGCTGGAAATTAAATAGCATATAAAAACTAAGAAACCTTAATTAAAAGATTCTCAATTTATTTCGATCCTCGGATTCTCCTTTAACTATTATGGAATATCTTTGAACAATTAATGATAAGAGTTACTGCACATTTTCAAAGTATGTCGACATCTTTATTTTGCAAGTCCTTTTTCATACTTACAATCTTGGAAACGATTTGCCACACTTCCAAACAAGTTTAGAATTGGTTCATCTGAATTCCAAGAACTATGTGATTGATTATCCTATCAAATCACCAATTATGGGTTTCACGGTTCTACCAAAACAAGTTCGGTTCTACCTCCATGTGAGTATTGTGCATAGTCACGCTAGTTACCAAATTCGGTTGCTAGGTACTAGGATCGGTTCCCCACAACTTATGGTAATTACCTGTATTCGGTTGCACATTTCCATAGGATAGGTTCCCCCAAAACTACAAACTTGTTGCACATGTTCATAGGATCGATTCCCCCATCTACTAAAAACGTGTTGTACCTCTTACAAGGATCGATTCCCTCTTGTCAATTTGTTGCACCTCTTAATAGGATCGGTTCCCCAATGACTATATAAAAGTTTCTATTTACAAGGCATCAATCATACCATCTTGAGTGATTACTTAAGATCGGTTTCACTAATAAAAGTCATACTAATACATAAGTCAGGCCTTGTGAATAGTTTTACCAAGATACATGAACAAGTTTAAGAGCGGTTATACTAAACACTCATATTGGTAATTCAAAAGATATTTGCAATGAATAACAATACCAATAAGCCTAGTGATTTCCCTTTCGATTCACAAAACGAGTTTATGAACTTACTTCCTTTAAAGGAATGTAAAACATTGTTTCCTATGACGAAATCTTCAGTCATACCCATACATAATCACAATAGCATTCATATGATCATGTCAATGTCTTATATACAAAGTTTAATGGTTAAGCAATAAACCTCGTTTTGTTTTCCTTAATACTATATCTAACTAGAGTATCATACACAGCTTCGCAGTTATGTTTTCAATATGCACGACTTGAAAGATACATCGGATCGTAAAAACCAACTTTCCGAAGATCTCTTCCTTCTCTTCGGGATCGAACATCAATTGCAACGATTCGATAGATGGCTCATTGGGATAGATGTAAATTAACAACGCCCCCTAGAAACGAATATGAGGTTTTCTCCTCGTACGGCTTTAGGGAATGAAACAGTTCAAGCCAAATATTGCTAACCTCGAGTGGAAGGATGATGTTGTCGTTGTAGCTCCATACTTCTTCACATTCTTCAAGTCTTCATGTAATACTTGCAAGTCTCATATCCTAACACTTTCAAGCTAACCTCTACGAATGACTCTAGTATATAATCAAGCGACTCTTTAAATAAGTTTTGATTCACTCATATTAGGTAGTTTTATTCATAATAGACTTTATAATTATTGAAAGAAATCAAAAACTGAAGTGTATTTTTCTGGATTTACTCCTTCATCTCAGCACTGGTGAAGGATAGGTTATTACTGTCGCACTTCCACTTGTGAAATTCTTCGAGTAGATAACCTTATTTCTTGACCAGATGAAAAGACGGGGGTACCCAAATATACCTCAAGCTAAAACTTTTCCTACCTATAAGTCCATTCTCCGAAAGTGATTTTCTATGGACTGAGTCGAGACAAGAAAACTAATCGGTTCACACTTCATGTGATCGTCTACGGATACGAGATCCAGACAATACAACAACGAAGTATGTTTACTTGATAAGAGTTTCGGACTTAAGCAAACACAATAGGATTACTATCAAGTAAATATGAATTAACGTTTGTGTATTTTACTTCTAATTATAATAAACATAATTATAATTGTGGAAATAGAAAAGTAAAAGATACAATAAGATTTTGTTAATGAGGAAACCTCAAATGCAGAAAAACCCTGGGACCTTGTCCAGAATTGAATACTCTCAGGATTAAGCTGCTATACAAAATCAAACCAACTTCATATAGTTGAGACCAAGCAACTAAACCTATAGTTCACCTAGTTCCGTCTATATTCCCACGCCTCCAACTTATGAATAAGTCACGTACTTGGAACAATTTCTTTGGTTCGTATTCCAAACACTAAAGGAACAACAACAAATCTATTTGGTAGCAACTCTTTTCAACCAAGTGATGTGAGTTCGACAAAGGCTCTTCTGTTTATCTGAATAAACTCCTTCGTCAGGTTCTTAGATCTATCTTATGATCAACTACCAAAGGTAATTGTTAAGATTTTATAATCAATACTTTTAATCACAAAGAATTGTATTGATTCCGATCTACACAACTAATCAATCTAATCTACCACAAGGATAAACCAATTATAGTTGGATCCTCTATACCGAAACAAGTATTGTGCACACCAAAGATTATGAACCCCAAATCAGAAATGTTCAATATCTTCTTTATCTTCAAATATTCTTAGATCTTCAATAAACGCCTGCACACAACAACTTGAATTTCTTGTGATCAATCACGCACAGAACAGAGTCTGTTAACAATGAATTATCACAAGACGTATTTAGATCTACAAACAGTCTAAAGATCCCTTTCGAAACTTCGATCTAGTTTGAGTGAATCTTATATTAGAAGAGAAGATTATAAAGCATAAAAAAACTAGGTCCAATCAAAGTTCAACCACCGTTAGTCAATCAAATCAATCGAAAACAAAAGATAAACCACAATTATCTAGTTTCCCACCAATGGTACTAATAGAGCTTCTCAATCCCAAAGAAGACTTTAAACTTAGGTTACTCTCCTCTCCGAATAGGCGGCTTCACCAGTAACAACACAACCGAGGAAGTATGCTGTCACGAAGGATTAGTTTGCTAGAAATGAAAACTTCAATTATTTATAGACAAGGAAGTTTGGACACCAAGGAATTTCCAAAACCGAAAATATTCTCAAGATATGCAATATATTCCAAATTCGGTTTCCATAATTCTTGGAAATGCTCTGTCCAAAATAATGACCGAAAATCTCTTTGGAAAATCTTCAACAAGTAAATGCGCATTAGTAATTCTCATTTTCCTAAAATAAAATTAAAAACCTTAAATAAAATATTCTCAACTTATTTATGTTTCGATCCTGGGATTTTCTTCCTTTAGCTATTAAGCAATAACTTTGAACAATTAAAGATTAGCGTTACTGCACATGTTCAAAGTATGTCAACATCCTTACTTTGTAAGTCCTCTTTCATACTTACAACCTTGAAACCGATTTGCCACACTTCTAAACAAGTTTAGAATTGGTTCATCTAACTTTCAAGAACTATGTGATTGATCAAGAACACTCAATCACAAATCATGGGTTTCACGGTTCTACGAAAACAAGTTTCGGTTCTACCTCCATCTGAGTAATGTGCAGAGTCACACTATCTTTCCAAAAATTCGGTTGACTAGGTACTAGGATCGGTTCCCAACATATATGGTATCTAACTTGAATGTGTTTCACATGTCCATAGGATCGGTTCCCCTTTGCCTAAAAACGTGATTTACATGTCCATAGGATCGGTTCCCCTTTATGCTAAAACATGTTGCACCTCATACATGGATCAATTCCCCTTTGTGATAGGTTGCACCTCTTACTAGGATCGGTTCCCCTTTACCCAGAGTCGGTCTTACCAGTAACACAAAATCGATCATACCATCTCAGGTGATTACTTAAGATCGGTTTCTGTAACAAAAGTCATACCAATACAAAAGTAAGGCCTTTGTGAATAGTTTTACCAAAAACACAAACAAGTCATGAGCGGTTATACTAATCACACATATTGGTTGTTCACAAGATATACAATGAATAACAATACCAATAACGCCTGGCGTTTTCCTTTTCGATTCACAAAACAAGTTCATGAATTTACTTCCTTAAAACACATGTAAAACATTGTTTCCTAGTATGAAATCCTCTCCTTATACCCATACATAATCACAATAGCATTTAAACGATTATGTCGATGTCTTATCTACAAAGTTTAATGGTTAAACAATAAACCTCGTATTGTATTCCTTAATACTATGTCTAACTAGAGTGTTCATGCTTCGCAGTTTTGTTTTCAATATACATGACTTGAAAGATACGTTAGGGAATGAAACACTTCAAGTCAAATATCACTAACCTCAAGTGGAAGGATGATGCTTTCGTTGTAGCTTCTTACTTCTTCACTTCTTCAAGTCTTCGCAATACTTGTAATGTCTCATATCCTACTACTTTCAAGCTAACCTATACGGAGTTGACTCTAGTACATAATCAAGCGACTTTTTAAATGAGTTTTGATTCACTAAAATATGACAAATCAAACTTGACATACCAACGCTTGGTGGGTTCAACCGATCTATGCTCTAACAATCTCCACCTTTGTCAATTTTAGTGACAAAACTCTTACATCATTATGGATAAACAAATTACAAGAATTTATTACACATACGCTTGATTCCCGAATTCAACAACACAATAACCTGTATACATTCAATCCTTAAATGTCGTTGTTGACATTATGATAACAAAGAATATTACTCCCCCTAAAGGTAAGATAGGTAGATTTTATCAATTTGCACGCATTTGTTATTCCCTTAGTAATGATATGTTACTCCCCCTTAGTCTATGCTTTCACTCTTTCGTTAGATAAACTTTTAAGCACCAATGTCCTTTTTCTTAGTGATACCAATCAATATAAATCAATGCCAGCATCACTTGTTTACTCCATATATTTCTCCCCCTTTTTGTCACAAAATGACAAAGAAAAAAATAAAAATAAAGGACAAACCGAAAGGGATCTTACAAATCTCAAAATAGACTTGCAACCTATAAAGTTAAGCACGAGGATTCCACACACCATTTTTGATAACCAATATCAAAACCGAAACTACAAAGTAATTTTGTTTTGATATGTTACCAAGGAAACAATTGCCCGAAGAAATTTTCCTTAATAATTTAGCAAACCAAAAATCAACAAAGCACCTTAGTCCCTTTGCTAAACCGATTGTACAAATACAATCGCTTTATTCGATAAGACCAAAATAAAGATAACTCTATTTTTCTCATTAGGTTCTAATTATCCATATAACTTAGACCTTTAACTTTTAAACAAGACAAGTACTAGGTTAGTTAACTAGCATTTCTTGTTAAGGCATTCGATTAGACTTGAATAATCGAAACCTCCACTTTGATAAGTCTAACTAAGATCAGAATTAACTTAGTTTCTCTTATCCGGAATTGAATTGGACTAAACAATTCATCCCGTAAACCTTTTATTTCGTTAAGCCATAAATAATTCATACAAACCAAAATAAATCAACTTGCATAATTATTCACCTCAACCGGAAGCAATTGAAACAACATAGATATTAAAGCACCGCGAATGCATCGAGATTTTGTAATCCTAAACAATTGATACCAAACAATAAAGCAAGATAACAATAGTTTTTCTTAACCGGAACCAATTGAATCACACACACATCCATACACACATAATAGAATAAAACATCAATTGTACCGAAATTTTGTTAAGCAAAAGCAACAAATATATGAAATAAAATAAGGCTTTTCTTAAACAGGAAAACAATTAACTAACAAGATTGTTACCTCAAATTTCGCATCCTCTTCTCCAATATGTTTGCATCTTCTTCCAGGGAGAATTGATATCGAAATATCATTATGTTGTCATCCTTATGCAAAACAAAATAATAACAACCAACCAACCTTTACCAGAGAAAGGTTAAAAACCGGTTTTTAACTATTGCAAGCAAAAGTTGAAAAACCGGACGCACAAGGTACTAATATACCTTGACTATCCCTATGGATTTCCTTAGATTTTTGAAAGTTGCTCTATCTAAGGGTTTGGTGAGAATATCAGTCAGCTGACGCTCGGATGGAACATACTCTAATTTGATAACATCATTCTCATATAACTCTCTAATAAATTAATATTTGATATCTATGTGTTTAGTACGAGAGTGTTCAACTGGGTTTCCAGTCAATCGAATAGCGCTTGAGTTGTCACACATTATGCTCATAGTTGAAATATTTATTCCATATTCAAGGAGCATTTGTTTCATCCACAATAGTTGGGTACAACATGTACCAGCAACAATATATTCTGCTTCTCAGGTTGACAAGGACTGTGAATTCTGTTTCTTGCTATGCCAAGCTACAAGATTTTCACCAACATAGAAACAACCACCAGAGGTGCTTTTACGATCTTCTACACATCCTTTCCAATCATTGTCTGAATAGGCAACAAGACTGTTGTTTGTATCCATAGAGTATGATAGACCATAATCTATTGTACCATTAACGTATCTAATGATTCGTTTTACAGCTTTGAGATGTGATTCTCTAGGATCTGCTTGAAATCTAGCAAAACATCCCACACTAAACGCAATGTATGGTCTTGTTGCAGTTAGATATAGCAAGCTCCCTATCATAGATCTGTATAGTTTCTGATCAACTGATTTTTCACCTGGATTCGATTGAAGTTTGCCAGTAGTTGGCATCGGAGTTGTCATGGGTGTTGCACCTTTTAGTTCGAATTTTTCAACTGAATTCCTTGCATATTTTTCTTGAGAAAGTAGAATACTATCTTGTTGTAGTTGTATTTGCAACCCAAGAAAATATGATAATTCTCCAACATTACTCATTTCAAATTCTCCACTCATAAGATTCAGGAATTCATCTGTTAGAGATTTTGAGGTGGATCCATAGATGATGTCATCCACATATATTTGCGCTACAAGAACGTTTTTTCCACTCCACTTGGTGAAAAGTGTCTTATCAGCACCACCTCTAGAGAATCCTTTTTGAAGTAAGAAGGATGTCAGTTTACCATACCAAGCTCTTGGAGCTTGTTTTAGACCATACAAGGCCTTTTTAAGTTTAAATACATAATCTGGGAATAATGGATCTTCAAATCCTTTAGGTTGAGCAACAAATACTTCTTCTTTTAAATCCCCATTCAGAAATGCAGATTTAATATCCATTTGAAAGAGTTTTATCTTAAGATAACAAGCATAGGCAAGTAACAATCTTATTGATTCTAAACGAGCAACAAGAGCAAAAGTTTCATCAAAATCAATACCTTCAATTTGAGAATATCCTTGAGAAACGAGCCTAGCTTTATTTCTGACAATTATCCCGAATTCGTCTGATTTGTTCTTGTAGATCCACTTTGTACCAACGATGTTTACTCCTGGTGGCTTAGGAACAAGTTCCACAATTCTTGTCTTTCAAACTGATTGAGTTCCTCGTGCATTGATTTTACCCAACCAGGTTCAGTGAGTGCTTCCTCAATGTTTTTCGGCTCTATTGAAGAAAGAAAAGATGAATAGTGACATACATTCTGTAGCTTTATTCGAGTCATAACTCTAGCATTAGCATCTCCAATGATGTCTTCAGACGAGTGTCTTTGATGTACCCATTTAACAGGTTTTAGGACAATATTTTCGGTATCATTGGGTTGTTCAACAATACTTTCATTATCATCTGTGTCACTAATTAAAGGAACAACTGATGGTTCGACTTGAGTCTGTTTTTCCTTAATAACAGTTTCAGAGGGAGGAAGCTCTGCTGCAGTGTGATTATCTTGGCAAAAAACGCTAATGTCATCAATAACCACATCAATTGATTCCATCATGACTCTGGTTCTGAGATTGTATACCCAGAAGGCACGACTTTCAGAAGCATAGCCAAGAAAAATTCCTTCATCACTTTTCGAATCAAATTTTCCTCTATGTTTTCTGTCTTTGAGAATATAACATTTGCTTCAGAAAATCCTTAGATAGCTTAGATTGGGTTTTCTTCCATACCATAATTCATATGGGGTAATTAGAGTTTTAGATCTCAAATAGACTCTGTTTATAAGATAACAAGCTGTAAATACAGCTTCCCCCCAGAAGGTTAATGGTAGGTTTTTATTATGAAGCATTACTCTTGCCATTTCTTGAATATTTCTATTCTTTCTCTCAACTACACCATTTGCCTGAGGTATAATAGGAGCAAAGAATTGATGACTAATTCCAAGACTATTACAGTATTCATATACTTTCGTATCCTTGAATTCTGTACCACGATCGCTTCTTATTTTCTTAAGCTTGCGACCTTGTTCATTTTGAATTCTATTCACAATAATTTTGAACTCCTCAAGAGTGTCATTTTTGTGCTTCAGAAAAGCAACCCATGTGAACCGTGTATAGATTATCTACCATAACTAAAGCATACTTATTTGCTCCAACAGATGCTTGTTGGATTGGACCAAATAGATCCATATGAATAAGATCGAGATGAGCACGAGTGGCTATGTCTCGAGAAAGTTGTGTGGAATTTTTCCTTTCTTACCCTTTTGGCATGTACCACAAACACCTTCTACTTTAGTGTTAATTTTTGGAACGCCTTTGACAAGTTCACGGTTAATGAACTTTCTTAGCATTCGGTAGTTGATATGACCAAAGCGTTCATGTTAAAAATGAGTTGACTCAACCTTAGTCAAGTTACAGTATAAATTGGATTGTATAGCAAGGAGATAACAATTATTCATACTTCTAAGTCCTCGAAAAATTACTTTTCCGGACTTATCTTCAATATCACAACCTCTCATATTGAAGATAACTTTGTGACCTTTATCACAAATTTGATTGACAGACAGAAGATTAGCTTTCATTCCTTTAACATAAATAACATCATGGATTTCGGGAATACCTGGAAGTTTGATAGTACCCTTTTTGCTAATAAGACAACTGCTTCCATCTCCAAAGGTCACAGATCCTCCTTTATAGTCTTCTGTTTTTGTGAACCAAGAAAGATCACCTGTCATATGTCTACTACATCCACTATTTAGAAACCGTTGGAATGATGAGGTTGTTTTGAGTGCAAAAGCTCCAAGACATTGTTTACTAGATTTAGGATGGTTTGTTAAGTTCTTAAAAAGTTCCTTAACACGGTTAATCAGACATTTTGTAAAACAAATCTTCTGAATTAAACAATTACATCCCTTTTGAAAGTGGTTCCTGGTATGACTCTTATTAGACTGTTTAAGATGTCTGAATGAAAGAATTGAGCATCCTTGAGAATCTCTTAATTTAGACTCTTCAGTGTTTTTCACCAGTTTTCTATCAATCATGATATTACTGATCTCATCAGTATATGACTGGTTTTGTTCAATCCTTTTATTTAACATTTTAACAAGAGTAGAGGGATATTCTTCAGAGTCTTCTTTCAGACCATCTAAAGTCTTTAAAACGTTAATCGAATGGTTCATCTAATTCAATTTCTTATAGGTTGGATCGCACCGAACACAGATTGTTAGATATTTTCGTGTTTGCCTGATCTGATACCAATTGAAAAGACGACGGTACCCAGATATACCTCAAGCTAAAACTTTTCCTACCGATAAGTCCTTTCTCTGAAAGTGATTGTTTATGGACTGGGTCGAGACAATACAACTAATCGTTTCACACTTCGTGTGATCGTCTACGGATACGAGATCCATACAATACAACAACGAAGTATGTTTACTTGATAGAGGTTCAGACTTAACCAAACACAATAGGATTACTATCAAGTAAATAGGAACTAACGTTTGTGTATTTTACTTCTAATTATAATAAAAACAATTATAATTGCGGGAATAGAAAAGTAAAAGACACAACAAGATTTTGTTAACGAGGAAACCGCAAATGCAGAAAAACCTCGGGACCTTGTCCAGAATTGAATACTCTCAGGATTGAGCCGCTATACAAAATCAAACCAACTTCGTATAGTTGAAACCAAGCAACTAAACATATAGTTTACCTAGTTCCGTCTATATTCCCAGCCCCCAACTTATGAATAAGTCACGTACTTGGAACAATTCCTTAGGTTCGTATTCCAAACAGTAAAGAAACAACAAATCTGTTTGGTAGCAATTCTTTTCAAACAAGTGATATGAGTTCGACAAAGGGTCTTCTGTTTATCTCAATAAACTCCTTCGTCGGGTTCTTAGATCTATCTTATGATCAACTACCAAAGGTAATTGTTAAGATTTTGTAATCAATACTTTTAATCACAAAGAATTGTATTGATGCCGATATACACAACTAATCCATCTTATCTACCACAAGGATAAACCGATTATAGTTGGATCCTCTATACCGAAAAAATTATTGTGCACACCAAAGATTATGAACCCCAAATCAGAAATCTTCAATATCTTCTTTGTCTTCAAATCTTCTTAGATCTTCAATAAATACCTGCACAAAACAACTTGAATCTCTTGTGATAAATCACGCACAGAATGGAGTCTATTAATAATGGATTATCACAAGACGTCTTTAGGTCAACAAACAGTCTAAAGATCCTCGTCGAAACTTCGATCTAGTTTGAGTGAATCTTATATCATAAGAGAAGATTCTCAAACAGAAACAAACTAGGTGCAATCAAAGTTCAACCACCATTAGTCAATCAAATCAATCGAAAACAAAAGATAAACCGCAATTATTTAGTTTCCCACCAGCAGTACTAATAGAGCTTCTCAATCCCAAAGAAGACTTTAAAATGAGCGACCGTAAGAGATTTCGCCTAATTAAGTTACTCTCCTCCCCGAATAGGCGGCTTCACCAGTAACAACACAACTGAGGAAGTTTGTTGTCACGAAGGATTAGTTTGCTAGAAATGCAAACTTCAAGTATTTATAGACAAGGAAATTTGGACACCAAGGAATTTCCAAAACCGAAAATATTCTCAAGATATGCAATATATTCCAAATTCGGTTTCCATAATTCCTGGAAATGCTCTGTCCAAAATAATGACTGAAAATATCTTTGGAAAATCTTCAACTAGTAAATGCACATTACTAATCTCATTTTCCTAAAATTAAATTAAAAACCTTAAATAAAAGATTTTTAACTTATTTATGTTTCGATCCTGGGATTTTCTTCCTTTAGATATTAAGGAATAACTTTGAACAATTAAAGATTAGCGTTATTGCACATGCTCAAAGTATGTCGACATCCTTACTTTGTAAGTCCTCTTTCATACGTACAACATGGAAACCGATTTGCCACACTTCTAAACAAGTAATGGTACATCTGACTTTCAAGAACTATGTGATTGATCAAGAACACTCAATCACAAATCATGGGTTTCACGGTTCCACCAAAACAAGTTTAGGTTCTACCTCCATGTGAGTATTGTGCATAGTCGCACTAGCTTTCCAAAAATTCAGTTGACTATGTACTAGGATCGGTTCCCCGCATATATATGGTATCTAACTTATATTTGTTGCACATGTCCATAGGATCAGTTCCCCTTTACCTAAAAACGTGTTGCACATGTCCATAGGATCGGTTCCCCTTTCTGCTAAAACATGATGCACCTCATACAAGGATCGATTCCCCTTTGTGATAGATTGCACCTCTTTTACCCAGAGTCGGTCTTACCAGTAACAAAAAATCGATCATATCATCTCAGGTGATTACTTAAGATTGGTTTCACTAATAAAAGTCATACCAATACAAAAGTCAGGCATTTGTGAATAGCTTTTCCAAGAACACAAATAAGTCATGAGGGGTTATACTAATCACACATATTGGTCGTTTACAAGATATGCAATGAATAACAATACCGATAACGCCTGGCGATTTCCTTTTAGATTCACAAAACAAGTTCATGAATTTACTTCCTTAAAACACATGTAAAACATTGTTTCCTAGGATGAAATCCTCACCTCATACCCATACATAATCACAATAGCATTTAACCGATTATTTCGATGTCTTATCTACAAAGTTTAATAGTTAAGCAATAAACCTCGTATTGTATTCCTTAATACTATGTCTAACTAGAGTGTTCCGCTTCAAAATTTTTTTTCAGTATGCACGACTTGAAAGATACGTTAGGGAATGAAACAGTTCAAGTCAAATATCACTAACCTCAAGTGGAAGGATGATGTTGTCGTTGTAGCTTCTTACTTCTTCACTTCTTCAAGTCTTCGAAATACTTGTAATGTCTCATATCCTACTACTTTCAAGCTAACTTATACGAAGTTGACTCTAGCACATAATCAAGCGACTCTTTAAATGAGTTTTGATTCACTAAAATATGAAAACCAAACTTGACATACCAACGCTTGGTGGGTTCAACCGAGCTATGCTCTAACACCATAATTTCTTGCCTTTGGGATATTTTCGAGAAGGATTCTGTAAGAACATGTAATTCGGTCTTGTATTGAACACAGAAGTGTGTCAATGCTTCAATATAATGATCTTTCTTCAGCATATTCTCTCTTTCCTTCTTTCTAAGCCAATCTCTCTTTTTGATCTTACTCCTTGATTTCTCGTCCAGAGATGATGCAGATTTATTCTTCAAGAGATATTTCTGATCTAGCATCTTATCAAGAGAAGAAATTGGATCCAGACCCATAGTTCGGACAAGGAATGACCAAAGAATAGAAGGATCTTTTTATACTTTTTTTTGAAAATATAATATTACCATAAATACGAATATCTTAAATATTTTCAATTACTAGATTTTATTCCCGTAATTTACACAAAAGTGCCTTGAACTTTCTTCTTCCTCACACAAAAATTGGCACGCAGTAAGGAAGATGTTCTAATACCGTTTAAGTGGTATTAGTGTGAGATTTTCTCTCACTACGGAATCCAGAACAGCAAGAGTGTCCTTGATCTAGTGTCATATGGAATAATCTCTTTTCGTTATCACTGGTTAACGAAGCATCTTGAGATTGAATGAGGTTGCATATGCAACTTTTAGCAATTCTGTTCTTGAGACAGTTTTTGCATTTTGTCTTATTTTTACCTTTACCATTAGATGATTTACAAACATCGGAAGACATGTCCATTTTTAAAATGAGTAAATCACTGATGGAGGAGGAAGAAATAAGATTAACAACTAATGCAATATTAGTTGTTTCCTCTTCTTCAGAATCATATGAATCAAAGGTCTCATCAAGAGTTACAGCCAGTTCCTTGCCTCCAGTGTATTTCTTAAGATTGGGACAGTCTTTAGCAATATGAACAAACCCTTTACACGTAAAGCATTGTGGATGATATTCATGGTCATCTTCCTGATCTTTCTTGACTGGAACACGATCATGTGGACGAGACGATCGATGAGTAACTTTAATGAATCTCTTACTCCTTTTCTTTAAGAGATCTCGAAACTGTCTAGTGATCAATGATAATGATTGTTCAATTTCATCATCAGACAATTCTACAATCTGTACATTTGAATCATCCAAATGTCTATTTTTCTCCATTAGAGCTTTCAGAATATTTGCAGCTTTAAAAGCAATTCCCTTAGTTTGAATAGACTATGATTCATGATCAAAGATCTTTAACTTTCCAACGAGTGTGCTTCGTGAGAGTGTTGAAAGATCATTTGCTTCTATGATTGCATGTTTCTTATAATTGTATCTTGATGGCAACGATCTGAGAATTTTGCATACTATAACTTTTTCAGAGATAGTCTTTCCAAGAGAGAAAGAATCATTAATTATCTCAGAGAGTTTGAGGTAAAACTTTTCAAAAGTGTCGTCATCCATTCGAAGGTTTTCCCAGTCGGATAATAGAGTTTTAAGTCTAACTTATTTCTCTGAAGTGTTTCCTTCGAATACGATCTGAAGATTATCCCAAGCTTCTTTCGAAGTTAGGCATGTTGATACATGATGTTGCAGATCACGACTTACAGCATGTACAATAACATTCAAACCATTTGAATTATGCTGACCAAAAGCCTTTTCTTCAGTTGAGTAATCTACTAAGCGTTTAAACTCAGTTTCCGAATTTGCTACTTTCGGGCGATCATAACCATCGACGATTAATAGCCATGTATTAAAGTCTCGTGATTGAAGAAAATATCTCATAACATATTTCCACCATAGATAGTTTGATCCGTCAAATCTTGGCGGTACGTTAATCAAAGTTGATTCATGAGAACTCGAATTCATTTCTAATAGGTTGGATCGCACCAAACACAGATTGTTAGATATTTTTGTGTTTGCCTGCTCTGATACCAGTTGAAAAGACGAGGGTACCCAAACATGCCTCAATCTAAATATTTTCCACCTATAAGTTCTTTTCCGAAAGTGATTGTCTATGGACTAAGTCGAGACAATACAACTAATCGGTTCACACTTCGTGTGATTGTCTATGGATACGAGATCGAGACAATACAACAAAGAAGTATGTTTACTTGATAATAGGTTCGGACTTAGCCAAACTATATGGATTATCTATCAAGTAAAATAGGAATTAACGTTTGTGCGAATTACATTAAATTATAATAAACACAATTATAATTGCGGAAAATAAAAGTAAATGACACAGCAAGATTTTGTTAACGAGAAAACCTCAAATGCAGAAAAACCCCGGGACCTAGTCCATAATTTAATACTCTCAGAATTAAGCCGCTATACAAAATCAAACCAACTTCGTATAGTTGAGACCAAGCAACTAAACCTATAGTTCACCTAGTTCCCTCAGTATCCCTGCGCCTCCAACTTATTAATAAGTCACGCACTTGGAACAATTCCTATGGTCCGTATTCCAAACAGTAAAGGAACAACAAATATGTTCGGTAACAACTCTTTTAAAACAACGTGATATGAGTTTGACAAAAGCTCTTTCGTTTAACCAATAAACTCCTTTGTCGGGTCCTTAGATAAATCTCTCAACAACTACCGAAGTAAATGTTAGACTATGCAATCAATACTATTAATCACAAAGAAGTGTATTGATGGATCTACTCAACTAATCAATCCAATCTATCACAAATATAAAACGATTATAGTTGGATCCCTTTCCAGCCGAAACAAGTATTCTGCACACCAAAGATTATGAACCCAGAAAGTCTTCTTGTCTTCAAATCTTCTTTAATCTTCAGTCAGCACCTGCACACAATCAAATTGAATCTCTTGTGATCAATCACAAACAGAATGAAGTCTGTTAACTTTGAATCACAAGACGTCTTTAGATCTACAAACAGTCTAAAGATCCCCGTCGAAACTTCGATCTAGTTTGAGTGAATCTTATATCATAAGAGAAGATTCTCAAGCATAAACAAACTAGGTGCAATCAAAGTTCAACAACCGTTAGTCAATAAAATCAATCGAAAACTAATAATAAACTGCAATTATCTAGTTTCCCAAAGAATTCTTTAAACTGAACGGACATAAGATATTTCTCCTATTTAGGGTACTTTCCTCTCTGATAGGCGACTCCACCAGTAACAACACAATTGAGGTAGTTTTGCTGGCTCTGAGGATTAATTTGCTAGAAATGCAAACTTCAATATTTATAGACAAGGAAGTTTGGACACCAAGGAATTTCAAAAACCGAATATTTCAAGGATATGCAATAAACACAAAATCGGTTTTCATAACTCCAGGAAATGCACTGTCCAATATTGACCAAAATCCCAATAGAAAAATCTATAATCAGTAAATGCACATTACTAATTATTATTTTCTAAGAATATGCATTTAATTGCTGGAAATTAAATAGCATATAAAAACTAAGAAACCTTAATTAAAAGATTCTCAATTTATTTCGATCTTGGGATTCTCCTTTAGCTATTAAGGAATATCTTTGAACAATTAATGATACGAATTACTGCACATGTTCAAAGTATGTTGACATCTTTACTTTGCAAGTAATTTTTCATACTTACAATCTTGGAAACGATTTTCCACACTTCCAAACAAGCTTAGAATTGGTTCGTCTGAATTCCAAGAACTATGTGATTGATTATCCTATCAAATCACCAATTATGGGTTTCACGGTTCTACCAAAACAAGTTCGGTTCTACCTCCATGTGAGTACTGTACATAGTCATGCTAGTTACCAAAATTCGGTTGACTAGGTACTAGGATCGGTTACCCCACAACTTATGGTAACTACCTTGCACATGTACATAGGATCGGTTCCCCCAAAACTACAAACTTGTTGCACATGTTCATAGGATCGGTTCCCCCATCTACTAAAAACGTGTTGTACCTCTTACAAGGAGCAATTCCCTCTTGTAAATATTTTGCACCTCTTACTAGGATCGGCTCCCCAATGACTAGATAAAAGTTGCTATTTACAAAGCATCGATCATACCATCTTGAGTGATTACTTAAGATCGGTTTCACTAATAAAAGTCATACCAATACATAAGTCAGGCCTTGTGAATAGTTTTACCAAGATACATAAATAAGTTTATGAGCGGTTATACTAAATACACATATTAATAATTCAAAATAGATCTGCAATGAATAACAATACCAATAAGCCTAGCGATTTCCCTTCGATTCACAAAACGATTTTATGAACTTACTTCCTTTAAAAGAATGTAAAACATTGTTTCCTAGGATGAAATCTTCACTCATACCTATACATAATCATAATATTATTCATATGATCATGTCGATATCTTATATAAAAAGTTTAATGGTTAAGCAATAAACCTCATATTGTATTCCTTAATACTATGTCTAACTAGAGTATCATACACAGCTTTGCAGTTATGTTTTCAATATGCACGACTTGAAAGATATGTTAGGGAATGAAACAGTTCAAGTCAAATATTACTAACCTCGAGAGGAAGGATGATGTTGTCGTTGTAGCTCCATACTTCTTCACATTCTTCAAGTCTTCATGTAATACTTGTAAGTCTAATATCCTAACACTTTCAAGCTAACCTGTATGAAGTTGACTCTAGTATATAATCAAGCGACTCTTTAAATGAGTTTTGATTCACTAAAATATGACAACCAAACTTGACATGCCAACGCTTGGTGGGTTCAACCAAGCTATGCTCTAACAACTTCGAAACATTCCTGAATAACATCAATGACACATATCATTGTTCCACCTATTTTCGAATGATAAACTTGAATCATGATTTGGTTCCGAACAATCAATTATTCTTTACCGAAATTGATCAAGTATGAACAAATGTTTATTAATTAAGCTTAGTCATTATATTTCGTGAAATTCGTAAACTAAATAATTAGTTCTCTACTCGAAATTCTTGTTTATGCAAGCTAGTCTAATTAGTTATGCGACAAACATGTCAAGGATAGAAAAGTGAATATAACTTGAGAAATAAGTGGTTCAGTCTTCACTTACCTTTTGTTGATGAAGTTCACCAAAAGCTTCGGTTGATCTTCGCCTTCAAATGGTAGAACGCAAATGATGACTGGTTCGTTTCTCAACTACCTCTATCCTAGACCTAGATTTAACTAATTGTAGACTAGAAATTAAAATACAGTTTTGACAACTAAAATTGACAACAAGCTTGAGATAACAACACTTGTGAGTTCGACCGAGAAATGCTCTAAATATCTCCGCCTTTCTCAATTTTAGTGACAAAACTATTAATACATATGGATAACAAAAATAAAGCTTCGGAAAACTCCTCGATCCATCATGTCTTGATTTCCTTGGTTTGTTCAACTCTCCTTGAACTCTTCGTTATTTCAAGTCGCAATGACTCTGAACGTGTTCAACTCAGCATCGTTGTTGTTGAAGATCCGTAGCTAAATTAATATTGTGGGTGTTCAACTGCATATTTTCCATGGTTTTTATGTACTTGCATTTCATTGTGATTGCAGATGAAGGAGACATACTCAAAAAAAAGTATACGATTGATTTATCAACACCTTAAAAACTAGGTGGTGACAGTATAAATATAGTTTGTGAAGTTGCATCTTCTTCGTAAGAAAATACTAATGAGCAATAAGACAGTGGTATAGGACATCAGGTGTCACAACCATCGCCTCCTAAGACCAATGGTAACAATCCAAATCTGTTAACCGGGATGACTTGTATATATGGTTGCTTGTATGTGTATAAAACTTGTTATTTCGACATGATTCATATATGTAATCAAAGGGATGAATTAAGAAATCTTCAAGCTATCCCGGTATGCCGTGTTGTTGTTGTCACCTCTTGTGCACAATTCCTTTGCCGAGATTGATATTATCAGAATGAGATTAATGATGTCACCCCGAAAGTGGTAAGCTTTTATACGAACAAGCTTCCACGTAACCTTAAATAGTAGCTTGAATATGGATTTTATCTTATTTTTTTAGTTAACTTAGCCGGGAGAAGCTAATATTCTAAAGTTAAAAACGACAGTTTCTCATTAGTTATAATAATCTTTTATTTAGTAATGAAAAGGCGTGGGTCTAAGAACCACACCCAATATTTCGCTTAGCAATCTGTATGGACTAACTCCAATATACTTTCAAGAGAATCAACTAGACAGTCAGACTCAATCTTAAGAAAAGTATATCAAAGAGTTATATCTCAATTTCTCAATTCAATCCGCAATCAAAAAAATAGGAATTTGCGAGCCCGGTTGAATATAAGAAATAACTTGGACGGTATCAAAAACCAATATCCAAGTGTCAATCAATTTAATCAACAACCAAAGATTGGATTCACAATTGATTGAATTTACGCATAACCTGTGATATTTCAATTATATAAATAAATATAATGCGGAAAAAAAATAACACAAACACCGGAAAATTTGTTAACGAGGAAACCGCAAATGCAGAAAAACCCGGGACCTAGTCCATATTTGAACACCACACTGTATTAAGACGCTACAGACACTAGACTACCCCAAGTTAACTTAGGACTGGAATGTAGTTGAGCCCTAACCAATCTCACACTGATCAAGGTACAGTTGTGCTCCTTACGTCTCTGAATCCCAGCAGGACTCTACGCACTTGATTCCCTTAGATGATCTCACCCACAACTAAGAGTTGCTACGACCCAAAGTCGAAGACTTGATAAACCAATCTGTCTCACACAGAAAAGTCTATTGAATAGATAAATCTGTCTCCCACAGATAAACCTATGAGTTTTGTTCCGTCTTTTGATAAATCAAGGTGAACAGGAACCAATTGATATACCAGACTTATATTCCCGAAGAACAACCTAGAAATATCAATCACCTCACATAATATTAACCGTATGGTAGCGAAACAAGATATTATGGAATCACAAACGATGAGACGAAGATGTTTGTGACTACTTTTTATCTTTCCTATCGGAGATTAAATCTCGAGCAAATCTTAGAGAAGATATTACTCAATCACGATAGAAAACAGCAAGATCAAAACACGCAACTACAGAGAAAATAGTTGGGTCTGGCTTCAATCCTAATGAAGTCTTCAAGTCATTAACCTACAGGGTTTCGTGAAAAACCTAAGGTTAAAGGAGAATCAACTCTAGTCGCAACTAGAATCACACATGAGGTGTAGGGATTAGGTTTCCCAGTTGCTAGAGTTCTCCTTTATATAATCTTCAAATCAGGATTTGCAATCAATGCTACCTTGGAAACAAAGCATTATTGTTAGATAAAAACCTGATTAGACTCAAGCTAATATCTTTCAACTGTTAGATCGAACTTAGCTTGTTACAAACAAATGAAAAGTGACTTCATTTAGATAAGAGTAACCATACCTAAACGTGTACACCTTTGTTGGCTCAAAAATAGTTAACCGAAGTTAGCCATATGAACACTTTCATATCAACCTCATTTATCTTAACCATAACTAGTTCAAATGACTCAAATGAAACTAGTTCTAGAGTTGTTCAATTATTTATATTCTCATAGAAGTATACAAGACACAATTGAAGCAAAATCGATTTTGATTCACTCGAATCAAGTCATGAACATTATAGCCATGGTTTGCAAAATATTGCATTCCTTATTATATAAATGTATTAGTTCATGAACAAATCGATTTTAGAACTTAACTTACTCAGGTATTGATAAGCACGTAAATACCACATTTTATACCCATATTTATTTTAGTTAGGATTCTATATTTTGACTAATATCACTATTTTAGTGCTTTTGTAGAAAGTACAAGTGAATTTGATCGCCCGAAGAAAAAGGACTAAAGTAGGAGCTACGATGGTGTTTGCCACTGAAAAGTCCCAATGCTGCAGCGCACAACTCTGAGGACATTAAGAATTTGCAAGGGGCAGTCATCTTGCCAAACCATAATGGAACCATTTCCAAGCCGTAGACTAAACACAAGCACATGAATTCCACTTGGGCCTAAAGTTATGAAGTTGGAGAGGTGGCTTGTTCTACCAACACCACATCTTATCTGTATCTTCTACCACATCTCGTTTCCTTGTAAACAAAAGAAAGTCTCAAGCATGTGGTATTGTTACTAACGAGAAAAAAATAGTTTTGAGCATTATCTTTCTTCAAGTGTTCAAGAGCAGCTGCCGTACTTCTTATTCATGGTGCGAGGTCGAGAAATTACAAACGAGTGGTTGAAAGTCAAAACGTTCTTAACTACATCAGGATTCTTTCCGTTCTCTTCTTTACCTCTTTGCTCATGAAGACGAAAATAATTCCAGGAAGTAACAGTCATTCTAGGAAGGGCTGTGTCCGTTGATGTTTATGTATGTTGGCTGAATTTGTATGGGGCTTTTGGTATCGTGAATGGGTTCAAATTCGAATTCAAGCTACATAGAATGGAGATGTCATTCCACAAAAAGATTCAGTCCATGAAGAAGATTCAAGTGGTGTTCAGTCGATGGAGTATGGCTGGGTCTGTACTCGACATATATGGATTGTGGTTCGAGTTATGTACAAGGAAGATGGATATGATGGATGAACTATTGGTGGCAGTGGTGATTTGTACAAGCTGCTGAAACCGGTGGAGGACGATGTTGTGGACTGAATACGACAACGACAAGCCATGATAACTGGTGGCTGAACTTGGACTGAAATCTGGTCGAAATGGAGGTTGAATGTGATGAGAATATCGGGTATAGATTGAATTGTGAATGAAGGAACAATTGCTGCTGCTGTTTAGGTTATGAGATGAACGGAAGTTGGTTGGTCAGACGATGGAGTGATGCCTAGACAGACGGAGATGAAATGGTCGGTGCAGAGCTGTGGTTGGACACGAACTGCAACAACAATGTCAAAGGAAGTGGGTCTGTGGTTAGTTCATTGAGAGAGGGAGATGGGTTGGCTGAGATGGCAGCGAAACAAGGAGCTGAGTTGCAGCCGTGGTGGTGATCGATCGGCAGCGAAGCTGGGTTTGCAGATGGAGTTTAACTGGAATTCAGGGAGTTGAAGTATGGGCGCTGGAGTTATTGTTGTTGTTACTCGATTCAGCCAGTGGTTACATGGCCAGGGATTAGGAGTTGGTGACGTAACCGGACTTGGGAAAGAACAGAATGTAAAGTGGCCGGATTCGAAAGGAGTCTGAACTTGGAATATGGGCGGAGACTTGGATTGGGCCTTTGGAAACTTGTTTGGTCCGAGGTAGAGTCTCAGCATCATATATAAACACTAGGGCTACATACTGAAGAAGGGTTCCGAAAACTAGAGGCTGACGACCAGTGAGAACAACTGAAAACATAAGGAGGGTTTGGAGCAGCCGTAAAGGCCATTGAAGAGCAAATACAAAAGGGAAAGAGACGACTCTTGTGATTATTTTTTTTCCCTTGTTATTATCATTTTTAATGGGTTTTAAGAAACTCATAATCATGTTTGTCAAAATTTATGTAACTAGGGTTTATGTTGAAACCACACGAAGTTGTAGGCTATTTTGATTTGAATAATATTAAACAAAGACTGTTATGATTTGATTTGATTAGTTCCATGATCTTATTTATTAATTAATAATAACATGGGTTGTTGTTTCACCGGTTTTGTATAACCTTTGTGCATAATTGTTAGGATAACAAATATATTTGTCTACTTATTTGATATTACATGCTGGGTTAAATCTTTTGATGGGGTATACATAGAATAGCCAGGTATTATTTATGAGCCTGTATTTAGTTTCGTATGACTTTCTCGCTAACACAATTTGATGGTGCATGCTTTGGTTTAATCTTTTGACGTGCCATTCTTAGGGTGTCTCAGTAATATTTGCGATTCTAATACTTATAATAGGTGATGTCGATAGAACGAACGATAAAGAATTCATGGATTATGTTTATTTCTGTAATTGAATAGAAGTTGTGGTGAATACAATAAACCCTGGTTATTGACTTTTTCTGTTGAATTTATTTTATTTATTTAATTCATTTTCTTTGTTTTTTTTTTATAATTCTAAAAAATCCAAAAACACCACTGCCTCGTGGGAACGACCCGTACTTGTCGTTGTTTACATTGTAGACGTCGTGCGATTGCGGTTATTACATATAGGGTTTTCCGGAATCCTATCAATTTTTGGCGCCGCTTCCGGGGACTTGTCTTTATGCTAGAGTTTTTAGATTGATTTTTTTGGTTTTTGTTTTTATTTTATTTGTTCTTCTTTACGTTTTTCGGGTTTTGTATTTGCATTACAGATTTTGGAATTTGGAGCAAAAGAAAATTTTGCCAAAGCTTTTGGTGAATACTTAAAGATTTGGAGTCAAAGACAAAGCGAAAAGAGCAAAAGAAAAGAAAAAAAAATGAAATAAAAAAGAAATTGAGACCAGACCATCAGACCAACCGGAATAAATTCAATAAAGTCGACCACTGGTGCCATTGTATATGCCAGTTGTGTTGACCTAGAGTTAGGATTATCACCCACTGGTCCCTTTGTATATGACAGTTGTGTTGATATTAGTCAGAGCGGTATTTCAGTCCATTAGGATAGGTTCATCCTAGTAGTGGCCTTCAGACATATATGAGAAACGCCGTTCACCTTAGTCAACATCAAAACCATCTACGTTTTTCTACATCCATCTTCTTAATCTTTCGGTGTGATTGGTTGACTCCGGTTATGATGTCCAGAAACTATCTGAGTAGAGCTTTGTCACTTATATATGAATTTTAGTATGCTTAAGTGCAAACTCGTGTACAACAATTGGAATTTCGCATCAGGGTACTTCCTCCTATAGTCAATGATTGTATGCGAACCAAGGAGATTCTTTAGTGCCTTCCAAGGTTTTGCGTGGATAGCTAGAGTCCGGAATAAAGGTTTTGTGGGTACACCTCTGGTAAACCCTCCCGAGACTATATCTCGGTCACTAGGGTAAGTAGTGGCGCCAAAAATTGATGGTGGTTGTAGAAGTGGTAAGTAGTGGTTCGTTCAAGACTTGTGAAAGCATCTTTTTTAGACTTAGTTTTTATAAATAAAAATAACAAACTCGAATAAAAAGTGTTGTGAGAATTATGGAGTGATTGGGGCGAGAACAGAACGAAGAACAAGAAGTTGCAGAGCTTTCTGCACCTGCAGGAAGACAAGAAGACGAAGAACAATAAGCTGTCAAAGTCTGTCGTTAATAAATCGTGGTTTATTCCCGGCAATGGAACCATTTGGCGCCGCCGACGCGGACTTGTTTTTAGATTAATTTTTAGGTTTATTTTTGTTTATTTTGTACAATATTTTTATTTCATTTTAGAATTTATTTTTTCCTTTTTATGCGTTTCTTTTTATATTTGTTTTCAAGGATTTTTTGAGGATGATGACTTCTTCTGAGGAGACGTCACCTAAGATGACGCTGGCGGAATATAAGCGTAGAAATTCAAATTATCAGGCAACCTCATCTGAGATGACGCTTGGTGAATATAAGCATAGGCAACGGTATGGAGTTTCTGCTCCACATGAGGTAAGTGAAGAATCGCCTCTAATGATATATGATAAGTATTACAAATACACACCACTTAGTTTGGAACAAATATTGAAAATTCTGGAATGCCAAAAATTATTTAATGATGATGATGATCAGTCTTGTAGTGACTCTCAGTTCCAGACAGAATTTGTGGATGACCATGTGGATGATTGTGTAGATGATTTTCCTAATTCCATTGATGAATCTATCTCACAGGATAATTCACCCAACTTAGAGGTTGTTTCTAGACCCCTAGACTTCCAAAAGTTACCTAACTTAGGGTTAGAATTGTATGCTTCTAAAATTTTGTTGGAATACTTTGCATCTAAATACCCAGAGGATTTACCTATTTTCGATACCATGCATGAGCCAATTGAAAATTTCCCAGTCCCAGTAGTATCCCCATATTATGTTCTTTATGCACTTCCTTGTGAAGTAAAAACCAGATTTCGGGGTAACTTTTTCGTTTCGATAGTTTAAGTGTCTCCACATTGTCATGACATAAATGTGAAGTTGTTATTTGTGAATATAATATTTTGGGTTGATCCCCAAATTTTCAGGTTATTAGTTTATAGGAATCTTTTATGTACATTTTAGTAGGTATATTTGTTTATTTATCTATTTTTGTTTATTTTATTTTGAATTTCCCATCTTAATTTTTATGTTGGATGACTCAATTACATTGAGGACAGTGTAATGTTTAAGTGTGGGGAGCGGTTAACTTTTACTTTTTTCAGGAACCAACTGTTGAGCGGGTCAATTTTTTTTTTTTTTATAATTGTTAGGCTTATGACCAGCTGTGCAGCGGGTTTATTTTCATGTATTTTCTTATTATGACCAGCTGTGTAGCGGGTTTTGGAAAAAAAACACGAATGATCAGCTGTGTAGCGGGTCTATAAAAAAAATATTATGATTGTTAGAGTTATGACCAGCTTTGCAGCGGGTCTTTTTCTTTTTTCTTGCATTTGATGACCAGCTGTGTAGCGGGTATAAAAAAAATTGATATGACCCGCTGTATAGCGGGTCTTTCTTTCTCTCTTATTATATGACCAGCTGTGTAGCGGGTCAATTTCCTGTTTTGCTCGAGGACTAGCAAAATGTAAGTGCGGTGGAATTTGATTAGCACACAAGTGTGACGCATTTTCACCCATAAATACATCAGTTGTGACTCATTTTATCACTGATAAGCTTGTTTGTAGGTGTTTTGGGGCAATAAACATTTTTAGAAAAATTAGCTTGAAAATTTGTTAAAGGCACCCCGGAGGACATTTTCTAAGCGGACTCCAAGTTTGGATAAGAGTCACCCATGGCTATGTACTGCCCAAATTCATTCTCAGCACCCACCTACTAAGAGCACCCCTACTCTGGATAGGGGCACACCCATCTTCTTCACGGGAAACTGTCTTTTTTTTTGCCGGGAAAAGAAAATCTCAACAGTGTGAGATTATGGTCGTGATTTTATGAGGATTTTTGTGTCTTTAAGACATGATTATCTTCTTACCATAACAAGAAGACTTTGTACGTGTCTAGAGTTGAAGGAAATCGTATATTTTTGGAAAACAGGAAAGGTGTTAAATGCTCGATAGATAGTCATATACTGGCAGTGATTTGAGAGATTTTCTCATGAAGATTTTCTGAGATTTGTTTGGGAATATCCTGTTACAATTAAACATCAAAGTTTAACACATTAAATTCGAAAATAATGGGATAATTATTCGGTTGGAAGAAAACAGGGAGAGTTATACATGGTATTTCACTGAATTTGGTTTGCATGAGTCTTACACAGATTTGGTTGCTTCTTGGGCTTGGAATAATCCTGTTTCAATTAAAAAGGATAGGTATATGAGGTGAATTCGAATAGATCACCGAGTTAGAGAAAACAGGGCAAGCACATTTTGTGAGTTATTCTCGAGATTTTCTATCCTATATTTCGAAGGTTTGTATGTGTCTGGAGAACTCTAACTTCTGTTGAGAACGTGTTGGTGTCGTGTTGGGAGAAATTCAACTACTAGTTGACGTGTGAAAAGAAAAGAAAGGGAAGAAAATATCTCGAGGATTTATTCTTTTACTGCCGAGTAATGGAAGAATTTTTGGAGTGATTGAGCGAGATTTCTTGGTGTTGCTGGCTATATAAAGGGTGTTGGTGTTGCAGAGAAGGTCATGGAGTGATTGGGGCGAGAATAGATCGAAGAACAAGAAGTTGCAGAGCTTTCTGCACATGCAGGAAGAGAAGAAGACGAAGAACAATAAGCTGTCAAAGCCTGTATAACGATTCACGGTTTTGCAACAGTCTTTGCAGCGACATACAAACAGTGACAACAACACTATTATTTTATTGTATATTGTAACTGTTTCTTTGCAACAATTGTTCAAGAGTTTAACTGTAACAGTAGATTATGGGACGCCAACAAAGCGTTGCGAACTTCTGTTCTCATTAGTTTTCATCAATAAAAGCACCATTTGAGCCATGAGTTATCTTTTTGAGTGTGTTTTTACTATGTGGAGCTAAACCCCAACGCTGGGACAACTGAGGAAGCCGAATATCATACATGGGTGAATTTATTTTATTCTTTATTTGACTTTTGCACTAATTAAATTAGAATTATGATTTGTTATAGGACCTACGGCCTATGGATGTGCGGTCCAAAAGGATAGTTTTTTGGTCTTCCCTTTTCCATGTATATAAAGTATTTATCCATGTAACTATACTGACTCTAACTAATGGAAATCCTTCTCTTTGTGCCTCTTTTCTCTTTCTCTATATTTCTCCTTCAAAACGTTATAAGCACGAGCTCTAACCCCACGATAATGGATATTTTTTTTGGGTTGCTATCTATATTTTTTCTTTTCAATCAAATACAGTATGTTGAAATCGGCTGGAATCAAATAAGCTAAGTTGGATATATTTTCTCCAATATATTTTTTTTCCTTGTTTTTTTTTTTTTTTTTTTAATTTCTGCTTCATCCATGACTCTGCTATACATTAGAATTAGATCGGTGGTCTGATTTGATCTTGTACTGTCTATGTACTAATATCCCATAATTGATCCGTAGGCAAATCCCATACTCAATAGCTCTGATTTGATTTCGTATTGTGTATGTACCCAAATCCCATACTTGATCCATACTTAGCAATTGATTATTTTGATTTATTATTTTTATTTTTGGCACCGTTTAGGATTTTGATTATTTTCGTACTTATCAGATTACTAATAAGGAATTACTTTGATTAATTTTTCTAACCTAATCGATTTGTAATTTGGGATTACTTAGATTAATCCTAATCCCTAATCGTTAATCCTAATGATCGTTTTTTCTTTCTTTTTCTTTTGTTATATGGGATCCTGGTCTACTCACGTTTCTTGCAAGAGATGAAAAGTTGTGGACTCCGACCCTGTTCTGGCGTTCCTGTTCCAGTCCAAGTCTGTTCCGGCATTCCGGGCCCTGTTCTGGCAAGGCTGTTCCAGTTCCGGTCCCAATTCCTGTTGTTCCGGTTCTGGCAAGGCTGTTCCGGTTCCGGTCCCAGTTCCTGTTGTTCCGGTTCTGGTAAGGTTGTTCCGGTTCTTGTTCTTGTCCCTGTTTTAGGCCGTGCACAACCAAAGCTGCTCCAGTTCAAGCTATATATAGCGGGAACCAAAGTCTAAGGTATGTAACTATAACGTGAATTTTTACGTTGAGTACTTACTAGGCCTATTTATTTGTTTATTAGAACATGTCTAGTTTTATTTATTTTGTCTTAAGATAAGTCCACATTATATAAATGGTCTATTTATATTATGATTGCTGATCTCTATCATTAAGAATTTTGGTCTTAATATTATTTTATTCTCTTGAATATGATAGTTGGCTATAGTTGAATGATGTCTTTTGTTCAATTGGTTGTACCAACTCCAATGTATTTATTTGGGGTCTAGAAGTACTCGAACCATTATTGCGTACTTGATATTGTCTCCCCAAATTTGAATGTTTCGTGGAATGTAATCCACGTGCTAGACTATTAATGAGTCAGTAGTTTAAAAGGAGTTGCAAAAAAAATCACATGTATTCCATTTTTGTGTGGAAGAACTCACAAAAGCTGATATGAGTGAAAAAAAATCATTTCCTTTACTTCATCCATGACGCTAACGAAGCAGTATATGTTGAAGTATGACAACAAGAGAACTATCTTTATTGATATATTCAACCTAAAGTAAGTGGTTGGCATGTGTAGTAAGATTCTCTTGGCTTATTGAGATAGAGAAATCTCTCAAATTAAGTTAAATGTAGCAAAATTGAAAATGAAAAGAACCCCGAAGTAATGAGGGTTAACCGTACCGACTCAGATAAAAAATGTGAAAAGGGACATATATATCATGAAACAAAAAAAATGTATTTTCCCCCCAGTAGTAATGATACCAAAGTACAGGTATCAATTGAACATTGGATGAATCTAAGATGTAATTCTAGCTCACACCAAAGAGTTAGGAATAAATCTTCTTACCGGTATTGGTACGAGCAATGTAATGCGGGTACCATAGTAGCAACCAATTTCCATAGGAAGGTCATAATTAGACATCAACTTTAATGACAAGAAAAACTTTGCCTGGCCAACTGACTATTTAATTGAAATAGATCCAATATTTGCGCTTATGGAATGAAAAGGACACTTGAGATATATTTGGATGAAACGTAACATATATTCACTCTAAAGTAATTGAGTTGAATCTCACTTTTGTAACTAATAAGGCCACACAACTTATTTAATATCTCAAGAATCAATGTCTATTAGATATTGGTTTCCCTTCCGCCAACTTGAGGAATTTAAACTAGTTGTTGAACTATTTTCTTATAATGTGACTACGAGGATTGGACCATTGAGAGCAGCGCTGTTCAAAAATTTATTTTCGAGATAGAACAAAGACGTCACAAAATCTCTACATGTACCGAGAGATAATCACACCTTGTTAAAGTCCAAAGAAACCCATGCAACTGGATATCATGTGGAACCTCATGGTGATGAGAATGTAATTGATTGCATATTTTATAGTCTCTAATATATTTGGAAGGAAATATATTTTAGAGAAACTAATGAGTCAATCTAGTGAAGTGTAAGTCACTATAGTATTTGGATTATTATATATCCATATTGACTCCGACGATGAAACGTTGGGAATTGACTCATACAGTCTTTGAGCATAACCATAACGACACTTTGGTTGTGACATGATGTTTTGTTCTAAAAGGACTCTCACAAACATCACTTTATTTGAGTAAACGATACAATGGGAAAAATATTGACATAATGCGAAGTTACGGCATATCTTACAATAAATGTTTTCTAAAATACTAGATGCACCACCCCTAGTTCCCATTATTATTTTACAGTAAGGAGCACATCACTCATTTTTACAAAGTCTATTGTAAAAAGGATTGAGACCATCCAAAGATGCAAATGGTAAACAACCTATATTACAAAGAAAACAAGGTGAAATTCAGAAAAATATTCACGCAGAATGCGGACCATCAAAGTGACTTATGGCTTTGGTGAATGTTTTGACATTTTGGACTAATTATATTTCCCAAGAAATTTGCGTTTGGAAACTACTAGCACATATTTTACATGTAAGGGCTCACCACCCCTTGTAAATGCTAGCGAGTGTACATCAAAAGGACTTGATGGTTATTGCATGTTTAATAGGATCAATGCAGAGTATCCTACACCCCAAGGTCTCGTAAAGGCTATTATCAAAGGTTACAGATTGTGCCTTAGGCATGGTTATGCATACAAACCTAACTTTAACTGCTTGGGGAATATGCAATATTGACGCATCTTTACTTAATTCGTTTTAGAACCCAATATTAGTCAACCTTTTATGCGTACCAGTTGGTAACTGGATTTAAGCCTGACATTCGTGTTCTTACACATTGTTGGTTGCACTATATATGTGCCATTACGAGTCCACATTGTACTATGATGGGTCACGACAATGATTAAGTAATTTTGTTGGATATTTACTCTTAACAATTATCCGCATTTTAAAACCTTTAGCAGGAGATCTCTTACCGCGAGATTTGCGGGTCATCACTTTAATGAGACAGTGTTCCCGTCGTTAGGGGGAGATAAGAAAAAGTATATTCTAAGGGAACGACAGGAATTGTCGTGGTGTGTTCCCACTGTGTCTCATATTGATTCTGTACTCCACAAATGTAAATGTGAAGTAACAAAGAATAATCGATTTTCAAAATGTACACTGATGTCGCTAAAGTAATGAGATCACACATACCAGCTGCAAACCTACCTGCAAGGTTACGAATCCCCAACAAGGGATATACACCATATACTATGGTGTTGCAACTACACTTAGTGGAAGTGTGGTTCAGGTCGTGGCTCCATAAAGGAAGATGGTGAGACCACCAGGTTCGATCAATACTCACATAGAAAGGAAGTAGATGAGTTAGGCACAACCTAATTATATCATCTGAAATAATCTCACAGGATTGTCTCTAAATATGTCCATGAATCAAATGGGAGGACGCTCCGAAGTTTTAAATGATTCTAGAGAACAATGAAATCTGACGGATAATGAGAATACACATGAGTTAATGAAAGGATCATGCGTACACAGCAATGATATAATCCATAAATAGTTTCTCCAGAAGTAGAGAACAATGAGAACCATGCTTTATTATGATTAATTTCAAATAAATAGCATATTCGGCCTACGCAATCCAGGCAGAACTTAGTTCTTTGACAAATATACGGGTATTTGGTGTGGTAGTGCTAACCAACCTAGTGTAAAGTCTGTGGGACATATGTGGTTATTTGTCATAAAGTGTAGTGAGAAGAATGAGGTCTTAAAGTATAAAGAATCACCTTGTGGCGCGAGGTTTCTCACAAACCCCTGGGTCGCTTACTCTTTTGAACATCATAATGTTTAGTTTGCTTGGTAGTTTCAAAAGAACTTGAAACATAGTAGATGTGGTTGTATCTCTGGAGATTTAGACTTAAAGATATTTGCAAAAGTGCATGATGGACTTTTGCTTCCCAAGTCGAATGACTCTAAACCACGGAGTGTGTTTGCAGTTACACTGGAACACTCACTTATTGATTTAAAGTATCAGGCGGATGTCGTGTACCCGTCTAAGTGACTATTTGATTGGGAAGGGATAAACAGGTAAGATTTTGTGCCATGCGTATTAAATAAGTTCCTGATTCAGAATTATAGCTATCTATGTTGACGGTATGGACATGATAAGTACTCTTAATGGAATAAGATATCTTACAGGCTATTTAAAATCTGAATTTGAGATGAAAATCCTGGGAAATATCGATCTTATCTATGTTCTAAACTAGAAGACCGAGCTTGTGGTATATTATTCCACCAGTTTACATATGTCCATTGTCAGGCAATTTAACAAGGACGTGCATGCTTCTAGCACTCCCATGATTAGTCGAGTTTCAAATGTACATAAATGACCAATTCGTCTAAAGGAAGATGATGAAGTTGGGTCGGGAGATGAACTTTCCTTATCTAAGTATAATAGACACATTATTGTACTTAGCATAACGTACTCGACCAAATGTTACGTCTCAATGAACTTGTTAGATAGATATAGCTTAGCGCCAACGCAACGTCATTGGAATGGTATAGTTTATGCAATCATGTGCTTAAAAATAACCGTTGACATAAATTTGTTTTGTCCATGCAAAGACATAAAAAGGAATGCTAACGAAAGTGCAATCCAAAGGTTGTTAATTATAAAGGAACAATAATCCCTTCTCCAATGAAAGTAATCAGGGGGAGATACGGTAGACTATTTCTAAGTCATTACCGATATTCAGTTTCAAAAAGTATATGACTAAAGGAACAGTATGGAACAACTCTGAAAGGAATCAGGGGGGGATCCAAGGATATGATGTCGACATAATTTACTTCGAATTGAGCTATGTTATACTCTTTTTCCCTTCGATCGAGAATAGTTTTTCCCAAAGGGTTTTGTTACTCGACAAGGTTTTTAGTGAGACAATACTAAAAGCATCGAGTATGTTGAACGTTGAAGACATAAAGATCGCGTTGATATTATTGAAATATCTGAATCAAAGAAATGAAACACGATAGTCCGTTAAGCAACGTAACTTCCAGAATCAACAATATGGTTCTATAAATATCCAAGTCACCAAAGTAAAGTGTGACAAACTCTTTTTGACTGCATTATACTAATGAAAATTGTCTGACATCAGGGGGATCATCTAATAGTGTGTTGAACTCTTTTCCTTCACCGAGGTTACTCTTTCCCACAGGGTTTCGTTGCTCGGCAAGATTTTTAATGAGAAAACAACAAACACCGGGAAGTAATTTCCCAACTAAGGTTATTGTCTTTCCCAGAAGGATTTTATGCATTAGGAGTTGTGAAGCAACTAGTCAACTTCAACGGAACAAAGTGATCATCTGCAACAGATCACCTTTACTTGCATCTGTCACGTGGTACTCTTTTCTCTTTTTCAAGGTTTTATCCCAGTGGGTTTTCCTTGTCAAGGTTTTGATGAGGCAACATATTCGAGTCCAACTATGTTCTAAGTTTGCTTAATATTGTAATCTTTTTATTTAGTTCAGGTTTTGTCCCTCTGGGTTTCCCTAACGAAGTTTTAACGAGGCAATTAACTTAGAATCAACGATCTGTGAATATAACATGTAAAGTAAGAGACAACATGTGAAGTACTGCATGTGAAGAGTTGTACCAAGGTTTTATCCCACTGGGTTTTTCCTTGTCAAAGTTTTAGTGAGGCATTTTATTTCGATACAATTCATCAAGGAAAGAACGACATTTGAAGAAGAGTTATGTATAAGTTTTGTTATTGAACTTCACAAGGGGGAGTGCTATAGGGCCTACGGCCCATGGATGTGCGGTTCAAAAGGATAGTCTTTTGGTCTTCCCTTTTCCATGTATATAAAGTATTTATCCATGTAACTATACTGACTCTAAATAATGGAAATCCTTCTCTCCGTGCCTCTTTTCTCTTTCTCTATATTTCTCCTTCAAAAGATTTTGATTAATTAGTTATCATTTTATTTGATGGGTCATGCTTGCTTAAATGTTTGATGTCCCATGCTTACAATTATAACTAATATTTTTAGAATCTACTTTGGCAAAATAAGAGTCCATATAGTTTATTTATTGAGCGATAATTGTTGAGAATAAATAATTGCTCCTTATGATATGAATTCGGTGGAATCCTAGTCCTAGTAACTCTCGCTTTTTTTTTTATTATTTTCATTAAATATTTAAAATTAATCTTCACAAGTCTTAGAGTTCGAATCTTATTTACTACAACTTTGGAAATCAAATCAGGTATGCATACGGGTACGCATACCTAAGTACCCGGACTAAGTTTGGGTTCGCCAGTATGCGAACGGGTACGCATACCTTCCAAAATCAACAGAAATTCCCGGACCTGAACCTCACACTAGTACGCGTACCGGTATGCGTAAAAGGTTCCCGAACTTTCACTAAACCAAACTGTACGCGTACGGGTATGCATATTATGTTTCCCGGTCCTGGATTACATATATGCAAGTACGCATGCTATGCTTATATCCAAATGTTCTAAACTCCATTTCAATCATTGAAACATTCTCGGAAGACGACAATAGCTGTCTCACACAAACTATTAGCTTCAAAGCAATTTTCAAGTGATCAAATGATCAATACGAAACATTCCGAGTCTACATCAAATGACTGTCTCACACAAATCATGTAAGATGTTACAAGGCGATTTTCACATGATCATCTTTTGACTTTCGTCAAGAATATAAGATGAACTTGGTTAAAGCGAAATCTTACAAACACATATTTCGAGAAATATGTAAGCGAGTTAAACTCAGCTCGAAATATCAAATGTGCATAATTGAAGTCTATATAGCTATTTGACTTTTGTCTTAAATAGGGGATAGAGTAGATAGACTTTTGAGTGATAGATGAGTTCAAGTCTCCACATACCATTTGTTGATGGATTTCCACAAGCTTCCCTTAGTATTTATTCATCTTCAATCGATGAACACCGTGAAGTCTAATGCTCAACTACACTTTCTATCCTAATCCGAGACTTAGCTATAAGTAGACTAGAAATCAAGACTTATAGTTTTGGCAACTAAACTTGACAAACAAGCTTGAGATAGCAACGCTTGCGAGTTCGACCGAGCAGCGCTCTAACAAGCAACTTGGATGCGTCGTCTGCGTTCGGTTGATAAGCATTGACTTTTTATGAATGTCGGGAAAAAAATCATTTTGACCCCATAACACGTACGTCCTGGCTTCGTCCCTGGTGTTGGGTAGCTTGGGCTAGAGAGAATATATAACTAAAAAGGATTGTGTAGATTATATTTGGAGATTAAATCTATAGCTAATATAATTGGTTTTTCCACTGGTTTTTGGTTCAGTTTTGAGCAAAAACCAAAACTAAAACCACTACTTTCGGTTTTAAATTTCATAACAAGTGATAAAACATAAAGGTGACCAAATATAGTAGACAGAAACTCCAACCATGAGTTGAGATCTATAAAAAATCCATGTGGAACAAAATTGATGCAAAAAACGCAAATATTTTAAAGTAAGTAAATTACATCCATTTCATTTCTAAAAAGTAACAACACTACCCATATGTATTTTTTCTTTTTCTATTTCATTAAATTCAATCTTCATTTTATGATTGACCAACAACACATCGCCTCCTTATCTTTGTTATCTACCAACACCAGCAGCACCTCCTCCTCCTTCCTCACACTACCGTACCCACTATCATTTTCTGATCCTCCACCAATTCTAGATCTGCGTCATTTTCATCCTCCTTTCCCACCACCTAGTACCACCTCCACATTCTTTGACTCCAATACAATCAAATCTCATTTCTAAACCACTTACATCATCTCTGCATCCAGTTTTACGACCTTCATCTCTTATAAGGAATAGTCAGGTAAACTCATTATATGTCTAGATTTCTGACCAACAATGCCTTCTCCTTCTATCCTCTACCAACATCATCAACACCTCCAGATCATCATCGTCGAAAATCCACATCAAAAAATAATGATACATCATCATCGTCAAAACTAGGGTTTTGTGTTGATGAGTATAGGATTCGATTCTCGGACTTTTTTAAGATTTGGATTTTGATTAATAAAAGAAAATACTAATACAAGCTAATTAAAACTGATTTTTGGTTACCAAGGAGAGATGAGTCTAGGGATTTGGATTCCACTACTTCTAATGTTTGTAAACTCAATAATTAAAACTTTGGCATAATACTCCTAATTTACTCAAAGCAATTCGAACTCAATCTCATGCTTTGGAAGATATAACGTTATAAGTTTTTTTTTAAGACCCTCGTCACTATTCTAAGGCCTAATTTTCCTTCGTTTATAAAGATCGGAAGCTCAAACTACCCAAAACAGTTTTAACGAAGCATACAAAGAAGAGAAAAATTTTAGACAATTGAAAGCACAAATATGGAGTAAATATGTCAAAGAATTTAAATACTAAATATTACCCATTAGAAATAGTTTCCTCCAAAACCCTAGAAAAAAAACTTAGCTACTCATAGGTCAAGAAGTAGAGAAAAATTGAAAATCATTGTATTAAAAATAATGAAGTTTGCTTACAACGATTTTTAGTCGCTAAAGGTGTTCAACAAGAAAAACTGCTCAGCTTCCTCAGTTGATAAAGATCTTTTTCTACAGAACTGAGTACGATATATGTCTTCTGTCTTTGATAAACGATAGCTTTTGCGACTGTTTTGGACAGGCTATGTTCTTCGTGTTCTTGAGTTTTTGCAGCAGTAGAAGAATTTCAGAAACTCTCAATTTTACGATTCTAAGCCTTTATTCTATCCCAGACTCTCCGTATGACCCTTTTTGGACTCGAACAACTCCTTTTTATACAAAACAACATCCTTCAGGGAAAGTAATCTCCAAAACTATCTTCTTCTTCTTTTTTTTATCGCCCAAGTCACATAACTTTCTTCTTTTATACGTAAATTTCAGCTGCCAAATTTTCTGTGTGATAGAAACAAATCCTACAAATTATATTCTCACCTTCTACTCCACAGAACTTCCAGAGTTAAAACCAAAATATCCCATAAACTAACTCCTCTCTCTGGTTCATGGAAACATTCCTATTATACCCATATTTGCTCATTCTTTTAGCTCAAATACACGTCATTCTTCCTTGTTGATTAGATAACAATGTAACCAGACCGTAGAACCCTTGAAACTCTCCCAAACTTTCCAAACTCGAACCAACAGAGACCCTTGGATATTTCTTCCCCTGTTTTGCTTCAATCCACGTAAACTTTCCTTGTTTCTCGATTCCAACTCATATACCAGCCCTGTTAAGTCGTAACAGGATAACTGCAATCCATTTGACCGGTTCAATCTCAGTGCAAAGGTCCAAATCTTCTCAACAAAACCCCGAGTGTATTACTGACTCTATTTTCATCACCAGTGATTATCCAGCCCAACTGCATTGAAGAAATCACCCATATCCTTCCTGTTTATCCTTAACAGGACCAATGAAACTAAATCTTGCGATTGAATCTCATTAACTCTCGGTCAAAATTCGAACTCAACTCTGCCAGTGATAGTAACAAAATTTCCCGATCAAACAACCAATTCTAGACAGATCAAAGCCATTACCAACCCTGTTTATCCCAAAGCAAGATACCCATGATTTTCAACGATTTAGTCTCACTGTTACTCCTCCAAATCACGAACCCTAATCTGCCAGTTGAGATTTGATTTTCCCGCCAATTTCCAGGTTCAAACGAGGAAGAAAGTGGATGCCCCCTATCCGACTATAGTGTCCTTTTAGCAATTTTGGGTATATTTAGCAATTCCTGGGGGTGCGAATAGCAATTTGTGGGGTACAAAGATGAATTTTGGGCTGCACATAGTAGAATTTCTGGGGTGTCTTTGTCAACTCTTCTGGGACATTTCTGGGGGTGCCCTTATCCAATGTTGGGGTTCCTTTAGTACTTTCTCTATCAACCATCTCTTACTTCTCATATTCACTTCTTTTCTTCAATTTTTATACATCACTAAGGCTGCCATGCTTTTCAGACATAACTTGCATCACTAGAGCTGACATGCCTTTCAGATAGAGATGAAGAAATAAAAGCAAATAATGAGAAATAATTCGCCTCCAACAGCAGTTGCTCATGAAATGACACTTTAGCCCTTTTAAGCGACGTTTCTTCTTCTTTTTCTCCAAAGTACCTAAAACTCAAAATTAAACATAAAATACATAATTTACAAGAAAACTTAGCCAAGAAAGCATAAACAATAGATAAATATCAAGATGTTTTAGACACCTATCAAATTCCCCCACATTTAGACTTTCCTAATCCTCGAGAAAATCAAACTAAACTAATTTTATAACATACAACTCCCTGTCGTTGAGGATATGGTCACACTTAGCACGTATAACAAGCCTTTAAACCCCTAGGTGGCCCTAGTGGCCGAGTTATAGTCTCTGGTGGGTTTACAAGAGGTTTACCCACAAACCTTTACTCCAGACCCTAGATATCCACGCAGAACCTTGGAAGGCACTAAAGAATCTCCTTGGTTGGCATACTCTCAATGATTACAGGAGGAAGTACCCTGATGCGAAATTCCAATTGTTGTACACGAGTTTGCACTCAAGCATACTAAAATTCATATATAAGTGAAAGAGCTTTACTCAGATAGTTTCTGGACATCATAACCGGAGTCAACCAATCACATGGATAGATTAAGAAGATGGATATAGAGAAAAACGTAGATGGATTTGATGTTGAGTAAGGTGAACGGTGTTTCCCATATCTGTCTGAAGGTCACTGCCAAAACGAACCTATCCTAATGGACTGAGATACTGGTCTGGACTAGTATCAACACACTAACATATACAAGGTTACCAGTGGTCGATAATTCTAACTCTGGGTCAAATCAGCTGGCATATACAAGGGTACCAGTGGTCGACTTTATTGAATTTATTCCGGTTGGTCTGACGGTCTGGTCTCAATTTTTTTTTTCCAGTATCTCAATCACTCTATTTCACCCTAGCAGTGGTAACAACTTGATTCGTGAGCCCCACCTAATCACTTAGAGAAACATATTTTAAAAAGAAAACAAAAAACAGAAGTGAAAAGGATTCAACGAGATATGGCGAAACTACCATGTTTTTTTCTAACACCTGAGCTCTGTGCTTTTATGAATAGACTCTTTAGATGTTTCCATCTACTCAGATTGATTCCTTAAGTCCTACAACCAAGATGCTTCCATCCACTTAGATTGGTTAGTTCCATCCTTAATAGGCATAAATTTCTAGGCTCTGGAGTTTAATAATTTTTTTTTTAATTATTATTAAAAACTAACTCAAAGTTTTTCCCTCACCCTCAAACTTAAATCTAACATTGTCCTCAATGTTTCAAAATGAAAGTGCAGTACCAAAAAATATAAGTAACAAGAGGAAATGGTAAAGAGAGAAGTCTGAAAGATAGTACCTGGATGAAGTGTAGCAATCCTTCAATGGGGAATAAGACAAAAATAAAAACTAATGTACAACAACAGCAGGGTCCTCCAGGGGGACGTTAACATCACCATGTATGGGTTGCCTCCCTACAACGCTAAGTTTATTGTCTTCAGCCAGACTTTGTTACCCGTAAAAATTAATCCTGGTTGACAGGATCTCTCAGCTCCGATTCTTCTATTCCATGACTGGGTAACTCCAAGAATGGTTTCAACCGTTGACCGTTAACCTTGAAAGTTTCTCCGTTCTTAGGATTTCCAACTTCAACTGCACCATGAGGAAAAGCAATTTTGACAAAGTATGGCCCGGTCCACCGAGACCTCAATTTACCAGGGAAAAGATGTAAACAAGAATTGTAAAGGAGAACTTTTTGAACTGGTTCAAATGCCCTTCGAATAATCGATTTATCATGAAATATTTTTGTTTTCTCCTTATAAATTTTTGCACTCTGGTAATAATCATTACGAATTTCTTCTCACTCATTGAGTTGCAGTCTACGGTGATCACCAGCAATAGATATGTCAAAGTTTAGCCGTTTAATGGCCCAATAAGCTCGATGTTCTAATTCTACAGGCAAGTGGCAGGCTTTACCGAACACAGGTCTATACGGAGACATCCCAAGTGGAGTCTTAAAAGCAGTTCGGTAAGACCAAAATGCTTCTACTAAGCGCAAAGACCAATCCTTTCGAGTAGGGTTTACGGTCTTTTCTAAAATCTGTTTAATCTGCCTATTAGACACTTCAACTTGGCCACAAGTTTGTGGGTGGTAAGGTGTAGAAACCTTATGGGTAATGGAGTATTTCTTCATGAGCGCCTCAAAAGACCGATTACAAAAATGGGAACCTCCATCACTAATGATTGCTCTGGGCATACCAAATCGAGAGAAAATATTGTCTCTAACAAACCTGATCACAATGTGGCGATCATTTGTCTTGGTAGCGATTGCTTCTACCCACTTAGACACATAGTCAACAGCTAATAAGATGTAAAAGTTTCCATAAGAATTGACAAGAGGACCCAAAATCTATACCCCACACATCAAATATTTATATTATTAATATAAGACTAAGTGGCATCATATTACGTCGGGTCATCTTTCCTAACTTTTGACATCTATCACAACTTTGACAAAATAGGTGGGAGTCCTTAAACAATGTTGGCCAATAAATACCGGATTGCAAAACCTTTGCAGCTATTTTCTTAGAACTAAAGTGACCCCCACAAGCTCCAGAATGACAAAAAGTCAGGACACTGGAGATTTCGTTGTCAGGAATACAACGACGGATGATCTGATCAGGGAAATATTTAAATAAGTACGGATCATCCCATAAATATTTTTTTTACCTCAGACAAGAATTTAGCTTTATCCTGTGTAGACCAATGGTCGGGCATTTGACGAGTTACCAAATAATTGACAATATCAGCAAACCAGGGTAACACAGAGATGGAAAATAATTGTTCATCAGGGAACGTGTCATGGATCGGTCTCTCATCATCTCTAGTCTCATCAAGGATACGGGATAAATGGTCAGCTACTACATTTTCAGGACCTTTATTATCACGAATATCTAGAGTAAATTCTTGGAACAACAATACCCATCTAATCAGTCGTGGTTTCGAGTCCTTCTTTGAAAGGAGATATTTGAGTGCGGCATGATCAGAATAAACTATGACATTAGACCCTAGGAGATATGATATAAATTTCTACAAAGCAAGAACGATGGCTAACATTTCTTTCTCAGTGGTTGTGTAATTCAACTGGGGATCGTTTAGGGTCCTACTAGCATAATAAATCACACTAGGTGTTGTATCACGTCGTTGGCCAAGGACAGCACCAACCGCATAATCGGGCGCATCACACATGAGTTCAAATGGGAGGTTCCAATCAGGTGGTTGGATGATAGGGGCAAAAGTCAATAATAATTTAAGCTTCTCAAAAGCTGAAACACACGCTTCATCAAACACAAAAGCAGTATCTTTAGCACGTAGGTTCGACGGAGATAAGTCAATCTTGCTAAAGTCTTTGATGAAACGACGATAAAATACAGCATGGCCAAGGAAATATCTAACATTTGTTACATTCTTAGGTGGTTTTAATTCTAAAATTAGGTCAACCTTGGCTTTATCAACTTCTATTCCCTTAGAAGACACCACATGTCCTAACACTATTCCAAATTTAACTATAAAATGACACTTTTCCCAATTAAGGACTAAGTTCTTCTCTTTACAACATTCTAGAACTAGTGTAAGGTGGTGCAAGCACTCATCGAACGAGGAACCAAAAACGGAAAAATCATCCATAAAGACCTCGAGAAATTGCTCGACCATGTCCAACAAGATACTTAGCATGCAACGTTGGAATGTTGCGGGTGCATTACACAACCCAAAAGGCATACGCCTATAAGAAAAAGTACCAAATGGACATGTGAAGGTTGTATTCTATTGGTCTTCCGGGGCTATAGGGATTTGGTTATAACCGGAATAACCATCTAGGAAGCAATAATGGTTGTGGCCAGCTAATCTTTCTAACATTTGGTCGATGAATGGTAAAGGAAAGTGGTCTTTCCTAGAGGCTGAGTTCAGCTTACGGTAGTCTATACATACTCTCCACCCGGTGGTAACATGGGTAGGTATCAATTCATTGTTCTCATTCGCAACTACCGTAATCCCAGACTTCTTTGGGACAACTTGACAGGGCTGACCCATTTACTATCAGAGATAGGGTATATGATTCCCGCATCTAACAACTTGAGCACCTCAGTGCGAACAAATTCCTTCATATTAGGATTCAAACGTCTCTGCATTTCTCTTGAGTTTTTGGCACCTTCTTCTAGGTAGATGTGGTGCATACAATCAGCATGACTAATTCCTTTCAGATCTGCTATAGTCCACCCTATTGCAGTCTTGTGCTCACGGAGAACACTAACTAGTCTACTTTCCTGATCGGGCTCTAAGTCAGAGGCAATTATGGCAGGAAGAGTATTTTCACTACCAAGAAATACATATTTCAGTGTATCTGGTAGCGTCTTTAATTCAAGGGTGGGTGCTTAACTGATGATGAGAGGGGTTTATTTATGGTCGACGGAAGAGGTTTTGGTTTACGCTGCCATTTTCCATAATTCCTTACTGGCGCAGAGTCTAACAACGCATTAACTTCTTTAAAATGACTATCCTCATCATAGTAGGCTCCAAAGTGGGCCAAGCAGGCCTCTAAAGGATCACTAACACTATTGGTGGTAAAGGTATTCTCAACTAGAGAATCAATCATGCATATAGACTCATAGTGTTCAGGGTCCGGTGGGGCTTGTAACGCCTTAAAAACGTTCACAGCGATTTTCTGGTTCCCAAAGAAAAATTCTACTAGGCCAGTTTGACAATGTATGACTGCATTTGCAGTGGCTAGAAACGGACAACCTAGGATGATTGGGATATTAATATATTGACTAGAGACAGGTTGATTGTCCAAAATCACAAAGTCAACTGGATAGATAAAGTTTTCTACCCGAAACAACACATCTTCAATAATTCCACGTGGGATTTTGACTGACCTATCGGCTAAATGTGGTGTTATCCTAGTTGGTTTCATTTCACTTGGTCCAAGTTGTTCATATACCGAGAACGGTAAAATATTCACACTAGCCCCAAGATATAAAAGAGCATTTTCTATCTTCTGGCTACTTATAACACATGTGACAGTAGGACAACCAGGATCTTTAAATTTGACTGGGTACTTTTGTGAAATTATGGAACTAACTTGTTGGGTTAAAAACGCCTTTTTATGGACACTCGCGTCTCTCTTGACGGTGCACATCTCTTTTAAGAACTTGGCTGTAGAGGGTACATGTTTAATTGCATCTAACAAGAGCAGGTTGGTCTTAAATTGCTTAAAGGTGTCTAGGATTTCAGCATAATTACTAGGCTTTTTCTTAGCGAGTCTCTGAGGAAATGGTGCAGGTGGTATGTACACTCTCTCAGGGGTAGCTTCCTCACATGGACTCTTGGCACTTTCAGGCTCATTGGGGTCTTTAGGACGAAGTTTGATCATCTTCGGTTTCTTTTTCAGCTGGACTCTTGTCCTTAGGTGGTTTTTCCGAGTTCTCTAATATTTTACTACTCCTAAGGGTGATAACTGCTTTAACATGTTCGTTGTGGTTAGAACTAGCTGACTCATTAACCTGGTTAACTCCTTTCGGATTCGGAGTCGGTTGGCTAGGAAATCTCCCATTCTCCCTATCATTTAGCCTGCTTGAAAGTTGACTTATATGTGTCTCTAAGTTGCTAATTGCTCGGTCACTATTTTGTTGGTACCGTTGACTCGTCAGAACAAAGTCATCAAACTTCTGACCAAAGTTATCAAATCTCTGACTTAAAAGGTTAATATTTTTGGTAGCCTCGACATTATTTATAACACTTCGTTCAATAAAGATATTCAAATTTTCCTCTAGACATGACACCTTTTTATCAACTGGACTCGGTTCTTGGACTTGAGCTTGGTTCCTAGCAAAACCTGGTGGTGGGTCGCCTGAACTTCCACCCTGTTGGGCACCTTTAGACCACGAGAAATTAGGGTTATGTCTCCAACCTGGGTTATAGGTATTAGAATAGGGATCAAACTTAGGTCGTCCCTCATATTTGGAGTTCATGCCACCATGTAGGACACTATCCTGGTCACGGGTAGTTTCACTAGGGTAAAACAGGGGGCACTGAGGTCCAGTATGATTTCGGTCAGCACAAATGGTACATGAATACGTTCTGGGCTCATTATTACAGCTCATAGTCTGGGTAGACCTTTGGTTCATTTCTAAGGCCTCTAGACGCCTAAGGATAACAGACCCATTATCAACTCTATTGACCCTATGAATAGGGTTCCTAGTTATTTCGGGATCCCTCATTGAATCCCATTGACGAGTCTTTTCAGCTAACTCGATGAACTCGTCAAAACATTCATCTGGGTCTTGATGGGTAAATTCTCCACCACTCATTGTTTCTACCTGCATTCGGGTTTCACTATCAAGGCCCTCATATAAGATTTGGGCCATGTGGGCTTTCTCAAAGCCATGGTGCGGGCATTGGTATAAAAATTCATTAAACCTTTCTATGTAATCATGTAGTCTCTCACCTATTTTCTGCTTAAAGGTTTGGATAGACTGCCTAACAACAGCAGTCTTGTGATGTGGGTAGAACTTCTTAACAAAGGCATCTATAAGGCCATCCCGGGTGATGATTGTTTTATAGGGAATCAAATGGTACCACTCATTGGATCTCTCTTCTAGGGAAAAAGGAAACAAACGTAACCTAAGCACATCTTTAGGGACATTCGGGTAACTCATTGTGTCACAGATCATTTCAAAGTCCCTTAAGTGGGTATACGAGTTTTCATTCTCTATTCCCCTATATTTTCGAAGCATGCTAAATGTCCCAGGTTTAATATGAAACTTAACGGTAGTGGCCGGTAAAACAACCCCAGGTTCACGTATCACTCTAGACGGGTTCAAACGGTCCCTAAGGGTTTTGGTTGGCGGAACTTCATCATCATTTTCATTAACCATCTTGGAAAAAATCGAAGTACCACCTATATCCGTGTAGCGGGTCGGAGTCAAATTAAAAAGGTCGTTTTCCACAAGTCTATTTCCTACTCGTTTCCAACGGCGCATACACAAGCAAGAATACTAGTGAAGCAAGAAAATCGTGCACATGCAAATGCAGGGTTTACTAAATTAGGTAAGCTTGGTTTACCTCAGAAAAATATACCTGCAGGTACGAGGCCGAGGCTTGTGGAATTTCGATTGGTAACTACCATAAGGCTCAAGGCACGGGTTCAGCGTACTTTTCCACAGGTTTCCTAAATTCGGTAATTCTGACGATTCAATATGGTGTGTGCAACGTGTGTTTTTTTTCCAAAAATGAAATAAAATAGATATACACAAAAAGGAAATAAAACCTAAAAAATAATAAAATTTGGGTTTTGTTACTTACCTCTTTTGGTAGGCAATTCCACAATAAATATAGAATATTACCTGCACAACAAAAATAAGAAAAACACCCAAGTAAAATAAAAGAAAATTTAATTAAACTAAACAAGACTAAGAAAAATAAGAAATAAAAATAAAAATCTAAAACCTAACCTAAAGGCAAGTCCGCGTCGGCGACGCCAAAAACTGATATAGTTTTTACAAGTGGTAAGTATAGGATTCGATTCTCGGACTTTTTTAAGATTTGGTTTTTGATTAATAAAAGAAAATACTAAGGCAAGCTAAATAAAACTGATTTTTGGTTACCAAGGAGAGATGAGTCCAAGGCTTTGGATTCCACTACTTCTAATGTTTGTAAACTCAATAATTAAAACTTTGACATAATACTCCTAATTTACTCAAAACAATTCGAACTCAATCTCATGCTTTGGATGATATAAAGTTATAAGGTTTTTTTTAAGACTCTCGTCACTATTCTAAGGCCTAATTTTCTTTCGCTTATAAAAGATCGGCAGCTGAAACTATCCAAAACAGTTTTTACGAAGCATACAAAGAAGAGAAAATTTTTAGACAATTGAAAGCACAAATACGGAGTAAATATGTTAAATAATTTAAATACTAAATATTACCCATTAAAAATAGTTTCCTCCAAAACCTAGAAAAGAAACTTAGCTACTCATAGGTCGAGAAGTAGAGAAAAATTGATTAATCATTGTACTAAAAATAATGAAGTTTGCTTACAACGATTTTTAGTCGCTAAAGGTGTTCAACAAGAAAAACTGCTCAGCTTCCTCAGTTGTCAAAGATATTTTGCTACAGAACTGAGTACGATATATGTCTTCTGTATTTGATAAACAATAGCTTTTGTGACTGTTTCGGACAGGCTATGTTCTTCGTGTTCTTGAGTTTTTGCAGCAGCAGAAGAATTTCAGAAACTCTCAATTTTTACGATTCTAAGCCTTTATTCTATCCCAGACTCTCCGTATGACCTTTTTGGACTCAAACAACTCCTTTTTATACACAACAGCATCCTTCAGGGCAAGTAATCTCCAAAAATATCTTCTTCTTCTTCTTTTTTTCCTCGTCCAAGTCACATAACTTTCTTCTTTTATGCGTAAATTTCATCTGCCAAATTTTCTGTGTGATAGAAACAAATCCTACAGATTATATTCTCACCTTCTACTCCACAGAACTTCCAGAGTTAAAACCAAAATATCCCATAAACTAACTCCTCTCTCTGGTTCATGGAAACATTTCTATTATACCCAGATTTCCTCATTCTTTTAGCTCAAATACACGTCATTCTTCCTTGTTGATTAGATAACAATGTAACCAGACCGTAGAACCCTTGAAACTCTCCCAAACTTTCCAAACTCGAACCAACAGAGACCCGTGGATATTTCTTCCCCTGTTTTGCTTCAATCCACGTAAACTTTCCTTGTTTCTCGATTCCAACTCATGTACCAGCCCTGTTAAGTCGTAACAGGATAACTGCAACCCATTTGACCGGTTCAATCTCAGTGCAAAGGTCCAAATCTTCTTAACAAAACCCCGAGTGTATTACTGACTCTGTTTTCATCACCAGTGATTATCTAGCCCAACTGTATTGAACAAATCACCCATATCCTCCCTGTTTATCCTTAACATGCCCAATGAAACTAAATCTTGCGATTGAATCTCATTAACTCTCGGCCAAAATCCGAACTCAACTCTGCCAGTGATAGTAACAAAATTTCCCGATCAAACAGCCAATTCTAGACAGATCAAAAGCCATTATCAACCCTGTTTAGCCCAAAGGAAGATGCCCAATGATTTTCAGCGATTTAGTCTCATTATTACTCCTCCAAATCACAAACCCTAATTCTGCCAGTTGAGATTTGATTTTCCCGTCAATTTTCAGGTTCAAACGAGGAAGAAAGTGGATGCCCCCTATCCGACTATGGTGTCCCTTTAGCAATTTGGGGTATATTTAGCAATTCCCAGGGGTGCGAATAGCAGTTTGTGGGGTACAAAGATGAATTTTGGGTGACATAGTAGAATTTCCTGGGTGCCTTTGTCAACTCTCTAGGGACAATTCTGGGGGTGCCCTTATCCAATGTTGGGGGGCCTTTAGTAATTTCTCTATCAACCATCTCTTACTTATCATATTCACTTCTTTTCTTCAATTTTTATACATCACTAAGGCTGCCATGCTTTTCAGACATAACTTGCATCACTAAAGCTGACATGCCTTTCAGATAAAAATGAAGAAATAAAAGCAAATAATGAGAAATAATTCGCCTCCAACAGCAGTTGCTCATGAAATGACACTTTAGCCCTTTTAAGCGACGTTTCTTCTTCTTTTTCTCCGAAGTACCTAAAACTCAAAATTAAACATAAAATACATAATTTACAAGAAAACTTAGCCAAGAAAGCATAAACAATAGATAAATATCAAGGTGTTTTAGACAACTATCACTAAACAACGTTGAAACCAATTTTTCTGCTGGTGAAATGTCAGAAAAATGATGAAACCAAATCTGGTTTCATCAAATTTTACAAAAACTACAACATTGAAACCAATTTTTGTGTTGGTGAAAACAGTAAGTTTTGATGAAACCAAATTTGGTCTCATCTAATTTTTGCCTACTTTTTATCATGAAACAAAAGTTTAATGGTGAAACTATACGCTTATGTTGAAACCATCATATAAATTTTTCCTAGTTTATTCAATTTGGTGCATTTGGTTTCTTCGTTGAAGTTGTGCTGGTGAAATGCGAATTTTATGTGAACCAAATTTGGTTTCATCATTTTTCTGCCTAATTAAATGGGATATTTTTGACAGATTAAATCAAACGGGGATTTTGTGGATAATTGTTTTTGTTGGAGTTTTTGTACATAGATTTTTTTTTTCGCTTAATAATAAAATTTTATTGATTTCAAAAAGGTTTACAAAAAATATTCAAAACAAGAGAAAAGCAATCTCTCATGGTTGAAATGCTTACAGGCAAGCATTTTAACCCACAATTCACCCAAACCTGTAGTATGTAGTATTAGGATTTTCCATATGTAACATAAAAGAAGACCTACACAAGAAAATTCTCTTTTCACCTCTAGGTAAAGTAGCCCCCATCTTTTCCATGCTATCAGCAGAAAAGTTAATCTCTCTATAACTGTGTATAAAAGTGTAATTAGTAAGAGTTCCACTATTTTATTTCACCTAGTTTGCACATACCATGGTACTTTTCTGGCTGCAAAAGAATTGAGAACTGACATAGAATCAGTCCTAATGCATAACTGGAAGAATCCCTCACTTATTTCCCATTCACATGCTTTTATTACAGAAAACACCTCTGTCATGAAATTGGTAGCAATGCCCATTCCTCCTGCAACAACAATCAAAACTGTACATGTATTATCTTTACCTGCAAAACCATATCCTGCCTCTCCAGGGTTATTTCTTGCAGCTCTATCACAACACAATAAAATTTGATTTCCAGTGGGGAAGGAAAAAGAAACATTCCTGTATTTTATACCTCTTCACCCTCCTGCATTTCATACCAAATTTTTTAAGAATCAGTAAGTCCTCCACTGTATTCCACATACACCCCTTCATCCCAACTTCACACTCCTTAGTAAATTGCAGGATTCTCTTCTTCAGTTCCTCTGCATTTGGATGCACTCCATCATAAACAACTCTGTTTCTAAGAAAGCATAATTCTTTCACAGTTATGAAAGCAACAGACCTCCAGATTTCTTGTACTGCTAGCCTTTTGGATTTTGCCAGAGTAAAGATTTCATCTATGGATATAGGATTGAAGAAAGCAAACATTCCACCTATCCATTGCCAAATATTTTCACTAAAACTGCAGTACCAGAGTATGTGATCAATATATTCTTCAGCTTGCCTGCAAAAGGAACACCTTGATGCTAGATTGAAATTCTTTTTTCTCATATTCTCACCTGTATTCCATACACCTCTCATTATCTTCCATATATTGCTTGATATACTATGATGTATTGTGTTCTTCCAAATCTTCTTTGTCCAATGCAGCTCAGGATATTTTTTCCTTATACAGTTCAATGCAGTAGAAACTGTAAAATCACCAGTTTTTGACCATATCCAGATTCTCCTATCATTCTTTCCATCCACCACTGGTAAATCATTTACATCTATCAAGCTTGAAATTTCAAAAGGAATAGACCATTCACTGCCCCTTAATAGATGCTTCACCTTGAGCTCAGGATTCTGCAACATAAAAGCATTGTCACGATATAAGGATTTCAATGTCTGACTTGTGATCCATATGTCATTCCATACTGAGATCTTTTCTCCATCACCTACAAGCCATCTTGAATTATTAAAAAGATCATCGGGAACCCATTTAATCCCAGACCATATAAAATATTTCTTATAATAGTTTATCCATACCCCATGTTTATCTTGAAATTTAGCTTGAAATTTTTTTGCCCATTAATCATCACCATTTTGCATTTTCCAAGTTAGTTTCATGAGAAGTGACTTGTTGATGTCTTATAAACTTCTGAGACCTAATCCACCTTCTGCATATGGAACATTTACCTCTTCCTCTTTTATTGTCAACAATTTCTTCTTAGATGGATCCCCTGACCAAAGGAAGTTTCTAATTATTCTATCACACTAAAGCAAGATAGTGATAGAATAATTTTTGTACAATATCTTTTTGTACATAGATAGTGATACCTTTGGGGTTATAACTCACGGCCTGATTAAATTTTTTTACTAGAATCCTTCCACTAGTAAATGATTCAATTCGGTTTTTAGTTATTCGGTTTGATCGGTTCATATAGGTTTTCCCGGTTACCCGTTACCATGTACAGCCTAGTCGTTTCTTTCATTGGTGTTTGGACCTTCTAAGTAATTCTCGAAGACAGAGAAATCAGAAAAAAAGAGATATTACGAAAAAGAAAGAAAATAAGCAGAGAAATGATTTTTCATATCTCCTCTCTTTCATACAAGGACTGGGGTTTGAGTCATTTGACCAATTTCTCTCCTGTTATTCAATTTCCATCAAATTTCATTGAATCAAAAGCTCCACGAGATTCGTTTTGATTGATCGGGTCTAGGGTTTGTAAAAAGAAGAGATAGGAAGAGAAATTCCGGTTTCTTCAATTATTGATGTTAATTTTTAGAAATGATTCTTCGAATTTCAATAGGAGTTTGATCCCATTGGAAACCTTTTTCTCTTTCTTCTTTCTAGGGGTTTCATTTCCTTGTTCTGTGTTTGCAAAGGAATTCTCTGATGAAGTTTGATTTGGGGTCTGAAACTTAGTTATGCTGGAAAAAGGTACATTGTTTTTCGATCTGAACCTATTTGGTTTTTCCTCTTCTTTTACTAGTTCATGCTTTCATGAATTTTGCGTATTATTTATGCTTTTAAGAGTTTAATTCTTCATTTGAATATATATGTTTGTTTTCTTTAAATCCATGTTGGGGTAATTATATTAGTTATCGGTAACTGCTGCTACTAAATATGTAAGGTCTTCTTTAAACTGACAATAATATACGTTTTCATTCCTATCAGGGAAAATGGATACCTAACTTTTGAACTTAAAGGTCTACCAGGGAAATTGTGATAAGAAATAGTATGAGAAGTATAGTTGAATAGAGAGTGCACTTATCAATTTTAGTAGTGCGGTGAAGGAGTTTTGTTCTAGTAATCCGATTCTTTTCTTAGTTTTCTTCTCTTTTCACAATTCTTCAATTTATGTGGTGCAAAGCATCAATAGGTTAACTCTTTGAATGCTCTTGCTCAGCTGTACTCATTTACTAGTGTATTGATTAGTTCGTTTTAAAAGTCAAAGTTATATGTTGATTGAAGCGCTTCCATACTTCATGGTTGTAACACATAATAACCGCAGATAGATCCCTTTGAAAAGTATTAAAATGAAATAGAGGATAGTGTTGTTTTAGTGTAAAGGCTTGAGGTCTGTCAGACTTGTATAAAATTGTCGTTACTTGGTACTTTCTGTACTTGGAATTTTAAATTCTTAGAACAGTTAGTAAAACCCATACTTTCTGTGCTTTCTGTTGATGGGATTCTGTAGGCGTTTCTCTGAAATTTGATGGGCCACAAGAGGCGATAATACATTTGATCTAACATGGGATACACTTATGTTAGGAAAGGGGGAAAGGTGGAAGCTTTCGTTAAAGTGTAATGCTTTTATTACCTGCAGCATCATTAGGGAAGAAATAGGATGCACACGCAAAAACTATTTGCTCTGGAATTTCTTGGTGCGTGTTGATAGTTTTGCTTCTTCAACAGACTTACCTCATCATATTTAACTTTCTTAAGGTATTTTAGGTGTATAAATTGTTGAGGAAATGCTGGTGGTTGATAGCATAGGAATCGAAGCGAAGATATATAGGAACCTGCTTTTCCTTCCACCAAGGTGAATTATCTGAATGTTATTCATTAGTTACATGAAGACAGGCAGTATAACATTTATACAAATAGCACCACGCAATCCAACGTAGTATTGCCCAGTTTGCTTGTGTACCAAAACTAGAAGAATGCTGTATAACTTAAATTAGAAGAACTTTATTTTCTCATGTTGGCCAAACTGAAAATCCATGTAAAAGCTGAATTAAGGTTGCCTAGTGTCGCATGTGGTCAGCAACTCAGAGTGGGATGTAGTAATCCCGTTGTCTGACTGCGAGTTCATAATGGCTCTGTTGTTAGGCTCTGAGCAGGCTAGTGCTTCTCAGGCCCTTCATTAACTTCTTTGTGGAAGAAAATGTCGGAGAATTGATGCTCTGATCCACCCAAATACCTCTTGGCTGAACACTTAAACATGTTAGGCCATGTAGATTACTAATCTGACTTCACGTGTCAGATTGTAACTTTTCTAAATTATTGGTTGCTGCTGATGTTTAGGAGAATTTTAATTGGTTTGCTTTTTGCTTTTGCTAAGAAGCTTCCTTTGTATTTTTTGTTGACACAGGTGTAATGGAGATATCATTGTTAAAGGATCTGCTGAACGACCTCTCTCAATTTAACAACTTATCTTCTTCGGACAACATAAAATCTGAACCAGTTCAAAAATATTACATAAAGATAAATGAGATAGTGAAGCTTTTGAAGCCGATACTTGATTTAATTGTTGATTCACAGATAGCTTCAGATGAACAGCTAAATAGTTCATTAAAAATGCTGGATGAGCTTATTAACGAATCCAGGGAGCTTTTCGATAGCTGGCATCCGATGACGAGTAAAGTTTATTTTGTACGTTACATAATTTGCACTCAAAATCATGCTGTTATTACACAAATTACTTCCCAAGCTCTACTGGTTGCCGCGGCTAAGCATCTGAGAGAGTCTGGTGATATGAGATCTGGTTGCATTTGCATTGCTGTTTTTTTTTTTCCTGGAAGTCACCTTGCTGACTTTCACATAGTTATGATGTTGCTGTCTGAACTACTTAAGTTACTGGCATTTAGCTTATTCACCAGAGACTTCATATTGTGTTGCTAATCATGTATCTTGATAGGTGACAAGTACGTGAGTATATAAAGGGTGAAATACTGCTGTTATGACCACACACCTTTGACAAAGCTAGGGTCCTAGGGATGTATATAATCAGTTGGATTTTCTACTTACTATATTTTTTTGTCCAGGTTTCCAACTGCAGGATAGTCATTAGGAGATAACTCATAAGTTAGTGAGAACGTATTATATTTTTTAGCCAATGCTTAATTTTTAATGCTAATTCAACTTCAAGCATCACAATAAATATAACAACTTGTGATACACTTGGGTATTGTAGATTGATGTAGCATGACCGGTGTGGGAATCATATTTCAAACTCTATTAATTTACTGAGGCATTTCACATCATGTTTTCCCATAAAATTTACCCAGAAATAAAGGATGGAGCAACAACATGGTGCAGTATAAGCTTGGATTACTGCATTAACACAAAATAGATATAACCCTTGTCTGTTTCCTACCTGTCTTAGTTTTATTGTTTGCAGTCACGGTTAATGGTGCCAAGTCGTTTGTTGTTACTTTCTTTCTCTTGGTTCTCCATTAATATAAAGTAGTTATTGCTAATAAAGGGGTGATTATGACAAGTAAAAGTCTTGAATATCTAAAGGGTCAGTAAAGTGTACCGGGACGGATAGTTTGAAATTTTCTGCTTAGATTGCTATATTAGTAAATTGGTTTTGTATGGTCAGAAGAGTTGAGTATTACAGCTCTCTGGAAATCTTAATTTGAACTAAGTAAGCATACAAATTTAGTAGTTACTATTTAATGTAAGGGTTTGTATTTGAAATCGTACCTGCTGTCTCTGTGTTGAAGTTCGATTCAAGAAGTCATGTATTGTTGGTATTCTTAACGAATGAAATTCTTTAGTGCTCGAAATCCAGGATTAGCTAGCTTTTCCCTCAAGCTTCTTGCTTACAGACAAAGACTAGATGAACCGCTTTTTTTGTATTTGATTATTCTCATAGAAGCTACCTGTAATAAGCAAAATGTTAAGAAAATGGTACTTTTCCACCAGGGTTTCATATACATGGAGATTTTTGAGTTAATTGGTATTACTGAATTGATATATGTAAGTTTGTCATACTTGTATTAGGAGCTGGAAGTTATTGAAATCTTTTATAAAATATGTAGTCAGCATATGTTAGTGCAGAAAGAGATTTGTGGTTGAGGTAACAGTTAGGATACCATGGTCGGGATTCTTGGCATGTCATAAATTATGGGTTTTTTCCCTTTTCAATATCGTGCAGTGACTAACAGAATTACCCCTGTGATTGAATATACAGTGAGATTCAACGAGTCCTTATTGAAAAAAAATATTGGCAGGGAAACAATTTCGACTCTGCACGTACAAATTTTACCATTGTTTTTACAAACGGGCGGTGCTTGTAGTGTACTTTATACTGTTCATTTTTCGATAGATGTAGACCCAATTATGTAATATGTATATACATTATTTTGGTATGATAGATTTGTTGCGCAATTCCAGAATGACTTGTCTATTTAAATTTGGGAACTTGAAGAAATCTTAGCATTCATCTGTCAGTAACTTTGTGCCATCATTTAGAGGTGGATCAACCAGCACTGGTGCCCACATTTTGATCTAATATGTTTGTTTTTGCCTGATTCTTTGATTCTTCCCACTTGAGTATCTTCATCAAGATCTTCTTCCGCTAACCAAACTGACATCATTTGATTATTTCTCCAGGTTAATCAGATCGAATCACAGTTAACAACTACTCGTGCTTCTTGTCTGGAGGTTCTCCGAAGGGTGAACGCATTGGAACAATACATGCCTGCCGATTTGACATCAGCATCAATTGAGGTAATACTTATTTTGGTCTCAGTTATGTATACTGTGAAAAGAGTATATATTTTTTCATCAAAATTTGTTTGGTTTTTCAAATTAGCTGAAAATTTTCAGTTACTCAAAATGTGGTGCTCAAGAGTCTATAAGTTATTAACCACCATACAGCTTTGTGTGTTGCTGTTGGATCCTTATGCTGCTATTTCTTACTGATGTATCAAATGAATGCAGTGCAAGCTGCCTTAAAAAATAATATGTTTTCTGGCATTCACGTTTGAACATGATTTACTGCAGCTTTGTATGCAAAAAATTCAAGGAATTGGTTACGAGCATACATCAAATGTTATTAAAGATGCTATAAGAGATTTACTGGAGAATTCTCTCCCCAGGTCCGAGAACCTGGTCAAGATTGCAGATGCCCTGAGCTTAAAATCAAACCAAGAACTGCTAATGGAGGCTGTGGCCCTTGAAAAGGTGAAGCTGCAGGCCGAGCTAGTTGAAAAGGATGGAGAGGCTGAGCATATCGGAAATATGATTGCTCTTGTCACCCACATGCATGACCTCCTTGTTAAGATAAAACAATCTCAGAGTAATGCTGCAGTCCCGATACCTGCTGACTTTTGTTGTCCCATCTCATTGGAGTTGATGACAGATCCAGTGATAGTTGCATCAGGACAAACTTATGAACGGCTTTTCATCAGGAAGTGGCTTGATCTTGGTCTCACAGTTTGCCCTAAAACCCGCCAATCTCTGGCACACACAAATTTAATTCCTAATTACACTGTGAAGGCACTAATTGCAAACTGGTGTGAGTCAAATAACGTCAAACTTCCTGATCCTGTAAAGTCTGTTAGCTTAAACCAGCCTGCAGCCCTTCTTGCTCGAACAGAATCCAGTCTCAGAGACTCAAATGTGCTTCCCCCACATGCATCCACTAGAACCAGCTATCCAAGGTCACCTGAGTCAATCAGGTCCACCGGTTCACCATATAAGAGTTTGTTCTCATCTAATGGAGCCCTCCGAGAGAGAGCTTCTCCATCACATCCCCGTTCAGCCTTGGATGGTAACGTGAGTAACAGAAACGTAAATGGTTTCGAGTTGGACGTTGGTAGAACGTCGTTAGGAAGCTCTGGGGAGAGGGAAACCAATTCAGAAGATAAAAATATTGGTTCCGGTGGGCACACTTCAGTGTCATCTAAAATGGCATTTTCTGATGCCAATGGGGCTAACGAACAGTTTAAGAGTCATAGTCGAAGTGCCTCAGTTTCCAGCGTAGTTTCAGATAGAGGTTATTGCGAAGGAACTCATGAGGGAGCTAATGAGGGCTCACGGGTGTCTAGCGATCTTGCTCGCTATAGCAGTGATGCTTCTGGTGAAGTTATGTCAGGTTCTCTTGCTCCAGCTTCCACGGCCCCACATGCAGAGCCGGAGTTAACATCTCGATTTGCGGAGGCTCGGTCTAGAAGCCAAACCATCTGGCGCCGGCCAACCGAAAGGTTTTCCCCAAGGATGACTTCATCTCTCTCTACTATAGATACAAGAGCTGATCTTACTGGCCTTGAGACCCAAGTTAGGGCATTGGTCGAGGATCTGAAGAGTACCTCAGTTGATTTACAGAGAGCTGCAACATCAGAGCTACGTCTTCTTGCGAAGCACAACATGGATAATAGGATTGTAATTGCAAACTGTGGGGCAATAAGCTTGTTAGTCAATCTTCTTCGATCAGTAGATTCAAAAATTCAAGAGGATGCTGTAACTGCACTTCTCAACTTGTCAATTAATGATAACAATAAATCTGCAATTGCAAATGCTGATGCCATTGGACCCCTCATTTATGTTCTCGAGACTGGCAGCGCGGAGGCAAAGGAGAACTCAGCGGCAACTCTTTTCAGTCTCTCTGTTGTTGAGGAAAACAAGATTAGGATCGGTCAATCTGGAGCAATCAGGCCTCTGGTGGAGTTGTTAGGAAATGGGACTCCTCGAGGGAAAAAAGATGCTGCAACAGCGTTGTTCAATTTGTCTATTTTCCACGAAAACAAGGCTCGAATTGTTCAAGCAGGTGCAGTCAAGTATCTTGTTGAACTAATGGACCCAGCTGCTGGGATGGTTGATAAAGCAGTTGCTGTTTTGGCAAACCTTGCAACAATACCTGAGGGAAGGAGTGCGATTGGTCTGGGAGGAGGGGTTCCCGTTCTTGTTGAGGTTGTTGAACTAGGTTCTGCGAGGGGAAAGGAGAATGCAGCCGCAGCCTTGCTACAACTTTGCACAAATAGCAATAGATTCTGTAGCATGGTTCTTCAAGAAGGAGCTGTCCCACCATTGGTTGCTCTATCACAGTCAGGCACACCCCGAGCGAAAGAAAAGGTACACTGCTTTTCTATCTGACAAAAACACTTTAGCTACTCCAATTCTGCACAGACACATGTGAAAACTTCAAGGTGTTCTAAGGTAAAAGCATGTGGCTCACCATTGCGTTGAGCTTGAGTCCAGAATTTGTTGCTTACATCATTGACGGCATACATTTCGATATTCCTGTATGCTTATGCATATCTGATGTTTAACCTCCCGTGGCTTAAACTCCCAAACTGTCTCAACCAACTATTTTGAAACCTGTATATTCGAGTTTCATCAAGTTATTGAGTAATCTTTTGCATCCTAGCACCATAATGGGGTACATCTCTGCGTGCATTGTAGTCTGTAAGTCCATGCCCGTAATCACGTGATGAAATTTCACGTAAATACTATTTAAGAAAACACACCAAACATAGTATCTTTACAGGAATTAAACCACTCTGTGGCTTCCAGTACACCATTACAATTGAATTTTTGCAGGATTTATCATCTACGAAAAGTTCCTTGTGGGAACCGCAAATTAGTTGTTTCAATCTGTTCATGTGGTTTTTGCTCAGGAGAAATCAGCTTCCATAGCTAATGAAAATTGAATTCATGGTTAGTTTATTTGCAACTCTGCAAGGATGGTTTTCTTGAAAACCTTGCTTAAATAGGCTACTACTTGGCCCATAGATGACACAGGCTCATAGTTTGGCATATAGACAACAGGAGCAGGCTACTCTTGTTCTTTGTAGAAGAGAATAGTGTTTCAATTTTCAAAACCTCATGTTTAACAGTAAATATAATGGCATACAAAGCTTTAACTTCCTTATATTATAGAGCTTTGCTACCTAGTGGCTAATGGTTACTGTTCATTTTTAATCATATTTATCATCTCCATTTATTCAGATCATCCTATGTCAATATGCTGAGGCCTTTTACCCAGTCGATAATGGATTAGATTACTATGCACTGGAATGCACCTGTGCATATTTGAGTGAATATTCTGTGGCTGTGATCATCATGATACTAAAATCATGATATGTGTGCTTAAATTGTGTAAAAAAATTAAGTAAATTTTCTTCTCGTAGAGGCTATCCTTGGACAAGTCCTGCTATATGCTCAAAAAACAAGCTCTTGAGATAAAGTGTGTTCTCCCTTTACCGATAGATTGCGTTGTTTAGCCACTGTTTCAAAATCCTAAAATTGAGATTTTTTTTTCGTGGATAATTGCAGGCACAAGCGCTTCTTAGCTACTTCAGAAATCAGCGACATGGTAATGCCGGGAGAGGTTGATCATGACCATAACTGATAGCATTGGTGGTTAGTTCAACCTTGTGATTTGGGAGTTTCTATAAATACTTAAAGTCCATGGTGATATAATACTGTATGCATTTAAGGGGTCTTCTTGAGACATTGCTTGTTTGTAAAAAACTCAAAAAAGAAAAGCTTGTGGCTGGGGAGAGGGAGGGAGGGAGGAGATGATTGAAGCCCATTAATGTATTCTTGTATATGCAGCGGCAGATTGCAAATATGGAGGGTTACAGTCCTGAATGTGAGTGATCTAGGACAGGTAAGTCTCGTCTGTTTATTGGGGTTACTATATTGAAATATACTGAAGGTCGGTTACTATATTGAAATATTTGCCGAATTTGTTTATTGGGGTTCTTATCTTCGTAATTGTTATTTTTCTTGTATTGAATGTTCCGCGGGTTCCTTTTCCTTGTATACGAGTAGCTTATTCTCTTTCATGTCATTTTGTATAACCTGTTTTTGTCACTTAGCATGTTGCTGGAGAAGCAGTGTGTGTATTTTTTATCTGTAATCCCCAGTGAATGAGTAACATCATCTTGGATGAAATTCATAAACTAATAAATAACATCAGTGTGTGTTAAAATGTAAGTAACGGAATTTGAACCGTCAATATTTAATTTTAATTTTGATTTAGCTGTGATCACCCTAAGATGATCATCTCATGGCTATTGAGAATGAATCAACTCAGATGGTTCTATTTTTCAATCTCTCTGACTTGTTCCCATGGAACCAAGGTCGAAAAGATTGAAAAAAGTCAGTCATTCAGAACCGCTGATGAAGGATTCCTCGACAAGTTAAGATTTAGTAATCCTTTTTAGAAATCGAATGGATTCGATCTTTGCGTAATTCTTTTTAGAAATCGAATGGATTCGGTCTTTGCATACGCGAGGTCTTATACATATGCGAGGAAGGTAAGCGTAATCAAAAAAGAAAGAAGATGAGTTCTTCTTTCTTTTATCACTTAGGAGCTGTGCGAGATGGAAATCTCATGCACGGTTTTGCATGAGAGAAAGAAGCGAGGAATCCTCTTTTGGACTTTGATTCTCCCATTCTAATTGTTGCTTTTCTTTCTGTTACTTTGAAAGTAGCTGTTTCGGCTTCAATCACTCGAATTTTCGATAGTCCTTTTATTTCTCATCAAAGGAAGGACATCTTCTTCTGGAAACCATAGCTATTCTTAGCATGATATTGGGGAATCTCATTGCTATTACTCAAACAAGTGAAGTGTATGCTTACATATCCATCCATAGGCCAAATTGGGTATGTAATTATTGAAATTATTGTTGACTCAAATGATGGATATGCAAGCATGATAACTTATATGATATTCTATATCTCCATGAATCTAGGAACTTTTACTTGCATTGTATCATTTGGTCTACGTACCGGAACTGATAACATTCGAGATTATGCAGGATTATACACGAAAAATCACTTTTTAGCCCTCCTTTTAGCCCCATGTCTCTTATCCCTAGGAGGTATCTCTCCACGAGCAGTTTTTTTTTGGAAAACTTTATCTATTCTGGTGTCAAGTCGAAGCCGGGAAAGGATTTACAGATGTTATAAAGGTCAGTTGAGCGGTTCATGGCTATGTGATAATAGATCTAAACACTTGCCCCTGATCGACTTCCATATCATAATTGCTCTAGTAAATAACTAAACAAAATATATAGCCGGGAGATAGGAAGGAACAAAAGTAGTTATAAATAGATTTCAGAAGTTCACTAATTACTTGACTGTTGGCAGGTTTCTTTGTATGTGTTGTCCGGGAAGAGGAGGACTTAATGATTATTCGTTCGCTGGAACCAGAAGTTTAAATTTTGGTGGATCGGGATCCCGTAAAAACTTGTTTCGAGGAATGGGCCAGATTAGGTCATTTTTTAAGAACAATAGCTAAAGGCCCTGATACTATCACTTGGATCTGGAACCTACATGCCGATGCTCACGATTTCAATAGCCATATAAGTGATTTGGAGGAGATCTCCCGAAAAGTATTTAGTGCCCATTTCGGTCATCTCTCTATCATGTTTCTTTCGATGAGTGCCATGTATTTCCACGGTGCCCGTTTTTCAAATAATGAAGCATGGCTAAGCGATCCTACTCATATTAGACCCAACGCTCAAGTGGTTTGTCCAATCGTGGGCCAAGAAATATTGAATGGTGATGTGGGTGGTGGTTTCCGAGGAATACAAATAACCTCTAGATTTTCTCAGATTTGGAGAGCGTCTAGAATAACTAGTGAATTGCAACTCTATTGTACTGCAATTGATGCATTAAAATTTGCGGCGTTAATGCTTTTTGCTGGTTGGTTCCATATGAGTTTGAAGATGCACATCCGTTTGTAGTCAGCATTAGCATGTTTAAAGGGAAAAAACAAAGAGAAACGACGTAAAATGCATATGCTCCTGAACTCGCAGCGCTATCAACCCGACCCGCTTTTGTTCGGTTCGTTTCCCTGGCAAGTTGAGCCGTTAGTACACTATCAATTAGTTTAAGTTTCTGTCAAAACTAGTATGTAACCCGTGCTACGCACCGGGTCTGTGGGGACTAGTTTTTTCGGTGTGGCGGGGCTTCGTCCCGCACCCGTGGATCAGATGGTTTAAAACCTAATTTTTTGTTACTTAGTTAGAACAGCTAATTACGATACTAATAATAACAATTGTCCTGTTATTATTATTTTTTCACACACCTTTTGGCTATATAGTAAAAATTATTTTGATCTTTTTTGATAGGGTAATAAAATCTTCTCATTCACAGCAAATGTTAATTATAACATAACATGTGACTTTCAATCAAGGCAAACAAACCCGCTGTATACTATAGTATATGTTGTTGCCTAACTGGATATGATTTATAAATGAGGTAGGATCCCTTCATACTTTTATTACCACACTATTTCACACATTGGATGTTGTTTTTGTGAATAAAAACCAAACCATAACGGATCTGAAGATAATATTTTGAGAATATGCTTGTTAGAGCATTGCTCGGTCGAACTCGCACGCATTGCTATCTCAAGTATGTTTGTAAATGTTAGTGATCAAACTATAAGTCTTGATTTCTAGTCTACTATAGCTAAGTCTCGGACTAGGATAGAAAGTGTAGTTGAGCTCAAGAACTCCATGGCAAATCATCATACAAGACGAAGAACTACTCAAGGAACTGGTGGAACTTCATCGATAAAAAGGTATGTGGAGACTTGAACTTATCTATCACTCAAAAGTCTATCTACTCTATCTCCTATCTTGAGACAAAAGTCGTTTTGCTATATAGACTTTGATTATACACATTTGGTATTTCGAGCCGAGTTTATGTCGCCTATCTATTTCTCGAAATATGTGTTGGTAAGCTTTCGATTTAACCAAGTTCATCTTTACCTAGTGACGGAAGTCATGTCATGTTTCAATCACTTTGAAAATTGCCCCGACGAAAAATGGTTTGTGAAATGAGAGTTTAGATTATATAACCAATTATGGATATAAGCATTGTTGTGGAAACACATATATGTATAAGTCCTTATTCCTTGAACCGAAGTTTGCGAACTTTGTTGATCAAGAGAACCAGAACAAGAGTCGTGAACTAAGTCTGTGAACCCAGTCCGCGAACTGGTGGAAGTTCTCGACCCGAGAAAATATGATGGAGTTTGAGAACTCCTTCCGGGAACTTAAGTCCGCGAACCCAGTCCGCGAACTTGAGTTAGGTTATATCTAAAGACGATTGTTTGTGAACTCATGTTTATATAAACTAAGGAATGCTAATTGCAAACCGTGGCTAAAAAGTTCATGAATCGATTCGAGTGAATCAAATCATTTTTGCTTCGATTGTGTCTTTTGTAGTTACATAATATTTCCTTGCAATTGAACAAATCTCTAACTAGTTCATTTGAGTCACTTGAACTAGTTATGGTGAAGATGAATATGGTTGATATGAAAATGCTCATATGGCTAACCATTTGGTTAACTATTGTTGAACCAACAAATGTACATGTTTGGGTACGGTTACACAAACCTAGAAACGTGCATTTCATTTGTGTGTAACAATCTACGTTTTCGATCTAACGGTTGAAAGATATTAGCTTGAATTTAATCAGGTTTTCATATAACGGTAAATATTGAATGCTTTGTTACCAAGCTAACATTGATTGCAAACCCTGATTTGAAAGACTATATAAGGGAGAACTCTAGCAACTGTGAAACCTAATCCCCACACCTTACATGTGATACTAGTTGTATAAGCTAGAGTCGATTCTCCTTAAACCTTTAGTTTTTTCTTCTAAACCAGGTTAACAACTTAAAGACTTCATTGGGATTGTGAAGCCAGACCGATACTACTTTCTCGTAGTTGTGTGATCTGATCTTGCATATTCTATCGTACGAGTACAATCGTAAGGATTGGCTTGAGATTGATATCTCCGATAGGCAAGATATAAAAGTAGTCACAAACATCTTCGTCTTCTCGTTTATGATTCCACAATATCTTCTTTCGCCATTGTTGATGGTGGTTTTTAGCTTAGGGTTAAAATCGTAAAACCTTATTCAGACAGTGACGTCACACTTGAGTAATAATGTCGCCACTAGCACATTTATTGAACCATTCAACATGTATGCGTAAAATTACCGGGGTACCTTTTTGATATGCCATGCTCCACGGCAGAGCCCTCGGTACTGACTGACATCATCTCTGCACATGCCAGCCGCGCATGCTAGCCAAACGTGCCAATCACGCGTGCCACATATTTTAAACTAGGGTTTCGCCACGCTAAACCCTAATAGCCATATCTCTTTGCCAAAAGCATGCCAACCGTGCCAGCCGCACCACCGCGCCAATGGCATGCCATGCCAGCCACATCTCCGCGCCAAGGGCATGCCAACCATGCCAGCCACATCTCCGCGCCAAAGGCATGCCAACCATGCCAGCCGCACCACCATGCCAATGACATGCCATGCCAGCCAAATCTCCGCGCCAAAGGCATGCCAACCATGCCATCCGCACCACCGTGCCAATGGCATGCCATGCCAGCCACATCTTCGTGCCAAAGGCATGCCAACCATGTCAGTCGCACCTCCACTCCAAAGGCATGTCAACCATGCCAGCCGCACCACCGTGCCAACGGTATGCCATCCACACCTCCGCGCCAAAGGCATGCCAACCATGCCAGTTGCACCACCGTGCCAACGGCATGCCAGCCACACCTCCGCGCCAAAGGCATGCCAACCATGCCAGCCGCACCACCGTGCCAACGGTATGCCAACCATGCCAGCCACACCTCCGCGCCAAAGGAATGCCAACTATGCCAGCCGCACCACCGTCCCAACGGCATGCCATCCACACCTCACGCGCCAAAGGCCTAACCATGTCAGCCGCACATCCATACCGACCATGCCGCTGGCTGCCAAAACGGAGGGTTGCAACAGTCAACGGCTACCCTTCCCTCTGAGATGCAAATCTCAGCCGTACAAGTTCACCACCAAACGCGTGGCAACTTCTGGCCCAATGCCAAATTCCACAGTTTATGCCAAAACCCTAATTTGGTCGGTACTAAAACATGCCAAAGCCATGCCGGCCATGCCTCCATGCCATTGGCTGCCAAACGGAAGGTTGCAACAATCAACGGCTACCCTTCCCTCTGAGATGCAAATCTCAGCCGTAAAAGTTCGCCACCAAACGCGTGGAAACTTCTGGCCCAATGCCAAATTCCACGGTTTATGCCAAAACCCTAATTTGGCCGCGCCTAAAACATGCCAAAGCCATGCCGGCCACGCCTCCATGCCGCTGGCTGCCAAACGGAAAGTATCCACAATCAACGGCTACCCTTCCTCCTGAGATGCAAATCTCAGCCGTCCAAGTCCGCCACCGAACTAAAAGACTTGTGACGACTTTTTTGACCACAATGCAAAATTCTTTGGCTTGTGCCACATAACCTAACTTTGGCCATGCCGCCATCCCTACTGAATTCTTCCTGAGTTTTACTGTCGGCTGTTTTCACCCCCTAAACGAGACTAAAACCTAAATATTCACCCATAGGGAGATAGAAAATTCTTTTTCGATCATAATGGAGGGGCAGACCGTCAAAATCCAAGTCCGTACGGGAATTCTACAACGATTCTAGTAAATGATGCTAATTAGGGTTTCGGCATGTCAAACCCTAATTTAGACAAAGCCGCACTTTGCCAGCGGCTCCATTCCAAGCCTCAAGCGATTCCCTTCCAAGCCTAAAGCGACTCCCTTCCAAGATGCACACTGTCAGCGCCTCTCTTCCAAGCCGCAAGCGACTCCCTTCCAAGCCGCACACTGCCAGTGGCTCCACTTCACGCCAAAGCTATGCCGACCATGCAACCATGCCGCTGGCTGCCAAACAGAAGGTTGCAACAATCAACGACTATCCTTCCTCCTGAGATGCAGATCTCAGCCATACAAACTTGCCATGAAACGTCTTGTGGCAATCTCTTGGCTACGGTGCCAACTCTTGGCCACGGTGCAAAAACCCTAATTTGGCCTCGGTGCCAAATACCTAATTTTGCCACGCCAAAGCCATGCCTCCATGCCGCTGGATGCCAAACGGAAGGTTGCAACAATCAACGGCTATCCTTCCTCTTGAGATGCAGATCTCAGCCGTATAAACTTTCCACCAAAGGACTTGTGTAAATCTCTTGGCTACGGTGCCAACTCTTGGCCACGGTGCCAAAACCCTAATTTGGCCACGCTAAAGCCGTGCCGGCCATGCCTCCATGCCGCTGGCTGCCAGACGGAAGGTTGCAACAATCAACGGCTATCCTTCCTTATGAGATGCAAATCTCAGCCGTACAAGCTCGCCACTGAACCAAACGACTTGTGGCAACCTTTGGCTACACTGCCAACTATTTGGCCACGACACACACTTAGCTATGCCAGTTCTTTGGTCACGACACCAAACCCTAATTATCCACGCCAAGAGCATGCACAAGCCATGCCAGCACCGTGACCACGCCACTGGCTACCAACGAAAGGCAACCACAATCAACGGCTAACCTTCATCTCAAGATCCAAAATCTCGGCCTTCGAAGGTCACCACCGAACCGGCAAGCCTCTCAATCTTAACTTTCCGAACAATATCAACATGCTACACGTTTTCCACGAAAACAATCGAGACATCAAAACATGTCACAAACTGGGGGATGCTCATCGGGTATTGGTATGACAGTTTACAGCGTAGGGCGTACACTACGCCCGTTACAAGAAAGTGTCATAAGAGTGAGGCGGTTAGTAAATACAAGGAGTAATGGTGAAACGTTTCCTTCATTATGGAAATATCAATTCCAGGCGTTACCCGTTACCGCTTTCTTCCATTTACTCAACTGTTTCCACTTGTTACGAGACCAGGGTACGTTTCATTGCGACTTGTATAAATAGGCCTCACCTATTTCCACCAAAGACAAGTTTTGGTCAGGTGAATACAACACTCAGAAATCACTTGTTAGCTTTCCCATCTGTTAGCTTTCCACTTTCTGATATAAGTCGTCAAACAACTACTCTTCCCGAATCAACTATTATGGTCTCAACACTCTCTTCGCTTCCCTCCCTAGACCAACCCTTCTCCTTCAGTTTGTGACTGAAGCAAGTATGGAACGGCCATTTCTTGGTTTAGGCCGGATTTGTACAGATTGATCTCTCGAATCAAAGTACTCCCTTGTAGTATATTGTTTAGGGTTTAGACTCATTTCTCACCCACACACTCGAAATTACCGAAATCAGCAGAAACTATTTTCACCCTCAAACAATTATCGACCACGGTGGGAGATTAATCTCTCGGTTACAATATCAATTTCCAATTCCCGATTCATTCTTCAACCCAGATTCTAAGATGGTGAAAGAAAACGATCCGTTCGGGGATCAATGGCTCAGTCACCAAACGGCTCAGTTACTAGTTATCACACGACAAGGGGTGACTGGGGACTTCTAAGATGGTGAAAGCAAACGATCCGCTAGGGTATCAATGGCTCAGTCACCAAACGGCTCAGTTATCAGTTATCACACGACAAAGAGTGACTGGGGACTTCTCACGGTCAGGATGGCGTCTCCCATAAAACTATAGCGGACATGCCTATGGCTAGGGTTTGCACCAACAACAGAAGAGCAAACAAAAAGAATAAACACGGAGAGACGTACCTGGAATATGTCCGCCTGCTTTATTGCTACCACTCTTCCGCTAACACCAAGACATAGAAACAAAGCTAATAATACGAGTGCTAACAGCTTGCATCCTTCCAGCGCCGGCAGCTTGATCTTTTTAAGCGCTAATAGCTTGCGCCCTTCCAGCGCCCGCAACTTGCATCTCTTCCTGCGCTAACAGCTTGCATCCTTCCAGCACCGGCAGCTTGCATCTCTTCCAGCGCTAACAACTTGCGTCCTTCCAGCGCCGGCATCTTGCATCTTTTACAGCGCTAACAGCTTACATCTTTCCAGCGCCAGCAGTTTGCACCCTTCCAGCGCAACTATTCCGCCCATAGCTGATTGCACCAACAGCTTCGCGTCCCAAACCGAGCCAACGACGTTGATGGCTCACCGAGCCAAGATGACGCACGCCGAACCAATGCTAGCGGATCCACTTCAAAACCAACACTGGCGGCTCCATGTCAAGCCGACGCCAACAGCTCACGTCCTAGCCAGCAGCACCATGGGCCATTCCTTAGCCGGCCGGGGCAGCGTCATCCTCCTTTCCATAGCCATCCAGAGCACCGTCTCACAGAACAAGTTGCAGTGCTACCGCTACCGATCAGTAGCCAAAGTTGCAGCGCTGACGGCGACACCCAATGACCAAACCAAATTTATGCAAATCCGCGAATGCAAGGATCACAGATTCTTCATGCCTCCTAACAAAGTGATATTAATACGCCACCTGTCAACACCAGCGACGCAGAAAATGTCCCTTCAGGCGTTACACCTCCGATCACCAGAGCCAGAGACGCTTCCACCACCCCCAACGTTTCTTCAAGTGTGACAGCTCCAACCGTCACCAGAGCCGCTGCTACTCCACCATCATGACGAGAGATTGGAGGAGCCATAAGAAGCCGACCTCCTTTTACCACTGTTGATTTGATGGAAATATGAAAGGATCTCGTAAGTCTCAGACATACATGGACACAACTCAGAAAGAGATACCTATTTTCCTCAAGACACTAACGGAGCGTCCACCACAAGAGTCACGTCAACCCCAGATGGAGATGGCAAGGAATATTGTTAACATCCGGTGCAGGCACTTCAGCAGGACGTGCGTTTATAGATGAAGAGGCTCGCGTTGCTCTTGAACGCCAAGTATAAGGGAGTCAGCAATCCAATTTCATCACACGTGAAGATCAGGAACGACTTCTCCAAAATCAAGGAAAAGAAAATAAGCAACCCTCATGAGTTCACAAAAACTCTCTTCCCGTCAGGAGCTGCATGATTTTCGGGGACTTCGCCCACAAAATTGTGTTGTCTATGATGAAACACTTATATGAGATTCTATATTTCCCCAAGGTGCAGCGTCAAGACATATTTACAGCCCTCAACCGCACTGCATCAGGAAAGCAGCTGTTTCCAGCCAGAGAAGCCGTTCCCAAACCCCAACCTCTCCTGGAAAGCACGATTGATAGATGGAACTAGGGACTCCTAACTACTATTCTCTTGAAGGGTGTTCAGTTTGACAACACGCTGATTGACGCAGCCGCTCCGCTTCAACGTCCTACAACAGCGTCTCTGCTTCAACGTTCGCTCCATCAACCGCTCCGCTTCAGCGTTCTCTCCATAAGCTGCTCCAGGATCCGAAGCCGAAGCTTCAGTGTTTGGATCCTTAAGTTTCAACGTCCTCTCCAAGAGACGAAGTCGCTTCAACGTCGCTCCCTCCTGCAAAGGGTCTTTCCACCACTCTCCCCATGTCAAGGATCATGATCGCAGCCAACCAATCTTCGTAGTCATGGACACCTTTTAATCCATTCCGCAAAAACTTGTGATCATGGACAGTTTGCTCGCTTACACATCCAGCCAATCCTTTTACTTCCATGGATGCCCATACAATTCCAGCCAACCTACTTTGTTCCCACGACAATGTAGTCTCTTCTGATTACATCTGCTACCAAGAACTGTTGCCACTCATTTGTTAATACCAGCCAGAGCTTCACCGCAGAAGAGATCACTACAAAGGTAACTCGTACTCCTTCATATTTTAGTTTCATGTGGAAGAAGTAACAAAATCACCAGTACGAACGCACGATGGTGATGTCTTTATGATAGTCAACCCACTGACCATACAAGATGGAAACATGTAAACCATACTTGGGGACTGAGGATCTACATGGAATCCCTTCACTGTCAAAGCTCAGAAGACACAGTCAACCAAAGGCCATAGCCACAACAAGGTCATCTACTCTTCAAGGGTGTAGCGCAAGAATATAATCACCTCTCTGTATAGAATACGCCTTCAATATTTTACGAGGCCGCGGTGGATCCCAAGCCTGCTCAGAGGAAAACAACTTCAAAAACTAAAGAAAAATGCGACTGGGGACTTCTCATCGCAGTCCATCCCGACGACCATCAAAGACTCGTGAGATAGCTCCAGAGACGCGGCTGAAACATTTTCTTGAAGAAACAGAGGGAGCCACGATAAACAACATAACTCTCTCATTCCTACCTCTTCACTATCTAGAATATTTCGTCCATGTGATATCCTGAGCATCCCAGCGTCACATCCAGAAGAGTACAATAAGCTTGTATCAAATCCCGTGGACATGGATTCAAGGAGATGCAATGAAATTAGGCTACACATGGGGACTACCATCATGGGACGCTTTCACTCCCCTCAACCTGGTTATTTCTGATTTCAACATCATCGCTGCCGAAGTTTTACGAGCCGCGGGAATTTCTAAACATAAAGTCGTACATGTGCATCGAAGACTCCAAAGCACGCCACAAAGATACATTCACATATTCGGCCATGCCATCGGATCTAACAGAAATATAACTGGGGACTGCTCACCGCATCCCATTCCATGCGATAGTCCAAGAATCAGAAGCTGGTTCGAAGGATGTCTCTTGGAACAAAGTCCTTGAAGACTTGATAGCAGCACATCGGCAACATAATGTCTCCCAACTCATCTATTTCATCCTATGGCTTCGGAATATTTCTACCATATAATCATCCAAAGCATATCATCATCGCGATCAGAAAGTCCAGACACTGAACAACCTAAAGTCAAGGATGGACCGACAACGCAACCACAATCACCAATATTAGCCCTGACATGATTGTTGCCGAGTATATATTTCATCCAGCCATCCCAAGAATGCAATGAAGTTCGGAAAATTTTGGAATCCACTGGATAGACACTGCAGGCGAAAGCACGGATCCAGACGAGCAACAGAAAGCAGAAGAGGGTCGATACGTCTTTTCATGTGTACGGAGTTTCTAGAGTTTGAACAGAATAAAGATTCCTTCTTGCTCCATGAACGAGAATAGATGACTGGGCGCGACTATGCCACCTCGTTCCCGCAACATCCCTCCTGAATTCTTCCTGAGTTTTTCTGTCGGATTGTTTTCACCTCCTAAACGAGCTCAAAACCTAAATATTCCCGCGATGGAAGATAGGAAATTCTTTTCCGTTCAGAATGGAGGGGCGCACCGTCAAAATCCGAGTTGGTACGAGAATTCTACAACGATTTTAGTAAGGAGCGCTAATTAGGGTTTCAGCATGCCAAACCCTAATTTAGACAAAGTTGCCAGGAGCCATCACCACCGTTTGGTAGCCGAAGTTCCGAAATCAGTTCCCATCCTTCCACGGATCTGAAGCCAGTCATCATCCTTCCACGGAACTGAAGCCAGTCGTCATCCTTCCACGGGACTGAAGCCAGTTTCCAACATTCCGCGGACTGAAGCCAGTTTGCACCTGGACCGAAAAAAGTTTCCACCTCTACCACTCTGCGACAAAGCTAGAAGCACCACGTGAAGAATCTACGCAAAGCCACCAACACAAGAATCACGAATTCTCCTTACCTCTCGTAAAAGGTTAGTCGGATCTTCCTGACCATTTTTTCATGACTTGCCATTTCGATTTTGTCCTTGTCTGTCACCATCTTATGCTTACCTTGCAACAATTCCCTTGTTCCGATCTAAGCAGGGGACTTAATGTTGATGGTGGTTTTTAGTTTGGGATTAAAATCGTAAAACCTTAGTCAGACAGTGACGTCACACTTGAGTAATAATGTCGCCACTAGCAAATTTATTGAACCATTCAACATGTCTGCGTAAAATTACCGGGATACCTTTTTTATATGCCATGCTCTATGGCAGATCCCTCGGTACTGACTGACATCATCTCTGCACATGCCAGCCGCGCATGCTATCCAAACATGCCAATCACGCGTGCCACATATTTTAAACTAGGGTTTCGACACGCTAAACCCTAATAGACATATCTCTGTGCCAAAGGCATGCCAACCATGTCAGCCGCACCACCTTGCCAATGACATGCCATGCCAGCCACATCTCCGCGCCAAAGGCATGCCAACCATGTCAGCCGCACCACCATGCCAATGACATGCCATGCCAGCCGCATCTCCGCGCCAAAGGCATGCCAACCATGCCAGCAACACCACTGTGCCAAAGGCATGCCAACCGCACCACTGTGCCAATGGCATTCCATGCCAGCCACATCTCTGCGCCAAAGACATGTCATCCGCATCACCGCGCCAAAGGCATGCCAACCATGTCATCCGCACCACCGTGCCAACGGCATGCCAACCATGCCAGCCACACCTCCGCTCCAAAGGTATGCCAACCATGCCAGTCGCACCACCGTGCCAATGGCATGCCATGCCATCCACATCTCCGCGCCAAAGGCATGCCAACCATGCCAGATGCACCACCGTGCCAACGGCATGCCAGCCGCACCTTCGCGCCAAAGGCATGCCAACTATGCCAGCCGCACCACCGTGCCAACGACATGCCAGCCACACCTAACGCGCCAAAATCCTAACCAGGTCAGCCGCACCGCCGTGCCAAAGGCATGCCAAAGCCATGTCGGCCATGCCTAATGCTGCTGGCTGCCAAAACAGAGGGTTGCAATAATCAACGGCTACCCTTCCCTCTCAGATGCAAATCTCATCCGTACAAGTTCGCCACCAAACGCGTGGCAACTTCTGGCCCAATGCCAAATTCCATGGTTTATGCCAAAACCCTAATTTGGCTGCGCCTAAAACATGGAAAAGCCATGCCGACCATGCCTCCATGCCGCTGGCTGCCAAACGGAGGGTTGCAACAATCAACGACTACCCTTCCCTCTGAGATGCATATCTCAGTCGTACAAGTTCGCCACCAAACGCGTGGAAACTTCTGGACCAATGCCAAATTCCATGGTTTATGCCAAAATCCTAATTTGGACGCGCCTAAAACATGCCAAAGCCATGCCGGCCACGCCTCCATGCCGCTGGCTTCCAAACGGAGGATAGCCACAATCAACGGCTACTCTTCCTCCTGAGATGAAAATCTCAGCCGTCCAAGTACGCCACCGAACTAAAAGACTTGTGACGACTTTTTTGGCCACATCGCAAAATTCTTTGGCTTGTGCCACCAAAACCTAACTTTGGTCATACCGCCATCCTTCTTGAATTCTTCCTGAGTTTTACTGTCGGGCTGTTTTGACCCCCTAAACGAGCCTAAAACCTAAATATTCTCGCATAAGGAGATATAGAATTCTTTTCAGATCATAATGGAGGTGCGGACCATCAAAATCCGATTCCGTACGGTAATTCTACAACGATTCTAGTAAAGGGCGCTAATTAGGGTTTCGACATGTCAAACCCTAATTTAAACAAAGTCGCATGCTGCCAGCGACTCCCTTCCAAGCTGCACGCTGCCAACGTCTCTCTTCCAAGTCGCAAATGACTCCCTTCCAAGCCGCAAGCGACTCCCTTCAAAACCGCACACTGCCATCGGCTCCACTTCACGCCAAAGCCATGCCGGCCATGCAACCATGCCGCTGGATGCCAAACAGAAGGTTGCAACAATCAACGACTATCCTTCCCCCTGAGATGCAGATCTCAGCCGTACAAACTTGCCACCAAACTACTTGTGGCAATCTCTTGGGTACGATGCCAACTCTTGGCCACGGTGCCAAAACCCTAATTTGGCCACGGTGCCAAATCCCTAATTTGGCCACGCTAAAGCCATGCCAGTTATGCCTCCATGCCGCTGGCTGCCAAATGAAAGGTTGCAACAATCAACGGCTATCCTTCCTCCTGAGATGCAGATCTCATCCGTACAAACTTGCCACCAAACGACTTGTGGTTATCTCTTGACCACGGTGCCAACTCTTGACCACGGTGCCAAAACCCTAATTTGTACACGCCAAAGCCATGCCGGCCATGCCTCCATGCCGTTGGCTGCCAAACGGAAGGTTGCAACAATCAACGGCTATCCTTCCTTCTGAGATACAAATCACATCCGTACAAGCTCGCCACTAAACCAAACGACTTGTGGAAACCTTTGGCTACGCTGCCAACTCTTTGGCCACGTTACACACTTATCTATGCCAATTCTTTGGTCACGACACCAAACCCTAATTAGCCACGCCAAGAGCATGCGCAAGCACCGTGGCCACGCCACTAGCTACCAACGGAAGGTAACCACAATCAACGGCTAACATTCCTCTCAAGATGCAAGCCTATCAATCTTAACTTTCCGAACAATAACAACATGCTACACGTTTTCCACGAAAATACCCGAGACATCAAAACATGTCACAAACTGGGGGATGCTCATCAGGGTATTGGTCTGGTGGTTTACAGCATACGACGTACACTACGCCCATTACAAGAAAGTGTCATAAGAGTGAGGCAGTTAGTAAATACAAGGCGTAATGGTGAAACGTTTCCTTCATTATGAAAACATAAATTCCAGGCGTTACCCGTTACCGCTTCTTCCATTTACTCAACTGTTTCCACTTCTTACGAGACCAGGGTACATTTCGTTGCGATTTGTATAAATAGGCCTCACCTATTTCCACCAAAGACAAATTTTGGTCAGGAGAATACAACACTCAGAAATCACTTGTTAGCTTTCCCATCTGATAGCTTTCCACTTTCTGATACAAGTCGTCAAACAATTACTTTTCGCGAATCAACTATTCTGGTCTCAACACTCTCTTCGCTTCCGTCCCTAGACCAACCCTTCTACTTCACTTTGTGACCGAAGCAAGTTGGGAATGACCATTTCTTGGTTTAGGCCGTATTTGTACAGATTGATCTCTCCAATCAAAGTACTCCCTTGCAGTACATTTTTTAGGTTTTGGACTCGTTTCTCACCCACACTCTCGAAATTATCGAAATTAGCAGAAACTGTTTTCACCCTCAAACAGTCGCGTCGATTAAGATTATTGTGAGGTGATTGATAATACTAGGATGTTCTTCTGGGAATATAAGTCCGGGTTATCAATTGGTTCCTGTTCACCTTGATTTATCAAAAGACGGAACAAAAACTCTTGGGTATTTCTGTGAGAGACAGATTATTCAATTCCACAGATTTTTCTGTGTAATACAAATTTGTTTATTAAAGTCTTCGACTTTGGGTCGTAGCAACTCTTAGTTGTGGGTGAGATCAGCTAAGGGAATCAAGTGCGTAGCATCCTGTTGGAATCAGAGACGTAGGAGCGTAACTGTACCTTGGATCAACTTGAGATTGGTTGGGGTTCAGCTACAGTCCAGAGTTAGTTTGTAGTAGGATAGTGTCTGTAGCGGCTTAATACAGTGTATGTTCAATCTGGACTAGTTCCCGGGGTTTTTCTGCATTTGCGGTTTCCTCGTTAACAAAATTCTAGTGTCTGTGTTATTTCTATTTCCGCATTATATTATTTATCTTTATAATTGAAATATCACAGGTTGTGCGTTAGAATCAATCAATTGGAAATTCGACCTTTGGTTGTTGATTGAAATTGATTGATACTTGAACATTGGTCTTTGGTACCGTTCAAGTTATCTCTCTAGTATTTGATAAAGACTCGCAGATTTCTATTTGCTTGAGTATATATCAAATCGAGAGATTGAGATATAAACTCTTTGATATACTTTTTTATTTAGACTGGGTCTGACTGTCTAGTTGATTCTCTAGAAAGTATATTGGAGTTTGTCCATACAGATTGTTAAGCGAAATATTGGGTGTGGTTGTTGTACCCCCGCTTTTTCAATGCTCCTCTTATTTAAGTTCTATATGTCTACCAAAAATGAGCACATTCCTAAATATAAAACCTCACAATCTATCAGTCTTAATTTCGACGGCCAGAAATCAGTTGATTTTCAACGGCTCATTTTCAAGGTAGTAGATGGTGGGTTATACGTCTCGGAATGCGTTCATTTTCGCTAGGAACCTAGAACTTTATAATAGTAACATATCGCTAGAATATTAGTTTCATATCTGTTACTGTTTGGTTGTTATTCGCGAAAATGACGTCCAATGTGTGAGATAGTTAGTGTGATAATAAAAGTGTGAGGGGATCCCTCCTCTAAACTACACTTTCTACATTGTCTTTGTTGCGGACTAATATGCAAAAATACATTTGAGCAAGAGACAATGCATATCTAACTTTTAGTTTGACTATTTCTGCATGAGAAGCTTCTGCTTGTGCCAAATAATTCGTCTGTTTATCAGTGCCAAAATAAGAGATTGCCATTTATTTATTTATTTCAAATTTTAAAATATCATAATGAACAATAAATTTAGATCTCTCGTTTATTAATTTTTCAATTATGTTGGTTTTGCAAGTAACAGTAGATGGATACGCGTAGCGTCGGCGTTCAGGCCTTGAGCGTGGTGTTCACAGGAAGGTTGTGTTGTGATCTAGGTATGCATTCTAGCCATCTCAAATATTGTACAAAGCGGGTCTTGGTGCAATATCGTCATCCTCATTAGTATGAGTCATGCCTTAAAAGCATCCCTAATCACTGCTTCTTAAATTCTGAAATATATAATCTCCAATTATATCAACAACTGGAAATGACTTCCTCAACTTGAGATTTTTGTATTCCTATCTTGCCTTGAGAGAAACGATTGCATTGCGATTTTACTTAGAATGAAAAGTTATAATATTGCAGATTCTCGTCTGTCACGGAAATGAGTGAAATGTTTCTATTAATATAGTTAATACATCGAAATTAGTTCTCTCAGTTCGACAGACGTTGTTAGGAAGGGAGACAATATCTCTTACGCTAGTCAAGAGATGTGCATTGAAGGCCCAGAATTATCCTTATTAATTTGTTATTTGATTCCAGCTTAATTGATAAATCATTTCCAAGTTAAATCCCTGACTTGATATTGAAGAGTTGTACCTTCTAGGCGGCACAAAAGAATGCACATAAGAACCTTATAAGGTCCAAAGCGGAAAAAGAATTTTCTCTAGCGCTGCTAGATCATATTTGATCTAGCAGCACCTAGGCCAGGCATCTGGCTGTTTATGACATCATTAAACTCTTTAGTTAACCATAGATGTCTTCCGTTTTTAGCTGTCAGTTAACTTTTTTCTTTTCTTTTTTTGTTTCCCGTTCTTTGGTTTGCCATCGTATGTTTAAAGACAAAGGGCATCCAAGATCTTCTATATTGCAGTTTCTCTGTCAGCTTGGGTACATACAGTTCGATCCACAATGAGCTTTCAAAACTTTTTCAAATGTAAACGTCTGTAAAAAAAAAAAAAACTCTCAGCAAAATTACAATAGTTGGTTAATAAGGGTTGTATGCTTCAAATTTCAGCGTGAACTTTATTCATTTTTTATAAAACTCTCATGGTTTCAAAACCTTCATTATGGACGGTACACCTACACTAGCACTGCAACCCGATAACCTCACGTTATTGAAGCAAAAGTACCCACCCTTCTGCGAGCAAGTGTTTATTAGTTTAGTTAGAGTGCACCTCAATCTCACTAAACCATTAAGTTCTATATCAACGCTATAACTTCCAATCCTCTCATAATTATTATAATCCTTAGAGCAACCACAGTCATGAGACGGACCAAATACCAAAAGCCAGACTAAAAACCAAAAATTTTTGGTATTTTGGGTGACCCAAGCGCAGTGGGATAACACCAAATTTGGTGAAGCGTAACTTACACTAACGCCCGATGCCAGACGTAACTTATACTCACGTCTGTTGATGAAGCGGATTTTTATTATGCGTTTGAATGAAACGGAGGTATAATGCCCGCTTGATTGAGGCGCAAGTATAACTAACGCCGGATATGGGACGGCGATGGAAAGTGCGTCTACTGGGACGGAGATGAAAAGTGCGTATCACTCGTACGGAGATATAAAGTGCGTATGTTTCGGGCGTTAATGGATTATGCGTATGTTTCGGGCGTTAATGGATTATGCGTCTGGGTGAGACGTTTATAGAAGAAGCGTCTGAGTGGAGCGTGCATTTAAGAAGCGTCTGGTTGGGGCGTTTAAAGAAGGAGCGTCTGAGTGGGACGTTTGTAATACCTGCGTCTATGTGGGACGTTTGTAATACGTTCGTGTGAGAGGGACGGTTGTAATACGAGCGTCTGAGTGGGACGTCTGTAATACATGCGTCTGAATATGGATTACGTTTCATGTATATGGAAATTGAGCTATGGGGAGGAGTGCTTACATAGTAGGCAGTGACAGTACCGGCGGAATTGCCACGCACAAGCTTAATTTGCATATCGATCTTGCCAAATAGGTATTCGTTCTTGGATTGAAAACCAGAACCGGAAGGTTTATCAAGCGAAAGAGTAAGTAGTTGTCCATTGTTGAGTATCTTACCACGACCATCACCCCAAGTGATATCCATGTCCCTGTAAAAATTACCAGCAGAGGCAAGTAGGACGGAACATGCCATTAGAGAAACCAACAAGTATAATTTTGATGCAGAAGCCATTATGAAGTTTTTGATACAAGTTCAGAAGATGTTTTTGATATTTGATTGAAGTAGCAAATTTGGATGAGATAAATGGATGTGTGTTGTTGTTGTAAGATAAGAAGTAGCATCCTTCGTGGTTTTATAGTAGCGGTCGTGAAGGGTAATGAAGGTTACTGGAAACAAGTCGAAAATTCTTGGGAGGAGCGGATTATGAGTTGGACACAGTTGCCATACACACGCGGTTTTTACTGATAGAATAATTTTACTGATAGACTAAGTTCACTGAAATCCATTAAACATGAATTGTTGTTGCTCACAAAGGGGAGATACAAAATGTTAAACAGTTGTATGATAAAGACGGTGTCTAGATTTTTTCTGTAAATTTTTTTGATCTTCTATCAAACGGTCGGAAAATCAGAAAACCAAAATCAGAATTCCAAAATATAACCGTTGGCGCACGTAATACATGCGCCTGGTAACAGACGCTCGTAATACATGCGCTCCGAACAAACGCTCATAATACGAGCGTCCGTCCCAGACGCTCGTAAAACATGCGCCCACTCCAGACGGTCCTAATATATGCGCCCATCCCAGACGCTTCTAAAACATGCGCCCACTCCATACGGTCGTAATATATGCGCCTCACTCATACGCCCATAAAACATGCGTCTCACTCATACGCCCATAAAACATGCGTCTCACACAGACGTTAATAATACGTCCGTCTCCCGCATACAGTCATAATACATGCGCCCGGACCAGGCGCTTTTAGTAACTGCGTCCAAACCAGGCGTTTTTAATAACTGCGTCTGCTATGGGGCGTAGGTTTTATCTACGTATGGCCCGGCGGTGTTTATAATAACGCCTAACTCAAACGCTCTATATACATCCGCCCCATTATCATACGTTATTTATACGTACGCCCGATGTGGAGCGTCCACTATACTTCCGTCTGAAATCATACGCCCACTATACTTCCGTCCCACTATTAATCATTTTAGTCTGGGTTGGCGACCACATTTGGTCGCAAACCCTAATTAACTGGACTAAATATGGTTTTAGTCAGTACCACTGCGGCTGAATTTGGGACCAAATTTGGGTATAGTCCCCAAATTTGGTCATGACTGTGGTTGCTCTTAAGATACCAACCTTGTAGTCACAAAGAGGTATTACCCTGAGATACTAATATCGTATTCCTACGGCCTTGACGGACTGGAGTCAAGGAAACCAAACCCGTGCCTTACCGGAATAGTATATTCTTAAGGGGAAATTAGGCTCAGACCCAACCCATGGATAACCCATAATATGAGGCCCTTAATTAAAAAAAGTTTAAATCTAGGCCCCGAGTTTTTAAAAGACCTTGATACCCTTATGCATATTGTCAAGCCCATAATTAAATAAAATTTAAATCTAGGCCCAAAATTATTAAATCTAGGCCCGAAATTATTAAAATACAGTGTGAAGGTGTAAACAGAAGTTACACATGCATATGGCATGTGTAACCAGAAGTTACACATCTTATGATATGTGTAATGCAAAGTTACACTTGTATATATATATGTAGAAAATAAACATCAAAAAGAAAACACAAAAGAAATACATGTATTACTTTAATATTCATTTACAACAATTTCTTAGCATGTGTAACTAGAATTTACACACACATCTGTCTAGTGTAATTGAGAGTTACATATGTGTCTATCTAGTGTAATTGAGAGTTACACATGCATCTGACTTGTGTATTCAGCGTCAACTCCAGCTCCAGCGAGACCATTACCACATTTAAGCAATTAGCTTTTAAGAAGTTATCTGAAACCTAAAATATAACAACAAACAATCAGTATTTATAAGATTAAAATGAACAGTACATACAACAGTGTATATTCAGTTTCACAAGCATCTGACTAGATGCATCTGAATTGTGTAACTGAGAGTTACACATGCATATAACATGTGTAACTAGGAGATACACATGCATCTGGCTTATGTAACTAGGAGTTACACCTGCATATGAAATATGCCATTTATCATGAACTTGCAAGCGTAAGTTACCTAAAGCAAAGTATGTGTAAGTAAAGGTTACACATCTAATTAGCATATGTAACTAGAAATTACACATCTATTTAGATTGTGTAACTAGAAGTTACACATGTAATTAGCATGTGTAACTAAAAATGACACATCCATACCAAAACACCATCACTAAGACAAGCAGAATGTAAAGTAGATCCAAATTACAATGTCTAACACATCCATACCAAAACACACCACTAAGACAAGCATAATGTAAAGTAGATCCAACTTACAGTGTCTAATACAGCTCTAACATCCATACCAAACCTCTCAGCTTCATACCAAAACACCACCACTAACTCCAAATACAAATTATCCTCCAAATATGATCCAGTACCACCACCACTGCTTCCTCATCCTCCTCCAAAACCTGCACCTCCACCATCAACACCACCACAACTTAATAACCAATAGCTTCCGACAAGCTAAACAAAATGAGTCATCAACATACTCAACAGGAGAAATATATCATATGCAGAAAGCAATAGATACAAATGTGTCTTAAAGATACAAATGCTACAACTATTTACAAATACACATGCAACAGGATATATATGTGTAACTTCAAGTTACACATGCTAAAAATAAAACTGGATATATACGTGTAACCTCAAGTTACACATACTGTAACAAAAAACAGCATGACTACATTATCAATTTGAAGTTGTTCTTCTGAAACAACATTGTTTCTTCATCCTCTTCTCAGTATAAAACAAAAAACTCACAAAAAATTCACAAAAAACAAGAGACAAACAGAAAAATAAAAATTCCATGCTAAAAATACAACTGGATATATATGTGTAACCTCAAGTTACACATACTGTAACAAAAAACAACATGACTACATCATCAATTTGAAGGTGTTCTTCTGAAACAACATTGTTTCTTCATCCTCTTCTCAGTATTAAACAAAAAACTCACAAAAAATTCACAAAAAACAAGAAACAAAGAGAAAAATACAAATTCCATGCTAAAAATACAACATGATATATACGTGTAACCTCAAGTTACACATACTGTAACAAAAAACAACATGTCTACATCATCAATTTAAAGTTGTTCTTCCAAAACAAGATTGTTTCTTCATCCTCTTCTCGGTATCAAACAAAAAACTCACAAAAAATTCAAAAAAAATAAGAAACAAATAGAAAAATACAAATTCCATGCTAAAAATACAACAAGATATATATGTGTAACCTCAAGTCACACATACTGTAACAAAAAAAACAGCATGTCTACATCATCAATTTAAAGTTGTTCTTCTGAAACAAGATTTTTTCTTCATCCTTTTCACAGTATCAAACAAAAAACTCACAGTAAATTCATAAAAAACAAAAAAACAAACAGAAAAATACAAATTCCATGCTAAAAATACAACAGGATATATGTGTAACCTCAAGTTACACATACTGTAACAAAAAAACAGCATGTCTACATCATCAATTTAAAGTTGTTCTTCTGAAACAAGATTTTTTCTTCATCCTTTTCTCAGTATCAAACAAAAAACTCACAGTAAATTCATAAAAAACAAAAAACAAACTGAAAAATACAAATTCCATGCTAAAAATACAACATGATATATATGTGTAACCTCAGGTTACACATACTGTAACAAAAATTATCATTCACTAGATTGCTGTAGAATTGGACAACACAACGTTTTAGCCCTTCTTTAATCTCATCAGCATAAGCTACGTAATCTATAGCATTAATAAGATAACGATTCGTTGATATCAAATCTGAAAACAAAATTTCAGTCGAGAATTAAGATAAAGAGATTGATTGATTCTCAATAAAGAAACCTAGCAAATTTTTGTAATATGTTTTCAAGATTTTCATCTAAAAACCAATGTAAACAGATGTAAACTCCGGTTACGAGTTCATCAAATAATATCATTTGAAATAGTAAAAATGTTTCTAATCAAAGCTGTTTACAAATCTGAAATCAAAAATAAAGATTAAAATCATATTACGAATCTGGAAAAAAATCCCTGACAGATATATGCAATTCATTTTCATTTGACTATTCCTCTGCGGCTCCACAAGAGCTTTGATTTTTTTTCTTCACTGTCCAAGGAGACAAATACAGCGTATGAGAGAGTCTTAACAAACCAAGAAATGAAAGCGAAATGCATTAATAGAAGATGATACTCATACTTAGATTTTGATGAATTCATGTTGAATCTGCGGATCTATTAATTCGAATCTGTTTCGTGGATTTATTTTTCTACTGAAACTGATACTCCTCCTTCTCCTGGTGGTGGATTTGTGATCTCCATCGTCGCCATCAATGACAATAATTTACCCTGATAGAGATAAAGATGAATCTCAGAAACCCTATAAACTATTTTTCTACAGCAGAGAGAGAGATCAAGATGAGAGAGAAAGAAAATAGAAAAATGAAAATGTATTATGATATTACTCTTGAATAAATACTAAAGGGTATTCTTGGTATTATTAAAATTCGTATTAATTAATTATGGGCCAGATCTGAAGAAAATTTGATTCTTTGGGCCTAGCAATATCATTTTCTGAAAGTATGGAGTTGACAATATATGATCCATTTGGTGGGGCTTCAAAATATTGAACCCATATAATAGGGTGTTTCTAGTATTTTTCACTATTCTTAATCCAATTTGTCATCTAAAATACTTACCTTCTTGTTATTATTCCTTACAGTGATGTTGACTGCACGATTGTTCTAAAGTGTTTAATCAGTACCGGTTATCTGTACAGTGATGTCCATGCAATCATGAACACGCCACTTGAGCGTTATGCACTGTTTTCGTTGAAGGGTCTACTTTCCTGTAGAATATACAGTAATTGGCATGTGGCTTATCTTCGGATGGCTTTTGTGGTGGCACCGGAAATTTGATGTTGTTGCAAATCTATTCCTTTTTATAGATGGAGTATTGTTTCAAGAGAACATAAGTACTCTCCTGGCTCCTTTCTTCCGGAGTTGGTGGTCGTTGCGCATGGAATACATTGTTAGTTACCCCAAAGAAATCGAAAAATGACGATGTATTTTGCATGAGTACTTACTGGCGCCTAGAAACTAAACATATATATCAATGGCTAAGGAGAACATAAAAGACTTTGAATTTTCTTTTAAGATGCAGCAACCAAAAGAACGGGAAACAACAACAGAAAGGAAAGAAAAAACTGACAGCCAAACTAAGGGAAGATGACCATGGTTAACTAAAGAAATTGATGATGTCATAAACAACCAAATGTCTGGCTTGGGTGCTGCTAGATCTGACATGATCTAACAGCGGTAGAGCAAATTTTTTTCCGTCCAAAGCTAAGATGTAGGACTATGAACTCCTTTTGAATTATCACAAAATTGGTTAAAAAAGACTAAAATCAACAATTTTTCGGTGAAAAAGACATCTAGGTTTTGATACTGTTTAAATGGACAAAAATGTTAAAATAGCCAGGATGTAAACAGTTTCATCCTACCCATTTTCAAATACTTTTTCTTATTTTTAATTCGGAAAATGGGTTATTTGTCCAAATATTTTTAAATCACGGTTCAAAAGGACGAGTAAAAAATAGTCTGGATACATCCTGTGTAAATTAAAAATAAGAAAAAATATTTGAAAATGGGCACGATGAAACTGGTTACATCCTGCCTATTTTTACATTTTTGTCCATTTAAACAGTATCAAAATCTAACTGTCCATTTTACCCAGAAATTGTTGATTTTGGTCTTTTTAACCAATTTTGTGTTTTTAATTTACATCAGGATGCATCCAGTTTCATCCTTGCTATTTTTTAAGTTTAAGTCAGGGTGAATTCAATTTCATCCTTGTTATTTCTTTTTTGGGTCCATTTCACCCATACTAATTTTTGCTCGTCCATTTGAAGCTTGTTTTAAAAATATTTGGAAAAATAACCAATTTTCCGGAAAAAAAAAAAGAATGGCGTACGTTGACAACATTTCACTTGGTGCACGTTTCCATGAATAATGGTATGATCGTATTTACCACGTTTAGAATTTCTCTGAAACTTATTAGGTGAGGAAACTTGGAATGTCATCGAAACATTCAAGTTTGCATTGCACGCGGTTTGCTCGAACAACGGATGGCATATGACGATAATACATGAAGCTGCGACAAAACAAGAGGTGAGGAAACCATTTGTAAAGCTGTTACTGTACTGCAAAGTAACAGAACCATAAAAAAAAGTTAGAAACAAAATTAATTGCAAGCGTTTTTGGGATGGAATAGAAAATCAACATACGAATCAAAACTCCATTCAACACCTAAATGTTAGGCTTGAAAGTGAGCATATTAAGATTCAGCACTCCAAGATATTGAAATGTCGATGAAAAAAAAATAAAAAAGTGGACCACGATTAAGTTGCAACTCCTTCAAGAGTATTTTTAAGTCGGTGGAAAAGGAGTAAGGAGGCCTTTTCTTTGTATGCTGCCCATGTGTATATATACAGCCACGTCGTGCGAACTAATGATTAATTAGATGTATAGCCACGTCATGACTAATATGAAAAATGTTGACAAAAGAATGGAAGGAAACGTATAGCAACATACGAAAATAAGTAGTTAATGTTTTTAGTTGCTATTGTCGAGGGTCAAGGCTCAAGGGTGAACATAATAGACGTATAACAAATGTTGTTAACAATGGATCATGTATGAGAACATGCTTTGTCAGCAAATTTGGTGGAGTTCTCAAAACAAAGGTTTCTTCGATGGATTTTCTGTGAGAGACCTTGGTGAAGGAAATCAAGGCACCTTGCGAACTTGTCCCTCTCAAAAGTACGATAATATCAATTATAGAGTTATGCTTTTTCCAAATATAAAATACTAAGAATCCATTTGTAATCGATAAAGTAAATTAATTAAATGATTTTTTATTTATATTATCGAGTATTACTTCGAAGAAGTTATGTTGTACTCTCGCCGTCCCTAAATAGATGACTTAGTTCAAGTTTGCACTAATTTTAAGGGAAGGAGGAGATAAGAGTATTTTTAAGTATTTTTTATAACACAAAATTTGTAAAAAAGACCAAAATCAACAATTCCTGGGTGAAAAGGACATTTAGAGTTTGATATTGTTTAAATGAACAAAAATGTTAAAATAACCAGGATGTAAACAGTTTCATCCCACCCATTTTAAAATATTTTTTCTTATTTTTAATTTACATCAGGATGCATCCAGTTTCAGACTCGCTATTTTTTAAATTTAAGTCAGGATGAATCCAGTTTCATCCTTGCTATTTTTTTGTCCATTTCACCCGTAATAACTTTTACTCGTCCGTTAGAAGCGTGTTTTAAAAATATTTGTACAAACACCCATTTTCCGTTTTTTTTCCCCTAACGTACACCAAATGAAATGTTGTCAACGTGTGTGAGTTTTTTTTTTAATTCTTCTTTTGATCGGAAACAAACCAATGAAGAAATTTTCTTGCACAAGACTGTTCCGCACGTGCATACGCACGTGAAATTCAAAATCAAAATTACTTATATGCCCTCACTTTTGTTTATAATAATCGATTTGTGTGGGCATGACAAAGGGCAAATTTGGAAATCAGTAATTCGCATCGTGAGAATAGTGAACAGATCAAAATTACTTATAGTTCTTCCACTTGTTTTCCTTTAGCCCTTCACGTGACGTGACCCACTCTCCCTATTTTCGTGAGCTATGATTGTTCTTTAGAGTTTTACCATTTTGACCTCATTTAGTTTAAGGTGGTGTTTTTTATAGAGTTATAAAATTAAGGACAGTTTCGGGTTTTAGAAATGTGCAGCTTCATTCACTGTTCACGAACAGTGCCTAAAAGGTGTTCCTTTATAATAGTAATAAATTAGGATCAATTTTCTCCATTGCAGCTTTAAGGCTCTCTTTACTGCCCACCTTTCAAATGAAAGGGTAATCTTTCCACACACGGGCATCGAAACTGGAAATCGAAATTGAGTACCCTCCATGATGATTCTGGACCAGATATGTGACTACTTCGAAATTGAGTACTCTCCATCAGTGCTCGATAACAGAGTCCCCTTTTCATATTGCTCGGTCATCTTGACATGTTGCACACCGCATCCTTCGTTGATATTTTTGTTGAGAGAAGCTTTAGCTGAAATAGTGAATGTAGGTAAAGTGGATGAACCAATAATTAGAACTCCCTATAATATAGGTGTAAAACAGAACTCGCTAGCATGGTTATTTGCTCCACTAAGGTGTTCCGTTGATGTGAATTTTATCAAGTGCAGAGAAAAACTCTAACCGTCAAAATTTCTTTTTATCCCTTACTATAAGACTTGGAACTTTTTTTTTCCTTTACTATAAGAATACTAGAGAAAGACTCAGAACTTGGAGGAGGAGATTCTAAACCCTAAAGCGTGAGAGTACCTTCTTCGATACGACGTGAAAAGAGATGATGAAAAACATGCAGTTATTAAAAACATTACATTGAGGTAGCAATATGATATTGCTTTGTCTTACCATTCCCATTTTTCAATAGAACTTATTAATTTGAATCCAGATGATGTTGTAATTAATTGGACACTCTTCAATGCCTTCAATTCCTCGTCGAAGTTGTTTTTCCAAGTACGTGCTGGTTCGGGCGCCATGCTCACGATTCTATTCAGCAATTCCCTTTCAACAAATCCATGGTAACCTTCGGAGCAGAATCGCAGTGAAAACTTAACAACCATTCAACTAATTCAGAATCGAACAACACACCTGAAAATGTACCTTGTAATTGGCCAGCGGTTATATTCAAGTGTTCAAACCATCTCAGCTCCAGCCAACTTCCGTTACTAACTATAAAAAAACATTTAGAAAACAAAATCAAAAACCCATTTAAGAAATCCAGTAATTTGCTCAATAAAAACCAACTGGGGCTAGTTCAGTTGGTTAGGGTCGAACTCTCAAGTTGTTAGGTCACAAGTTCGAATCCCCTCGTGGATCAAAAACAAAAAAAAAGAAAAAAAAAAGTTGCTCAATAAAACCAAAATATACCAAATCACCTATGTTATCTTTTAAAGAGGATGTAAACCGTAAGGACCTAATAACAGTGCAAAATAATCAAAACAATATTGTGCATATAAACTTTAAACTTAATCAAAAAAAAAGGTGCAGCAAATTTTAAACTTCAAACGATAAAGAACTGGAAATATTAAGGGATATTTTGACTTTGGATCACAACAAAGTGACCAGAGTTGCGTTTGGGTCACCTAAAAATTTCAATTTGAGTTTGGGTCACGAGACTGTTGTTGACCAAGTTGACAGTTACATAACCTAGTTAAAATGTTGAAATGACTGTTGGGGTATATATTTAAAAACATAGTTTTGTAATAATATGCCAAAGTTAGAGAGATAGTATGGTGGCATTGTTTTGAGCTCCCACACTATAGGCATGGGTTCAATTCCCACCCCACACAATTTCACTAGGGTATATACTATTTATACTATATATTATATTACATTAGTCCGGGAGCGGGGCCTTGGGGGTATTGGGAGGTCTGCTGATCCAGAAACAATTTTTTTGCTGTTTTTAACTTAAATTTTCAAAACGTATTAAGATAATTATATCATGATTAATTACAGTTAATGTTGAAATTTTAATACGGCCGTTTTTTTGCTGTTACAAAGAAATTTAATTGGCATTTAATCGAAAATTAATTTTCCATTAATTCCATTGATTCTTTTTGATTATAAAAAAAAAAAAAAACTGGTTTCTGGAAAAAAAAGATATAGAACGTTATTTTTATTTCGTCAAGTTTTTCTGAGCAAGTGTTGTTGAAAGAGTTATTATTGATTCGATTTCTCAGTGCAGAGAAATCGAAAGAGATAAGCTGTTTTATCCCATAGGGTTTCGACAAAAAACTGACTGCTAGCACAATCAAGAGGCAGAGTCGCGAAACACCTTAAAGATAGCGACCTAGTACGCGACTCAGCGGTTTCTTTGTGTAATTTGATTATAGTGCTTTGTTTCCAACAATTTTAAGGTGTACGTTTCTGCTATGGAGAATGAAAAGAAGCGCGTTGATGATACCAACAAGCCTTTCAAATTTGAAGGGTTGCATTTCAGAAGATGGAAGCTGAAGATGTTCTTTTATCTCAAACTGATGAAGCTGCATATGATTGTGTCGAGTGTTCATCCTGGAACCCTGGAACCTGCTGCTGATAAGACTGCTGCTGTTGCTGCTGGCGGTGGTGCTGCTACAGATCCACCTCCTACCGGTGGTGTTGAAAAAGTTGTTTCTCAAACTCTCGAGGAAAAACAAAAGGCCATCGACAAATGGATCGATAATGACTTTGATTGCAAAAACTACATTCTTAATGCATTATCTGACGATTTATATGAGTATTATTCAACTTTTGAAACTGCTAAAGATGTATGGGATGCATTACAGAAAAAATATGACACCGAGGAAGCGGGTTCAAAGAAATATGCTGTGAGCCGGTATGTGAGATACCAAATGGTGGATGATAGATCAGTTGTTGCACAGGCTCATGAACTTCAAAAAATTTACCACGAAATTGTGGCCGAAGGTATGAAAACTGATGAACAATTTCAAGTTTCTGTAATGATTGACAAGTTACCACCTAGCTGGAAAGATTTTCGTAATACTTTGCGTCACAAGACTAAAGAATTTTCTCTTGAAAGTTTGATTGTTAAGCTCAGGGTTGAGGAAGAAGCTCGGAAACAAGATAAGAAAGAAGAGATTCTCATTGTTTCTAACAATAAGACTCATCCGAATTTAAAACCTAAGAAAAGGGATATGAAACCTAACCCGAACCAGAAGAAAGGAGGAAGGCCTAATCAAAACAAGAACCAACACCCATCGAAAAATGGACAGAATTCCAATTCTGAATTTCTTTGTTATATCTGTAATAAACCAAACCGCATGGCTAGGAATTGCAGATTTAACAAGGAAAAGAATAACGCACAAGCTAATGCTGTGGGTGACGTTATAATTGCCATGGTCTCTGATCCAGAGTTCTACATGGTTGGTGGATCTGATGGGTGGTGGATAGACAGTGGTGCTTCACGTCATTGTTGTTTTGATAGGTCCATGTTTAAGACTTATGCTGAAACCAAGGACAAGAAAGTGTTATTGGGAGACTCCCACAGCACTATGGTGAAAGGTTCTGGTACGGTAGAGTTGAAGTTTACTTCTGGGAAGACACTCATGCTGAAAGATGTCCTTCACACTCCAGAAATGAGAAAGAACCTTGTTTCCGGCTATCTTCTCAACAAGGCTGGGTTGTATCAAACTATTGGGTCTGATATTTACACTATAACTAAGAATAAGAATTTTGTAGGAAAGGGTTATGCTACTGATGGAATGTTTAAGCTTAATGTTGATGCTATGAATAAAATTGATTCTTCTGCTTATATGGTTTGCAATTTTAATGTTTGGCATGGAAGGCTTTGTCATGTGGGTAAAAAGTTAGTAAATAACATGAGTAAGTTAGGTGTCCTCCCTGAATTTTCTAAAAATGATTTTGAAAAATGTGAATACTGTAGTCAAGCAAAAATAACCAAGACTTCACATAAATCTGTTGTAAGAGAATCGAAACCACTAGACTTAATACATTCTGATTTGTGTGAATATGAAGGTATCCTAACTAGAAATGGCAAGAGGTATATCATGACGTTCATTGATGATTGTTCTAATTATACTTATGTTTATTTGTTGAGCCATAAGAACGAAGCTATTGAAAAGTTTAAGATTTTTATTGCTGAAATTGAAAATCAATTTGGTAAGAAAATTAAGAGATTTCGTAGTGATAGAGGCACTGAATATGATTCTTCTCCTTTTACTGAAATTTATCAAACTAATGGCATTATACATGAAAGAACTGCACCATATAATCCTCAAATGAATGGGAAAGCTGAAAGAAAGAATCGTACTCTTACTGAATTGACTGTTGCTTGTTTGCTTAGCTCTGGTGCTGCTTCTCATTGGTGGGGTGAATGTTTGCTGACTGTTTGCCATGTTTTGAACCGCATTCCTAATAATAAAACCATGATATCTCCTTATGAACTTTGGAGAAATAGAAAACCTAATGTCTCTTATTTTAGAGTTTGGGGTTGCTTAGCTTTTGTTAGAAAACCTGATCCTAAAAGACATAAGTTAGAAAGTAGAGCTTATGAATGTGTTTTTATTGGTTATGCTCAAAACAGTAAAGCTTATAGGTTCTTTGATATTAATAATAAGGTTATTATTGAATCTATTGATGTTGATTTCTTTGAAGAGAGATTTCCTTTTAAATCTAGAAATAGTGGGGGTAATAGTGGGGGTTCTTTATCTAGTGTTTTACCTAGTGCTGATTCTGAACATAGATTAGAAGAACCTAGAAGTGCAGAAACTAGGATCACTGAAGTTGAACCTAGAAGAAGTAAAAGAGCTAGGACTGACACAAGAGATCCTGATTTTGAATTTTATGCCGTAGAGGAAGAACCTTCTAATTTACAAGAGGCGTTCAGTTCTGCAGAGTCTAGTTTCTGGCAAGAAGCTGTAGATAATGAATGGGATTCTCATATGTCTAATGGAACTTGGCGTATATGGTAGGCTTCTAAAAGGTCCTAAAAATTATCCCCGGCCAAAAACTTGGTGGGCCCGGAGATGTATAAAATTAAAGCGCAAAGAAACGGGGGCCTACAGTAATACCGCAAGTGCACGGTCGTCAGTTGTAGCTCGTGCAAGTACGGGTCGATCCACAGAGATCGGGTGTGTTTTGGAGTGTTTCTAGCTAATTGGGTTCCTAATTGCTATTGGGCTATGAAGCCTTTTGGCTTAGCTTGGGCTTTGAGTACTAATGGGTTTGAATGCCCTTTGAATGAATTGGGCTCTGTAATGTGAACTGATGCTTTGGGCTCAGAGATTTTGAACTAACAGTTATAATGGACTGGGCTTGACCTTTTGTCCTAGCAGTGAACTAGGCTTTGCCTTGAACTTAGGCTTGGGCTCAGTGTAGTGAACTGATGCTTTGGATTCAGTCAAGGATCTGGGCCTTTGGGCTCTGAATTAGGCTTTTGATTAAGCCCACAGTTGACTGAATTGGGCTTTGAGCCTTAACCTAAACTGTGGCTGGGCCTTTATAATGAACTTGGGCTCAATGTTGAAGTGAGCTTTGGGCTCAGTTGCAGCAGCAGCAGTGGAAGGGAGGCAATGCAGCAATGCAAAGGAAAGCAGCAACAGCAGGGTTGCAGGGCAGATGGGTTGCAGCAGCAGCTGCACAAGCAGTGCACAGCAGCACAAGGCCAAGAAAACAGCAGCAACAGCAGTAGGAAGAAAAAAAACAGCTGCAGCAACAGCAAGGCAGTGGAAGCAGAAGCAAGGAAGAAAACAGGGCAAAACAAGGCAATAAAGCAAAGGCAATGCAGTAAATAAAACAAGACAATGACTAACAGCAAAGAACTATGCAACAACAATAGAAATGAACCAAGGCCTAAGCCAAGGGCAGGGATGATAATGAAACTAAAATGGAGCAAAACTAAGGCAAGAATACAGGCAAACAAATAGAATGGGAAGAGAATTAGCTTGCTATGAGCACTAATTTCTCCCAATGCTCAATCAACACATTGCACCCTAAGCATACAAAAATGGAATGGCAAGATAATCAGCTTGCTATGAGCACTAATTTCTTCCATTACTCAATCAATTCAGTGCTTCAAAGGTTTCTAGCCTAGCATTCCATTAAACTAACAGCAGTGAACTAAATATTAACATTACACAAACATCAACAGGAACATAAAGCATTAACAGTGAACAACATTAACAGGAATTGATTGGAAATTAAAACTGAACATTAACAGAACAAAGTAACAGTTAACAATGGATAACAGTTAACAGAACAAACATCAACAGGATATGAAAACAAGAAATTAAAACATACACATTTAACATATGCAGTGATATTGAACAGAACACATTAAAGAGAAAAACATTAACATTAACAGGACATGAAAGTCCTGGATGCCGGCTAATCCAAGCATACCTTTCTACACCACACCCATTCTCTATTTATACCCACAGACACATTTAGGGTTTTCCCCCAATTTTCCCCCAAAACAGTAGAACTAGGGTTTGGTGAAATTGATTTACCTACTGTTGATGAGATACTCGCTCCATCTCGTCGACCCACTCTTCTCCTGCTTCTTCTCGTTCCTCTCATGCTTCAATTGTTGCTTTAATCATCACTTATATCCCCAATTTCTCACCTAGGGTTTCAGTGAGCAGAGAGATGAGAAATTGGAGAAATTAGTGATGCTAAAGAGATGGTACGTGATGGTGATGATGGGCTTAGGTAGAGTAGAGTCGGGGAGAAAATAGTGGAGTGATTTGGGGTGAGGTGGTGATGATGGAGACGGACATGGTGGTGGTACGGAGTATGGTGGTTCTGCAGAGGGGGTGATGGAGGAGATGGGTTCGATGGAGAAAGGGGAAGGGTGCGTTTGTTTGAGGTCTAGGGTGTTCGGCACTTGGGTGTGAGGCGAGTGTATCGAGTTTGATGATCTGCGACGCTGAGCCGTGGGATAGGGAGATGAAAGATCAATCGGACGGTGATATGAAGTGAAGCTTGTAGCGACCGCTGGATTATATAATACAACAAAATCAACGACGCCAGATGGAGTTAGGTGTTGTAGTGTTAGGCGGAGATATCAAACTTCGATGCACAGCAAGGGAGCGACCGTCGGATGCTTCTGAGAACTGATCTGACGGCTGAAGACGCAAGCGGGTATGGATTTGGGTTTTAGGCTTTTGGGTATAGAATATGGGTTTGGGAAATGAGTTTGGGCTTGGAAAACCTTGAGCCCACTTCCAGCTTTTTGGACGTGCGCTCCATTCTTTGCGGCCTCCTTGCGTAATTTCTCCCGGCTTTTCACCACTTTTCTGCTCTTTTTGCTCCGCAACTCATCCAATCTTTATTTATTACCTAAAAATGCAAAATTAAGTAAGAAAAATATTTATTCTTGAAAACAATGAAAATACAGAATATGGGATAAAATGTAGAATTAATGCATAAAAGATGAGTTAAATTGCCAACAAAAAGGGATAAATATATACATTATTTGGCACTCATCAGTATAGTAGATTTACCTCCTGGTTGTAAGCCTATAGGTTGTAAATGGGTTTTGAAAAGGAAACTAAAACCTGATGGAACAATAGAGAAGCACAAAGCTAGACTGGTTGCTAAAGGATTTAGGTAACGAGAGAACGTAGACTTCTTTGATACTTATTCTCCTGTTACTAGATTAACATCTATACGTGTTTTGATTGCTGCTGCCGCTGCTCATAATCTTGTTATTCACCAAATGGATGTTAAAACTGCCTTTTTGAATGGTGAACTAGAAGAGGAAATTTATATGGAACAACCTGAAGGTTTTGTAATTCCTGGACAAGAACAGAAAGTATGTAAGCTAGAAAAATCCCTTTATGGTTTAAAACAAGCTCCTAAACAGTGGCATGAGAAATTTGATAATTTAATGATTTCACATAACTTCAGAATAAACGAGGGTGACAAATGCATCTATTATAAATTTGAGAATGATGTGTGTGTGATTGTTTGCTTGTATGTGGATGATTTGCTGATATTTGGTTCCAATTTATCTGTTGTCAATGAAACTAAAGGTATGCTTAGTTCGAATTTTGACATGAAAGATTTGGGTGAAGCTAGTGTAATCTTGGGAATCAAAATAACTAGAACTAGTAGTGGTATTTGTTTGGATCAATCTCACTACATTGAAAAAATTCTGAGAAAGTATGATATTTTGATTGTAAGCCTGCTTGTACTCCGTTTGATCCTAATGTGAAATTGTTTAAGAACACTGGAGAAAGTGTTAGACAATCTGAATATGCTAGTATAATTGGAAGTATGCGTTATGCAACTGATTGTACAAGACCAGACATTGCATATGCAGTGGGAGTTCTGTGCAGGTTTACCAGTAATCCTAGTTTGGAACACTGGGATGCTATTGAGAGGGTTATGCGGTATCTGAAAAGAACCACAAACCTAGGATTACACTATAAGAGGCATCCCGCAGTCCTTGAAGGATTTAGCGATGCTAATTGGAATACTCTTTCAGATGATTCCAAGGCCACCAGTGGATATGTTTTTACTATTGCTGGGGGCGCTGTATCTTGGAGATCAAAGAAACAGACAATTATAGCCCAATCTACGATGGAGGCTGAATTGATGGCACTAGCAGCAGCTAGTGAAGAAGCAGGATGGCTGAAGAGTCTGTTATCAGACATTCCAGTATGGGAAAAACCGATACCAGCCACTTTGATCCACTGCGATAGTACCGCGGCTATCGGAGTAGTAGAGAACTGTTATAATAACAGTAAGAATCGACAGATACGTCGAAAGCACGACACAGTTAGAGAATTTCTCACAACTGGTGTTGTTAGAGTAGATCATGTAAGGTCTGAAGGAAATATAGCTGATACTTTGACGAAAGGATTAGCAAGAGAAAAGGTATGGAATATCTCTAAAAGTATGGGACTTTTGCCCGTGAGAAGTTGAGTCATTTGTAATGGATACCCAACCTAGAAATAGGTTCAAAGGGACTAGACGAAGTTACAAATAATATGATAGAGTCATGCATTCCCATAGTATGATATCCTGAAGTGGGAAACAGGTTGAGTGTTTAAACTCTTAATGATGTCTATAGCTCTTAAGTTAAGAGTGGGATATACAGGAGTATCCTTGATAGACTCACCTATACGAATGTGAAGGTGTGGCCGCCTTCTATGAGAACTTGGGCATTTCTCTAGATCGTTCGTTAAGAAAGGGATAAGCACATGGCCCTAATATGCAAAATTAAGAACTTTACTCTAAGATATAGTTGTGTGTGTTGTATAATCTATTATTAGTTAGAGTTCAAGACGAGAGTCACTCTAGTTACCTGATACTTAGAAAGTTCAACACTATGTAGAGGTTCAAGTCGAAAGGCACCTTTGCTTATGCACAACTGTATAGCACTTGCTCAATGTTTTAAAATATAAGTGGGGGATTGTTGGGGTATATATTTAAAAACATAGTTTTGTAATAATATGGCAAAGTTAGAGAGATAGTATGGTGGCATTGTTTTGAGCTCCCACACTATAGGCATGGGTTCAATTCCCACCCCACACAATTTCACTAGGGTATATACTATTTATACTATATATTATATTACATTAGTCCGGGAGCGGGGTCTTGGGAGGTCTGCTGATCCAGAAACAATTTTTTTGCTGTTTTTAACTTAAATTTTCAAAACGTATTAAGATAATTATATCATGATTAATTACAGTTAATGTTGAAATTTTAATACGGCCGTTTTTTTGCTGTTACAAAGAAATTTAATTGGCATTTAATCGAAAATTAATTTTCCATTAATTCCATTGATTCTTTTTGATTATAAAAAAAAAAAAACTGGTTTCTGGAAAAAAAAAGATATAGAACGTTATTTTTATTTCGTCAAGTTTTTCTGAGCAAGTGTTGTTGAAAGAGTTATTATTGATTCGATTTCTCAGTGCAGAGAAATCGAAAGAGATAAGCTGTTTTATCCCATAGGGTTTCGACAAAAAACTGACTGCTAACACAATCAAGAGGCAGAGTCGCGAAACACCTTAAAGATAGCGACCTAGTACGCGACTCAGCGGTTTCTTTGTGTAATTTGATTATAGTGCTTTGTTTCCAACAATGACGGATATCCTTATTACCTTTGACTTATTTACTAATCAATGCCATGTGCCCTCCGTTGGCCTCCAACTACAAAGGCTGCGATTAAGATTTTAGGGTTTGTAAAATTTGATCCTTTCTCTCCTACAACTCCATCTTCACTCCCTTTCTCGTTCATCACCTTCATGTTTGGTACAAATCCTAATTACACATTCACAACAACTAAGACTATGGATCAATTCACTGTTGACTTAATATGATAAACTTTGGATATAAGAAGGAAAAAAAATCTAAAATTCTTTCAAGCCCTTCTATATTGGGTTATCAGAATCAAAAAATTGGTTTTGGTTTGTAGATGTACCTACGTCTAATTACACGAAGGTGGTCAATTTAAGTTAAGGGTTCCAATTCCAAGTTGTTTCAATAGCAGTAGAAGGGGATTTTAATGGTAGTGCAAGATGATAGAAATTAAAGAGTGTGGCAGTGATGTAAAGAGTTCTGCATGTGACTGATAATCTTTTAATTTGGTGGTGATGCTAGTTTCTGTGAATTTTCAATTTTGCAGATCAAGTATGGAAGGAAATTTATTTTGGTGGCCGTTCATCATTTGGATCTGATTTTTATTGATTTTAATGTTCATTGAACAGGCTTGAATTGGTGTGGATATATTTGTATTGGGTTGAGATTACTTTCCGTAATTGGTGTGAGCTTTTTAAGATTAGAGTTGTGAATTTTATATTTTGATCATGTTTCTCAATAACTATCCATTCGTTTTATGAAAATAATCATTTGTTAATGAAAATAAGTCAGAGCGATAAAGATTGAGATGAATTTCTTTTTCTTCTCTCGGTTCCTTTTTTTTCTTCTGTTGATTATTATCTGTGGTGTTAACATTTATCTGCTCATCGTTACTGGTTGAGGAGTGGCGGAGGAGATGCGTTGAAAATGTAGAGGTTAACCGCAATAAATAGAATTAAGTAAATAAAATTAATTTTAAAATATAAAATATTTCCTAACAGTCAAGACGGTCTTGTGACCCAAACTCTAATTAAAATTTCTAGGTGACTCAAAAGCAACTCTGGTCACTTTGTTGTGACCCAAAGTCAAAATATCCCAAATATTAATGGGAAATGGCTGATATAACTCAGCTTGCAAAATGCTAGTTGAAACCATCAATAAGGAATGTAAAATACCAGACTGGAATGCAGAAAACACCATAAAGGAGACTCAAACAATTATGCAAAAACTCACTCAAGCTCAGGTGCTATATATTAACAGAAGATATAACTCGGCTGCAGACAAGGTGGCTAAGGAAGCGCGGGAAAAGAATATGCGGAATTCCTCAACCCAAATACATCTAAGGATATCTCAATCAAGCGTGATATCCAATATTTTTGAGAAAAAAGATATTGTAAATCTTATGCTCTTTATTGCTTCGTTAATATATTTCTTTTTCCATCAAAAAAAGAAAAAAAGGGAAATGGATAGGGATTTCCCACGACTTATATACCTAGGAAGCATAGCCAATCCTTAATCGCCACAGTTTCCCCTTACTTCATGTTAAAGTATATTAGTCTTCTGTACTACCTCTGGCCTGGAGCAGTATAATTAAATAATTAGTTATATCCAATGTAGTCAATATCGGCCGATAGATATCGGCCCAAAACGATATGATAAGAAGGATATCGGGGATACGATATTCGTCCGATAATATCGGCCGTTTCGGTCAAATATCGGCCGTATCGGTCGATACGAAATTTTCCTACATTTCCTGATATGAGACGGTATTGGTCGTTTTCTATAAAGTTTAAGGGTAATTTTGGCGAAGAAAGTCTTCCGGGTGGTAGTAGAGGTGCATGTAGCTCTCGAAGCAAGTCTACTAAAGTTACTCTTTTGTTTTTTTGATAAAATTGATGTTATCTATTATATCTTATCCGAAAATGTGTGGAGAAATGTTTAATATAAAATTATAGTCTCTAAATGTAGAACCGATATTTCAACGATAATATCCCCGATATAAAATCGTACCAGTGTATCGGTCCCGGCCGAGATGAACCGATATCCGATATTAACTACATTGGTTACATCACATAGTTGTTTAAAATCTCAATTGTGTAATGAATTTAGTTGGCTTTCCCCACAGCCTCTCATTTAACATCAATTCCCTCCGTCCTACTTTGCTTGTCAAAATAGGATTTTGCAAAAACTTGAAACAAATTCAAATTACTTCGACATGCACCATCAATCTTTCAAATCACTTGTTTAATATACAAGTTTTTGTATCATAATTTTTATTTCTTTCTTGATAATTAGATAATTTTAGTGGGAAATATAGTAATATTTTGGTACACTTTTGTTAGAAAAACTCAATTTTGACAAGTAAACTAGGACGGAGGGAGTATGATTTACAGGGTGTTAGTCGTGGGAGATTTTGATGTATTTCAATGGAGTTGGCAAATCCCCTGTTAGTGGTGAGAGATTTCTAGGGAGTTTGTAAAACTACCTCAAATTCCATTAAACTCCCCTGTTAGTGGTGAGAGATTTGATTAGAATCTCTTAAACTCCCTGTTAGTCGTAAAACACTAGAGTTATAGGGAGTTTACAATTTTGGGGAGTTTGGGAGAGTTTGAGGGAGTTTCATGATGTTTTTGTGATTGGACAAAATCTCTCAAAAAAACAAGAGATTTCTGGGGAGTTGGGGTTAAACTCCCCCAAATTGTCTAGACTCTCATACACTCCCTCTAAACCCCTAGGGATTTAGATACATTAAAATCTCTCAAACTCTCTTACGACTAACCCCCTGTTACTATAATCGGCAGCTGCTGCCTTGTCTTGCGTTCCAGCACTAACCGCATACCTGGATCCATGACCAAATGTTATGTCTTTTTTCTAAATTATCCATGTACCTGGAGCATGAGTCTAGGATAGAAGATATGATGAATCAATTCAAAAAAACTACGAAGCTGATTTTCATTGGATTTTCTGGAATAGTAAATTATGATGCATAATACGTGTGTTGTTCCGAGCAACGTCGCAGGAACAATGAGTGACAATAGTGAGAATTTAAGTGTCATGCAGAATATTTAACTTGATACGAATGTCTCTCTGTTGCTTTCATAGTTCAATGATAGTAGTGACCAGTAGGACTGCTGAAAAAATAAAAAACTCATAAATACACTAAGATGCAAAAATGCAGGAAATTATTCATTTATTTACCTCAACTGCTGATAATCCAAGCATGTTTTCGTCCTGAATGCCTGCAACAAACATAGGAGATCTGGATGCATCTTGAACTGCAACACGTACCAGGTACCTATATTGAATAGAGATGTTATTTATCTCGGAAAGAATCCATGAATATGATTCACCAAACAGATGCCAATATTGGAAAACTCTGGTAAATTACTTTAGTATATGAGATTGAACTTCACAAAGCAGCGTGTGAAGGAATAACATCATTATACATTCAACCTACAGTGACATGAACCCCAGATGTCCATCCTAACCATACTTAACATGTAAATGATGACCAATCTCATACCATTTTAGAATTTGAGATCTAAACTTACCAATCTTTGGGAACCCTATAAGGAACAGATATAACTCGCCATTGCATAAACAAATATGCAATTTGTCACACTTTATGGCCTATTGAGAATTAGATTCTTCTTGGAAAAAAATATTAGTGACCCCAAAACCCTATATCAGACGCATGATAGATTCAACTCTTCAATTTTAGGGTTTTAGGAGAGAAAGCATCGGTCACAATAAAGTTCGAGAATTCAATTATTTGAATTAGGAAAGGTCGAGTAAAAGCAATCAAATTACTGGTTTTGTACCTTTTTGCAGATGATCTGTGTGAAAAAACATCAACCTCTGCAAAGAATAAGACAGCAAACGATCAAAATACGGAGTCAAAACAAAATACGGAGTTAATTAAATACTTTCAGTATAAAAATTAGTCTGAAAATACATATTCCCATATTTAGATACATATAAATCTGGATAAATTTTTGGTGTGGACGTTCTTTGATGGGGGCATGAGGGACAAATCAGGAGTTGACATGTGTTTTTCATATTAATTGATTCAACTAATTTTGCTTCCAAAAATATCAAAGATAAAATATAAGCAATTAAGATAACCAATATTTTCTCAAAAAATAAACTTGTCTTGTTTTTTTGGAAACAAAATTTGTTGGAATCAATAATATGAAAAACACATGTCAACTCCTGATTTGTTCTTCATGCCCCCATCAAAGAACGCCCACATCAAAAATTTATCCAATAAATCTCTCACCAAATTTAGGATGTATCAAAAAATTTATATGGATACTTCAAATATATAATTGGAATTTTCTCATGTTTTTAAGAATACGAAGAATTTTAACACAAAGAAACGTAGGTGTTTACCATTAATATCATAAGACTTTTACATAAACAAGTAGAGTGCACGTGCTTTGCACATCGGCAAACACTAAATCTTTCGGCACCTGTCACACTGAACCTATGATATTGCAAAAAATTTGATCCCAACACATCAGTAAAACAAAGAATTTTTTCTTTCTCATTCAGTATTTAATATTTCAACAATACTGTCCGATAGATTAAGACATCTGGATAAACATTTATGGTACTCAATCCAGCGACGACACTCAAGGCGTAGTTGAATCCCAGCTGCCTTGATCAAGGCAGCTGATGAGTGACGGCCTTTAGCTGTAAACTTTCTCTTTGAGAAATTCGCAGGCCACAAAGATCTAAAGAACTCATTCCTTGCTAATACTTTTCCCGGTTAATCCTACAAACTTGCAAATCAAGAAAACCATACACAGTAATTAACCAAATACCATATATACAAATTCGAAACTCTATATACCCTAATTTACCTTACATCAAAAATACACATTCCAAAACATATGCATAATAATGGTTCTTTATAACAACACCTTACAGCAAAAATACACATCCCAAAATCTATGCGTAGTAATGGTTCTTTATACCAACAAATGGTTTAAAAAGTGAAAATTTTCCAACTGCAGATGTCAAAGCTACAGGTGAAATGTTTTAAATACCTGATTAAAGGAAGACTTCATCACAAAGAATGAAACTAACAACATACTGTAAGCTCCAGTTAGGGCAACTGATATAAAATCAAAAGCAAAGAAGTAAAAAGGTACAGTCACAGTCGGAAAAAAACACCTCATGGTGCGAAAAAGTCACCTCTGTTTTCAAGGTATACCAATCTCTTGCGCAGATCATTGCATAACAATCTTAAGAATCTTCTTTCGCATTCATAAACATATGAAAGGCTGCAATGACCTTGGCCTATTTCATTTTATGTGACGATAAAAACGGACGCAGCAAGCAAAGTGGGATGCTACTCAAATGTCGTTGGAGGATATAGAGACAATGCTACCCACACTTTTGTCAAAGGAAGACGATAAGGAATCGTGACTATTCAGTTACGACTATATGCAGGAGTTGGGCGCAGAGTACAAACCTAAATAAAAAAGTAGGAATAGGTATAAAGTTTATGCGAGGTAGCATCATGAAATCCAAATTGTTAGATGGCTCTTGTTATTGCATGATGAAAACTAAAACTCACGAACATCTGCAATGGAATTCATCGAAGCTATATCACTATAATATCTTACAGAAAGGTAGAGTTCACGTGAATAAAAATAAATCTAGAGTCTAGATGCAAACATGCTTAAAGTGAAGATAACAGGGGTTTTTATTTCCTGGTTTTTATTTTAATAATCAAAAATCAGACTCCCTTATGAAATCTGGAGTCTATTGACTGCCCAATGGAGTGAGGAACATAAGAGGCAACATGTTAAAAGTATAAGTGCACCCACCCATTCGAGATTCAGTTAAATTGCAGCAAAAATTCCAGCGCAACATATATATGAATTCTTCTCAAACATCATATACAGTTAACACTCTTGCCTACAACTTATTTCATGAACAATAAAATGCATATGAATACCAAACGGACAATGATCTACAGAACAAAGAATACAGTACAAATTGATATTGTCAATCAATAACAAACCCTTGAAATCATTCACAAAAACAGTTGAAATTAATGAAATAGAATATAAGGATCTTATATTAGCCATAAAAACACAATACCAAGCAAAACCCTAAAATTTACAAAACTCTAGAATTACAAATTACAATAGAAAATGAGTTTATCAAATTAGGAATTGAAAATCTCATACCTAATCGAAGGAGATGAAAAACCATCAATTGGATTGATTCCGAACAGCATTTGCATTACCAGCGTTAAAAAATTTGTGGAGATCGACATTAGTCACATTACCATCTTTGAAATCGAAAATTGATTCAATCAAATCATCATCTTCATCATGAATTGCATGGATTCGAGTAGAAATTTGAAGTCCAAATTATCATCATCGAAGAAGATGAAGTTTCTGCTTTGATTGACAGAGAAAGTTCAGGAAGAAGAACAATGTCGAAGAAGAAAGAAAGGTTGTGTTTTTGTTTATGAGAAGGCGTAATTTTGTTTCATCTAATCCAACGTCTGTAACTGGAGATTGAGATGATCGAACGGAGGCTGATTAGAGTTCACCAACGAAAAAAACGGCGACGAAAAATCGTGCATACACCAAAAGTTGGTTAGCGTTTTTGGTTGCCTTGCGCTCTAAGTCCTATGGGCTAGATTGAGCTGCTAGATTGGCCAAAAAGTGTTGCAAATCAAAAAATAAGTGTGGGAAAAAAGTTAACACCTGTACCTGTTACTTCTCTCCTAGCATTTGCTCGCAGTTCAACTAGCAGCTAGTTTCGAAAGCTGAACCGTTCAGCGCTCAAAAAGTAACCAAAACGCTGAACCATTCAGCGCTGAGAGAAAACTTTCTGATCTTACGGCTGAGATTTAAAGCGTCGAACCAAACAGCGCTCAGCGCTGAACGGTTCAGCGCTAGATGATGGTCCCGCTGACGTGGTCTTTTAATCTAGTTGCTAGATTAGCCATCACATAGGACTTACGAGATTGCCCTAACTGACGTGGATGGCCAATCTAACAGCTAGATATCTAGCCCATAGGACTTAGCCTAAAGGGGGAGATAACCGGATTTGCTAACCATTTATACAGTAAGTTAATTCATATTTAACTTGTTTGCAAAATTTATCTGCCGACGACTTATACTTATATTTACCATATTTAGATGTGCCGACCAAAAAATCTCTAAGTATGTATGCCGAAAATATATCTCCGACCAAATCATAATTCGGAAGTTCTTAGATTTTTAAACTAAAATATCAGTATCTCGATTTAAATCCTAGAGAAAACCAAGAATAAAATCTCTAATATTAACTGTCTATCAAAGGAGAAATAAATTAGATCAAAAAGGTTTAAAAATTCTATACATGGAAAAAGATACACATACATAGATTCGACGAAATCTTTAATCTCGTTTTTTTTTCTTCGTTTTTTTCCCCTAACGATTTTCAAGATTTTTTAACTGCTTTATATGGCATTTTATTTGCATGTAATCCGAAGGCCAGGAATTTATTAAAATCTTGTAAACATGGTGTAAGAAAATACCAATCCTACCGACCAATATGGATCATTAGATCGTATCAATCTCATTAAAAATTAACGGCCACGAAATGTAGGAGGTATAAGTTGCTTTTCAGCCAATCAGGAGTGAGGGTTTCGTTCACTGACCAATGAGAGGGGAGATTACCGCAACTCTCGACGTGGAGTGAGAAATGGCGTGGGAGTTTTAGGTTGTTGATTGAACTTAATACTCATTCATTACTCGTGGTTGGTGAGGTTTGATCTTACCACACTCTGCTGATATCATAACTACAAATCCGCTACACTAGGGAAGGGACGATTCTTATTATATGTTATAATAACTTAAATAATAACAACCGCATAACGGTATGGCCTTGTTTGGTAGAATTTACGATTATCGATAATAACTAGATTTCGGACATCCTTTTCTTTTAATCATATTTTTAATTTAGTGTGATGTGGCTTCACCTCGCCCCGTTGTTTGGGATTTTTGGTTTGGTGTGGCTCGGCTTCGCTTCACCTAGCCCGATGCATATTTGATTTGGTGTAGCTCGGCTTCGCATTTCCCCGTCGCGATGCATTTTTATTTGGTGTGGCTAGGCTTCGCATTTCCCCGTCGCGATGCATTTTTGATTTGGTGTGGCTCGGCTTTGCCTCGCCTCATCGCTTAGGATTTATGATTTGATGTGCTCGGCTTCGCCTCGCTTCATCCCGATGTATTTTTGATTTGTTTTCACGCGGCTTCGCCTTGCCACGTCCTGATGCATTTTTTATTTTGGTGTCGTGTGAATTTGATGTAGTAAACCTTGAATTTGGTGTAGCGGGGCAATGCGTTAAACCTTGAATTCTGTGTGGCTGTATGCATATACAATTGGGCTGAATAAGAAATGAAAAGAAAGTGAGCAGTCCAAGTGTTTGGTTTTAGTAACCCAATAATGTATATGTTGCAAAATAAAAATAAAAAATACACGTTATCCTAATTCCGACTGATTCCAAATATAAGTGGGTGCATAGATAGAGTGAACGTCACTAATCATCCGTCCAAACAGTTAGGTGCAAATGAACTTCACGATCAAAGTCTACATCAGGATGGGCCAGAGTGCGCTTTTGGAAAGTGTTTTCTACAAATATAACCATAAATAGTTTAGAAGAGATGTAAAATTCTTAAAATAAATGAATTGCAAACTAAATTCACACGGTTGATCTAATCTCAAAGGTGACCATGACCATAATAAGCAAAACGATAACTCGCACAGTTGACTCTAAAACCCATACACAAAGAAAACACAAAAATTATGATTCAATCTAAAAAGTATGAAGTAGGGTCCTGTCATGAAACATGATTCTTGCAATAACTTCAATAACGAATGCAAAGCTATAATTAGACTACAAAGACAAAGCTCTTGCTACTATAACACCACCGCATATATCAATCCCTCTAATAAATGTAGAAGGTGTTGTGACTTTCACCACTTCTTGCGCATCAATATATATGTTAACGTGTCCCACAAATCAAAAATTTCTCCTAAAACACGTAAATAATATAAAATTCAATACGACATAACATTGTGCCACGTAGAAAATAAATAAACATTTCATCACAGAGTTAAAATGTAATAATATGATTTCAGGTGAATTTTCTCTGTTGTGGTTAAAAGCTGAACAAAGCTCTCTTCTTAGAGCTTCTGGCCCCACAGAGAAAATTTAGACCAATAAAAAATCTTTTGGAATAATTTAGACCAATAACAAATCGGATACCTTTGGCAAGTATTTACTATGCCCGCATCAACCTATGACCGAATTATAAAACTTTTTTTCCTTTCAAAAACCTTAATTCTTTTATTATGTTTTTCTCCTCTGGACTACCTCTTCTCTTCTCTCTTTGTTTTCCTTCTCCTTCTCTATGTTCATTGTAAATGTTCTGATCGTTGATTTGTTCTAATAATTTTTCATTGGTTTTTTATTTTTTGATAAACAAGGAACCTTTTCATTGATGCAAATTCAAGGTTACAATGAGTTTAAGATCGAAAATAAGAGAATACAAAGTAACAAGAACATACCGTACAAGTACAATTACGAGAAATCCGACAAGAGAAAGAGAAGGATTATCGGAGTAAGACAAATATAAGTATGAATCAGATCCAATTAAATCGGTGGAAGAATGGTTTTTCGTGGAATTAGAATCGAACCATTTAGTTTGTTTTTCTTCTTTAGAAAGATATGCTCCCAAAATAGGAGTGATTTGCTCAAATATCTTGAAACTAGTGATGGAGCTTCCGTCGTCAAAGAAATCACCGATGAAGATGAAGATTTCGTCGTTGGATAGCAACAATATCGATCTTGAAACCCAACTCAATAACCAAGAACCGCCATTAAAGAGAAGATAAACCTCAAAAGAGTAGATAAAACCACCATAATGGTGTAGATAAGAAGAAAACATAATAAAAATTAAGTTATAACTACTAACTAACCTAAAAAACAAGAAATAGTGAAGAAATCTGCTCAGATCGAGCCCAAAATGGACTAGATCTGAACAGAGAAGGGTTGTTTTTGATGGTGTTGTTGTTGAAGAAGGAGGAGGAGTGAGGGAGGAGAGAGAAAAAAAAATTATCTATCTTTTTTTTTTCATTGGTTTTATTTCGCAGGAGCAGTGTTCGCTGAAAAAGATAAATAACCAAATCCCATTCGTTAATGTTAAACCGAAAACCTTTTGTTTAATTTCTGCTTTTTGCAGGTACTATTTGCTGAAAATCGATTTGATAGACAACAAAATCCTTCTCTTTGGGCAAGTCTATTAATTACCGTAGGTTACGAAATTATTTCTTCGTTTTTCGCATATTTTATTTGAAGTAACTGATCTGCCAGTAAATTATAACTAAATTTAAGGGTTGATGGTTAGGTTTAGTGTTATTTTCTTACAATCACTAGATTGCAACCAAAACTTGAATGGAAAGCTCTGATTTTCATTACATAGAATCATGGTTGTTGAAACTGATTTGTTCAACATTGCTCAAATGACGTAATGGACATATTCCGCTTTACTGGTGCTTGAAAATTACAAACTTTTCCAAAGCATATGATTGCACAGGATTTGCACCACTTAAATTTTTTCAGTATATCATCAATCACTGAGAGTGCATACATGAGTTACATATTTGGGAATAAATCTTTCTTATACAACCTTGCACTACGTATCGTAATTTGCACCTGCTGTCCTCTTTCGATATCAATCGTAGATGTTACGTTATTATTTTCTTGATGTCTAATGGTTTGGTTTACTGCTTACTACTTCATGTTCTCCTAAATCTTGCATGTTTTCTATAAAATGTTTGCATAATTTTCGATAAAAACAATTGGTGATCTGTCCACCAACATTTTTCATTGGTGCACAGGTACCAAAGGTATAAGGATCATTTTCTAACTCATTTTTTTTTGCCATTTGTCTTCGTTCTACTGTCTGAAAATCTTGCATGTGCACATTTGTTTACTGTTCCTAAGGTGCTTTAGGATGACAGGGTTGGCCTGATTATATTTATACATATATATATCGGTTATAATGTTCTGTCGGTACAGATGTTGTAGGCTTCACAAATGTCTTTGGTCCACGTGGGAACTGACTTATGTTATTTGCAGGTCAACAAGGAAAAATGCTATGCATTTCTGGGGATATGACCAAATAACAGGGGAAATGTCATTGAAATTGTAAACAAAGGGAGATAACATGAACATAACCACAGAAGCTTACTTTGTTCATGCATAATATATAGATTAGTAAGAAACTAATTTAGCATGTGGGTCTTTTAACTGCGTAATTGGGTAAGAGTAAATTCTATTTGAGAATAGGGTTTAGAAGATGAATGAATCCATTAAATGGGAAGCTTACATGTTTGCCTCATAAATAGCAATGGCGTTTTTTCTTTTGTAAAAACAAAGATTACATCATGATAGTTTGGTTCATTAAATTAGGATGTCTTTTGCCTTCTTTAAAGATATGTTGTGTCTATTGTCAAATTAAGTTTTCCTTCGTGTAAATTAAAAATAGCTGATTGGTTACTAACGTCCTAAATTGATCGGTATTATGTTGGAAGATGCTCTTGGAACATCACAAATTTGTATAAGAAAACGTGCTGGCGATTTTTAACGAGTACATATCTGATGGCACCTAAATTGGGATGCACAAAGTTACATATTTTAGTGATGCTTATCTAGAGGCTTGGCATGTTTTAGTTAGCACCTTGCTGACTAATTTTTTTGGGCGCATCTTAACAACATTTCTTGATCATATGACTTGGCATGTTCAAGTAAGTAGTATCTTCCACAACTCATGTTGAAATATCGAATTATATGAGAATAGTTTCTAAGTTTAAAATCATCTTAGGGTCCTGAATAATTGCATTTATTCATTAGCCATGTGAGCAGCAAAAATTTAGTTACGCCAGTTAACATAAGTTGGCAACACTATTATGTCAACATGAACAAGCGTCATAGAGAGGCAGTGGCGAAGAGAAGGCCGTGGAATTTTTATTTATGTTTTTCTTTTTTTTCTTTTTGTGAGGTTTCAACTTCAAGGTGCGAAGATAACTAAACAAATTAACAAAAGGAAAAAAAAAGTTTTCACCACCACCAATAAGTAAATTAACAAAAGGAACAACTGATTTAGTTGCACGGGCGCAAGAGCTAGTAATATAATAATAATAATAATAATAAATAGACAAGTATTTATTATTATTAAATACTTCACACCTGGCCATCTCATTTCTGCGGTAGTTGTTCGTAAGCGCAACAAGTATTTAGACAAGTGCACGTCGCAGGGATATCAGTTTTGCGCCCTGGCTTTTTCGACTTTGGGTGAGCTTGGAGATGACCTTGTTATTCTGTTGAGGAGATTGAAAAATTGTCTAACCAATTATGATGTTAACAATAAACTAGGGGGTTTGCTTTTATAGGGAAGGTTTGGCGATCCAAAAGGGCATTAGTGCACAAATTGTTTCCCGACTCCCACCCATTCATGTGTAAATAACTCTTTTTGTTTCTATTAATAAAAACCTTGAATGGTGTACTTTTTATAATAATAAAAATAATAATTCTCTATATAAAAATAAAGTTTTTTCGAGCGTTGTGGTTAACCGGAGCTTCTGGTTGATTCTGGCCCCGCCATTATTTATCTTTGGTAATGTTTTTAGATTTTGGACATGAAAATATTTTTCAGATTTTTTTAAATTAATTAATTAATTGATGTTACCAAAAAAAAACAATACAAAATTGAATAGAAAATATTTATTTCTATTATTAAAATATACAGATAAACTAAAATAAAATTGCACAAAAAATGTATTTTTCATCAAGATTAGATCAAAAAATTTAATCGATCATAAAATAACAATAATAATAATAATGATAATAATAAGTTCCCTGTGTCCATCGTCCAGTTACAAATTCTATAGTTGTGAGAAACTGATAATGAAACCAATACTAACTGCAATATATATTCACAATTCTAATGAAATTAAAAGAAAACGATCAAATTAATATCAATGATTAAAATCTAAAACAAAACAAGAGTTAAGAATACTTACATATAGATTAAAATTTTCTTTCTCTCCGGCCAAAAAGAATTGATCAATAATCCCATACAACAGTCCAAAACAAACAATCGTTAATAAAAAAATTGTGACAAATAATACATAACATTAAACAAAATTTTAAGAACAAGATAATAAAAAAAGTTAGATAAAGAGCCGGAGCCAACAATGAAAGGATTTCAAAACTAATTTTCCTAATATTATTTTTTCCATAAAAAGAAAAAAGAACAAAAGAAAAAAAAAATCCACGTGTAAGATTACAAAAATTTCATAGACAAATTATTGCATCAAATAATGTGGTTGTCCAAAAATATAAATATAAGAATATATATCGAATAATATTATTTTCAATACAAAATAATATAAATTAAAATTCTGGATATTTTCCTAAAATATGCCATAAATACAAAGACAAATTGTTTTCCATCTCCCTGTATATAAGATCTCAATCCAAGACTCACTCATTCAATGCTGATTCTTTTCTTTGGATTTGTTTATTTGTACGGTTTCAGGGGTTTCAGTTTTTGTGATTATGCGGTTGTCTTTTCCGCTTTTTTGCTTTGCATTTGATTTATTTTTTAGGGTTCCAAAATTTATGATTCTTAATCTGATATACGGTTGTCTTTGGTTTTGCAGATGTACTGAAAAGTTTGTTTGGTTGTGCTACTTCTCTACCATTAATACAACAGCTCGAATAAACTTTACTCACTTTGATTCTTTCACTTTGGAGCTGGTCCCAAAATAAGGAAAACTCAAAATCGGGTTACTCGATGGAGATGATCCCAGATGCGCAAAAAATGGTGGTGTACTTTCTTACACTCTTACCTTTTTTTTTTTGCGACTTTAGATTTTGTTACATCTTCAAAGCCATGAAATAAAAAAGCACAGCTGAAGAATGATTTTAGGAAACGAATTCTTCAGTTTATAGCTTTCAAATCCTAAAATCCTATTAATAGGACACAATTCTTGATTTTTGGTTTTGTTTTATTTTATTTCCCGCAGATATCACAAGAGGTGCACTTTATATATCACTTGCTTCGTTTTGATCATTCCCTTATTCATTGTCTCTGGCTTTACATTTCAGATTTTATAGCCATCACAAATCTTCTATGTATGATGCATGTACGTGACTCTAACAAGATTGATTAATATCTATAAAAATGTCTATGGTGTAGTTCCTACGCTCTTAGTTTCATATTAGTCGTTATTATAATGTGCAGGGACATCACACAATTGTTTTATTGACTCTTTCTGCGTCAATAAATTTGTAATTCTTTGCAAGTGATTCGATGCAGGTTAGACCAATGGTAATGTCCAAGGATGGCACAGAGTAGCCAACCAAGAGACACATTTGAAAATCAAATGGGAACTACAAAGATCTGTACATTTGGTACATACAATTCGATATACAGACAATATCACCATAAGAGGTGGCAAAATTAATCTCGGTATTTTTTTTTGTTTTCTATGGTTGTTATTTGATTTTAACCTCCAATTTTAATTTTTGTCTTTTTGTAGTAAGCTGGTGTAGATCATCAAAATCAGAAAACTGAAGCACACTTTGATGAATCCGTGTTATTTGTTCTAGGGTTCGAGAGATGACCTGGATAAGCACAAACAATTTTATTTTGGTTAATGCCCTTATACTCTGAAAATTATTTGGCTTTTGATGCTGTCTTATGTTCTTTTTTTGTTGCTTTAGCAATCTTAGTAAAATAGGTCTTTAATTCCAAAAATAATATTATGTTCCAGTATAAAATCGTTTGAGTAAAAGCAAAACCTCATTCTTTTGGAGCGCCTTCTCTGTTTTTTTGATTTTTAAATTATCCAATTCTACATGCTTATGATTTACTGTTTGTTATGTGGTTTTCATTTATTTTGTAGACATAGTGAAAAGACGTTTAGTCGATTGGCGATGCATGCTTCTTTGTTCAAGTCGAATAAGAATTTTATTTTGTGATAGACTGTCTATTATTTCCATGATCCGTAATCTTTTCTTTTGTTTCTGTGAAAGATTTGTCTCTCTTTAATCAAATGCCGCCCCAGACAAAAGGTGATCTGTTCTTCTAAATATTTGATTCTTTAATTATTTAAGGTTACTTTCTATGGCATAATACCGAGTTGAAGGATTTTATCCATAGTTTTAGGGTATTATTCTAGCATGTCTTATTGGAATAAGTAGTTTTTCATGATTTTGATTTTAGGCCATGTTACTTTAAGTACAAATTTCGGGTTAGGAATTTTGAAGGTTGTTAAAATGGGAGTTTTTAGAACCTTCAATTAGTGGGCAAGTGCTAAGTTCTTTATTCTTTGAAAATAACACGCTGATAATCTTTTGATTTCATTAGGTAAGTTTGTACACAGTAAATTGGATTTTTTATGCTAATTTTTTCTGAAGAATCAAAACCACCACATATCAAATGTTGGGATATGTAAAAAATGCTATGTAATATACAAGGGAACAAAAGAATTAAAGGCATGAGACCATAGACGAGATCATAATGATGTTACTTATTCGTTGTGGGTATGTTGTAAAATTCCCTATGGCTATCAGGATGTTTTGTAAATTTCTTTTGTTGTTGTTTTAGCCTTTTAGTAAACAAAACTTTAAACATGAATGGGAACAACTATTGATGGTATTGCTGGTGTACGTTGTGTTGTGTGTTAGAAGATGTCAGATGATATAGGTTGGGAATTTGAAGCGAGTAGCTGATGTCCTAGGTAGTGGTGATGATGGTCAAGATTAGCGAGAATAGTTTTTCAAGGCCCACAAACAAGATTCTGCTTTGTGTATAGAGAGAACTCCTCTTTGGACTCGATGCCCTTCCTTGATGAGTTTCTGTCACCATACTTCAGATGCCAACCCATCAATGACATATGCAAGGCACTAGAATTTGCATAAGTTTTGATTGATACTACCTACCTAGACTACCGCCATAAATTAAATCATGGTCCATGAAACTCCATGGACTAATGCATGGTTTGATTTTTTCTTCACTTCTTTATGTAACCAAATATCAAGTTTATAAGAACCCTTTTAGTTTCTCTGCTCTGCACTGCTTCAGCTTGATATATAGTCTAACAATTTACGTATATAATTTTTTTTAATCATCTTTGAACTGATTATTTGTTACATTGATTATCTTTGGAACCATATTTATTTTCTTTATTTTTAGGCTGGTGTTTGGTGATTATTATGGTTACTTCCCTTTTGTACAAGGAACTAGTCAATGGTACAACCGCTTCTAATTTGAATGGGTTAGTATGTTTTTCCTTTAACTTTCCTTTTGCACTGTCAACTTGGGAGTTTAACCCCTAGCCAACAGGGCTAACCCCGGTTGGTTTCCGTCAACTCTTGTGCGATAGTCCTAGATGTTTTTAGTCTAATTTCTTGCACATCCTCTCTGGAAACTTTTCTTTCTCTTATGCATGACTGTCCTCCTACACTAATTACATCATCAACAATTAGGCGTTCTCCCTGCTATGTTTATTTTCAAAAGACTTGCAAAAAAAAAATTCAAAAGACTTGCAAAAAAAATAAAAAGATCATGTTATTGGGGAAAAAATTTAGAATATTCCTTTAACACCATCGTATCACTGGTTTGGCTGATAAATTCGCTCCATTTTTAATTTTAACGGTGTTCGACACATGCACTTTGATTTAACTCATTATTCCTATTTTTTCTAGCCGGTTGGTATGCATATCTGGTTCTAACCTTGTTTAGGGAAGCTACTCTACTGTGTATCACATAGTAAATTTTTTTGGTGTGCGCACAATTTTTGACTTTCATTCTATCAACGAAATGTTTGCTTACTTACATTTATTACTAAACCGTACCGTTTTACTACTACTCAACACTTTCATTAACCTTTGAGTGCGATAGGTGTGACGTGTCCCTTCCATAGAGGTTAGTTTAAGATATAAATGGCAAGTTTGTAATTCAAGACGGCTCTGACCTTTGTGCCAGTAGTGGGAAACAAAGACTCTAGAAATTCTGTTTAGAGCAAGGGCTCTGTTCTCATTCAATATGAATGAGTATCACTTGATTTGGTCAAATTAGGTGCTATTATGGATTGAGAATACTCACTCATTACCAATAATAATTCATACACTCATTGGAACGAAAGAGTGGGCGAAAGGGGAGACTAAACGGCTGATTTTTAGCCGTTTGGGAAAAAAAACATGTTGAGCGGCTGAAGATCTGTATCTCAAACCTATTTTTAGAGTTTAATTAATTGAAAACTCTTGGACACGGGACCCACAGTTAGGTTTTGTTATAAAAAAAAAACCTTGGAAGAGGCATGTATTTAGCTGCCTGGGGAGAAAAAATCTTTCCAAGCGGATAATCATTAACCGCTTAGTCTCTTTATTTTGGACTTCCATGATCATAAAAGCCCTCTTTCACTCAGCATTCACTCAATTTGACAGTGAATTTTAACACTTATTCCGTAGCCCTTTCTCTTGGAAGAAGAGAAAAGTAAAAATAGATGTGAGAGAATATTCTAAGAAGTCATTTATTTTAGATGTCATGCCATTTTAGACGGGCCCCTTCCACAAGAACATAAGAAGAACTATACATTCTAACCTCGATAAATGATTGCCTCCTGCACCAAGAAAAAATATTCGTCTAGTGGAGTTATTTATTTATCGATAAATGAATAATTATTCATTTAGATATTATTTTATTAACTAAGAGATTAGATTATATAAGCGAAGTTGTACAAATGTACCTAGAGAATAGTTGAAGACCTGAAAAACGTAGAATTATTTTCCAACCCCCTAACACAACATCTAAAGTTAAACCATGTAATACTGGGATTATTCGAGCATCTTGCAATGCCTTGAAGTTGACCAAACAAATCTTGAAAAGATTAACATTCGGTATGTTATTAATTTTGCTACAATGGCTTGGAGATTTGATGTGACGGCAAAAAAAAATTACATTAGTTTTCGTCATTATAAAATTCGTCCTGAAGATATTGATGTTCCAGAACCAGAAAATTGTCAATTAGAAGAATATATGCAAGGATTAACTGGTGTCATTTCTAATTTACGTTATAAAAATGTTGATGGACGTCGAAAATCTTTTAAACTATCTTAACGAGAATGATACAATTATGGAATCTCCAAGTTCCAACATACGAATAAATTATTGAGTCAGTGATGAATGATGAGAATGATCCTAAACCAGATGATAGTAGGGTCATAAAAATGTCTTTCAAGCGATGGTCACTTTAAAAATTACTTGCTACAATACGAGCAAAATATTCTAGAAGTGCAAGGATTGCATAATATTAATGATGCGGTGAAAGAAAAAGACAATCAACCATAAATGATTTTTTTTTTAGTTTATTTCAACATATTTTTTTATGTAAAATTTACAGATTTTGTATTTTGGGTTATTCTTATATATATATATATATTGTAGTGATAAAGATGAGAATATAGAGAAAGAGGAAGAGTTTCTTACTGATCATCGGTTAGGGTTGCATGGAACAATGTCCTTTATATACATGTAGAAGGAAGACCCTGGATATCTAGCTGGGCCGTAGGCCCTACAACACTCCCCCTTGTGCGGTCCAATAGAACTTTATAAGCAGTGCTTCATATTTAGTGCTTCAAATGTAGTTCTTCAAATGTCTTCCTCTCCTTGGTGACTTGTCGAAATCAATTGCCTCATTAAAACTTTGACAAGGAAAAACCCAGTGGGATAAAACCTTGGTAAAACTCTTCACATGTATTACTTCACATGTTGTCTTGTATTTTACATGTAGTTCATCACATGCAATACGATTCTCAAAGATCGACGAGTCTAAGCTAATTGCCTCATTAAAACTTCGTCAGGGAAACCCAGAGGGACAAAACCTGAACTAAATAAAAAGAGTACAATACTAAGCAAACTTAGAACATAGTTGGACTCGAATATGTTGCCTCATTAAAACCTTGACAAGGAAAAACTCAGTGGGATAAAATCTTGACGAAGAGAAAAGAGTACAACGTGACAGATGCAAGTAAAGGTGATCCATCACAGATGATCACTTTGCTCCGTTGAAGTTGACTATTAATTTGCTTCACAACTCCTAAAGAAGAAAATCCTCGTGGGAAACACAATAGCCTTAGTTAGGAAATTACATTCCCGGTGTTTGTTGTTGTGTCATTAAAAACCTTTCCGAGCAACAAAACCCTATGGGAAAAAGTAACCTCGGTGAAGGAAAAGAGTTCAACACACCATTAGATGCTCCCCATGATGTCAGACAATTTTCATTAGTCTAATTCAGCCAAAAGGAGCTTATCACACTTTACTTTGGTGACTTGGATGTTTATATAACCATGTTGTTGATTCTGGAAGTTACGTTGCTTAACGGACTATCGTGTTTCAGTTCTTTGATTCAGATATTTTCAATAATATCAACGCGATCTTTATGTCTTCAACGTTCAACATACTTGATGCTTTCAGTATTGTCTCACTAAAAACGTTGTCGAGTAACAAAAACTCTTTGGGGAAAACTATTCTCGATCGAAGGGAAAAAGAGTACAACACAGCTTCAATTTCGAAGTAAAATATGTCGACATCATATCGTTAGATCCCCCCTGATGTAGGCATCTTCCCCTGATTACTTTCAGAGTTGTTCCAGACAGTTCCTTTAGTCATGTACTTTTCGAAACTGAATATCGGTAATGACTTAGAAAATAGTCTACTATATCTCCCCTGATCACTTTCGTTGGAGAAGAGATTATTGTTCCTTCATAATCAACAACCTTTGGATTGCAGTTCTTTTAGCATTCCTTTTTATGTCTTTGCAGGGATAAAAAAAAGCTCATGTCAATGGTTACTTTTAAGTACATGATTACATTCATTGTACCATTCCAATGACGTTGCGTTGGCGCTGATCTATATCTAGCTAACAAGTTCCCTGAGGATGCAAAATTTTATCGAGTACATTATTATATTAAGTACAATAATGCGTATATTGTACTTAGATATGGGAATCTCATCTCCCAACACATCTTCGTCATCTTCCTTTAGACGAAATTGTCACTTACTTACATTTGAACCTCGACTAATCATGAGAGTGCTATCAGGATGCATGTCTTTGTTAAATTTCCTGGAAACTTTAGATATATGCAAACTGGTGGAATAATATACCACAAGCTCAGTATTCGGTCGAGCTTTCCCAGACTTTTCATCTTAAATTTGGATTTCAAATAGCTTTTAAGTTCTCTTATTACATCAAGAGTACCCATCATGTCTGTACCATCGACATAGATAGCTACAATTCCAAATCAGGAACTTTCTTGTGAATACGCAAGGAAAAATAACTTATTTGTCTATCCCCTGCAAATGAAATGTCACTTAGACGGCTATACCACATCCGCCTGATTGCTTCAATCTATAAGTGAGCGTTATATCTAAATGTAAACGCACTCTGTGGTTTAGAGTCACTTAATTTGGGTAACAAAAGGCTATCAAGTATTTTTTTAAATAACTTCTATCTCTTGATTTTTTCAGAGATACGTAACAACCACATACATATGCTGCATTTCAAGTCCTCTTTAAATTACCAAGCTAACTAAGTAGCTGAACAATATAAAGTTCATTACAAGAGAACAATCCCAGGGCTTTGTGAGAAACCTCGCGCCACAAGGCCAGTCTTTATTCTTTAAGACTGCTTTCATCTCATTATGCTTTGTGGCAAATTAATCATGTATGTCTAATAGGCTTTACACTTGGTTGGTTAGCACTACCACACCAAATACCTGTATATTTGTCAAAGAACCAAGTTCTACCTGGATTATATAGGCCAAATATGCTCTTCGTTGACATTAAGCAACAAGGAGCTTGGTTCGATCTCATCTTGCTATATTTCCTTAAGCAAGTGTACATGAAATTAATCATGAATAAGCTCGCATGATCTTTCCATTGACTCATGCACATTCTCATGTTCCACTATGGATGTCATTGTTCTCTGGAATCATTAAACTTCAGAGCGTCCTCCAGTATTGATTCATGGACATAGTCAGAGACAATCAAATGAGATGATTTCATTAATGATACAAATTAGGTTGTGCCTTACTTATCTACTTCCTCTCTAGGTGAGCATTGATCGAACCTGGTGGTCTCTCCATCTTCCTTTATGGAGCTACAGCCTCAACTAAACTTCCACCAAGTGTAGTTGCAATACCTTAGTCTATGGTGTACCCCATACTGAGGATTTCTAACATTGCAGGAGTATTTGCAGCTGGTATGTGGGATCTTGTCACTTTAACGACACCAGTGTACATTCTGAAAATCGATTATTCTTTGTCACTTCACATTTACATTTGGGGAGTACAAGAATCAATATGAGACACAGTGGGAACACATCACGACAATTCCCGTCGTTCCCTTTCAAAATACCTTTTCTTATCTCCCCCTAATGACGGGAAGACTGTCTCATTAAAGTGATAACTCGCAAATCTAGCGGTAAGAGATCTCATGCCAAAAAGGTTTAAAATGCGGATAATTGTTGGGAACTCATTTCCAACATAACTACTTAACAGTTTTGAAGAACCATCATAGTACGATGTAGAATCGTAATGGCACATATATAGTGCAACCAAAAATGCGTAAGAATAAGAATGTCAGGCTTAAATCCAGCTACCAACTGGTACGTAAAAAAGGTTGACAAATATTGGGTTCTAAAAACGAATTAAGTAATATGCGTGTAATATTACATATCCCCAAAGCAATAAAAGATAGGTTGGTACGCATAACCTATTCCTTAGGCACCATCTGTAACCTTTGATGGTAGCCTCTGCGAGACCATTGGGTATAAGATGCTCTATATCGATCCTTTGAAACGTGCAATATTCATCAAGTCCTTTTGATGTAAATTCTCTAGCATTAATAAGGTGGTGAGACTTTGTACTTTGTATTGTGTAATATGTGCAAGGAATTTTTTTAAACGCAAATTTCTTGGGAACTATAACTAGTCCAAAATGTCAAAATGTTCACCAGAGCCATAAGTCACTTTAATGGTCCGCATTCTGCATGAATATTTTTTCTAAATTTCACCTTGTTATCTTGTAATATGGATTGTTTACCATTTGCATCTTAGGATGGTCTCGATCCTGCTTTACTGAAGACTTTGTAAAATGAGTTATATGCTCTCTTATTTAAAAGCATAATGGGGGGGGGGGGGGGAAGGCTTGTGCATCTGGTACTTTAGAAAACACTTATTGAGAGATATGTCGTTACTTCGCATTCTGTCAATCTTTTTCCCGTTGTCTCATCCACTCAAACACAACGATGTACGTATGAGTCCTTTCAAAACGAAACATCATTTCACAACCAAAAAGTCTTTATGGTTATGTCAAAATCTGTATGAGTCAATTCCCAACATTTCATCGTCAGAATCAATATGGATTCAATAGTCCAAACACTATAGTGATTTACATTTCACTAGATTGACTCATCTCTAAAATATGTTTTCTTCCAAATACCTTAGAGACTACAAAAGATGCAATAAATTACATTCTCATCACTGTGAGTTTCCACATGATATCCACTTTGTAATTTAACAAGATGTGATTAGCTCTTAATACATATAGAGCATATGTGACTTTTAGTCTGTGTTCCATCTCGGCAAAAAATTTGAGCAGTGTTGCGCTCGATGATCCAATCCTCGTAGTCACATTATAAGAAAATAGTTCAACAACTACTTTAAATTCCCTAAGATAGTGGAAGAAACACAACTATGAGTTAGACACTTGGGTCTTGAGAGTTTTAATAAGTGGTGTGGCCTTATTACGTAATAAAAGTGGGATTCAACTCAAGTACTTTAGAGTTAATATATATTACGTGTCACCAAATATATCTCAAGTGCTTTAGAGAATTTATGTATCGTGTTTTCATTCCATAAGTTCAGACATTGGATCTCGTTCAACTCAATAAGATAGTCGATTGACCCGGCAAAGTTCTTGTTGCCATCAAAGTTGATGTGAAAATTGGTTGCTACTATGATACACACATTACATTGTATATACCAATACTTATGACCAGGTGCATTTCCAACTCTTTCATTTATGATGGAAGCTAGAATTACATTTTCCCTTTTCTCATGCTTTATATGAGTCATTACGTCTAACCCTTTCCATTTTCCCTTTAGCCCTTCACGTGACGTGACCTACTCTCCATATTTTTGTGAGCTATGATTGTTCTTTAAAGTTTTACCATTTTGACCTCATTTAATTTAAGGTGGTGTTTTTTGTAGAGTTATAAAATTAAGGGAAGTTTCGGGTTTTAGAAATGTGCAGCTTCATTCACTGTTCATGAACAGTGCCTAAAAGGTGTTCCCTTTATAATAGTAATAGATTAGGATTAATTTTCTCCATTGCAGATTTAAGGCTCTCTTTACTTCCCACCTTTCAAATGAAAGGGTAATCTTTCCATACACGGGCATCGAAACTGGAAATCGAAATTGAGTACCCTCCATGATGATTCTGGACCAGATATGTGACTACTTCGAAATTGAGTACTCTCCATCATTGCTCGATAACAGAGTCCCCTTTTCATATTGCTCGGTCATCTTGACATGTTGCACACCGCATCCTTCGTTGATATTTTTGTTGAGAGAAGCTTTAGCTGAAATAGTGAATATCAATTTTTTTCCAAATTATCATCACTCCATTCTCAAACACATATTTTTTAGCATTGTGTTTCCTCCTGCCCAACATATTTGACAATATCTTCTTTCTTGTAAGCATTGAATAGAACAATGAGAACTTACATGATATTTTGAGAGACTATCGGGATCATGACATGGGGCCAGCTATTTCACATTTCTTCAATCGTTTCTTAGGAAATGATCATCCCAAGGGCTCGAAATCCCAAAAGTAGGTAGTCCCAAAAGTAGGTAGAGAATTAAGAATTTTGGTGAAACTAGATTTGTAATTATGAGTATTCTCCCTTAATTTTTTTTACCATTTGACTCACATTCATTAGCAGCTGAATCCAACCTCGACTCGTACAATAAAAGTACAATTCAGGAAACTTCTTTGTCAATATAGCTTCTCTCTCATCTCAATGTTGTGAGAATTTATACAGAATACTCAGATAACAAACTAAATAATGTGCATCTCAACCAAGACAAACACTTCAATTATTTATGGTGACTTGTTATATACCGGCAATTGGACCTGACGTGAATCAAACATGTAACCTTCTGACATGAAGTCAGATGCGCTACCATTATGCCACAGATCCGTGGTTTAAAAAACTTTCTTAGTATGGTTCCTAAACAGCCGGAAAATCAAGCATTGAAGTGCTGCATATGCCATAAAGAGAATAAATCACCATTGCTAATCAATAGATTAAATTAAAATGCTAGTGGATTGATATGCATTAAAGTATTGCATATCAATCCACACTATCTGATAAGAAATCTGAAACACCAAAATTTTTGAAAAAAAAATAATTAGCTTCACCAATACATAACATCCAAGCAAAGTTTAATTTTTAAACCTAATATATAATTAAGCAAACACCATATTAACCACCAAAAAATTAAGATAATTTCTGGGATTTTACCATATTAACCACCAAAAAATTAAGATAAACTCTGAGATTTTTAAACATGGCGATACCCTGATACCCCATAAAGGTAAAGTGGATGAACCAATAATTAGAACTCCCTATGATATAGGTGTAAAACAGAATTCGCTAGCATGGTTATTTGCTCTACAAGGTGTGCCTTTGACGTGAATTTTATCAAGTGCAGAGAAAAACTCTAACCGTCAAAATTTCTTTTTGTCTCTTACTATAAGACTTGGAACTTTTTTTGTCCTTTACTATAAGAAGACTAAAGAAGACTCAGAACTTTGAGGAGGAGATTCTAAACCCTAAAGCGTGAGAGTACCTTTTTCGATACGACGTGAAAAGAGATGATGAAAAACATGCAGTTATTAAAAACATTACATTGAGGTAGAAATATGATATTGCTTTGTCTTACCATTCCCATTGATATTACGTGAAAAGAAATATGAGGTAGAAACATTACTTATTAATTTGAATCCAGATGATGTTGTAATTAATTGGACACTCTTCAATGCCTTCAATTCATCGTCGAAGTTGTTTTTCCAAGTACGTGCTGGTTCGGGCGCCATGCTCACGATTCTATTCAGCAATTCCCTTTCAACAAATCCATGGTAACCTTGGGAGCTGAATCACAGTGAAAACTTAACAACCATTCAATTAATTCAGAATCGAACAACACACCTGAAAATGTACCTTGTAATTGGCCAGCGGTTATATTCAAGTGTTCAAACCATCTCAGCTCCAGCCAACCTCCGTTCCTAACTACAACAAAACATTTAGAAAACAAAATCCAAAACCCATTTAAGAAATCCAGTAATTTTCTCAATAAAAACCAACTGGGCTAGTTCAGTTGGCTAGGGTCGAACTCTCAAGTTGTTAGGTCACAAGTTCGAATCCCCTCGTGGTTCAAAAAAAAAAAAAAAGAATTTGCTCAATAAAACCAAAATATACCAAATCACTTATGCTATCTTTTAAAGAGGATGTAAACCGTAAGGACCTAACAACAGTGCAAACTAATCAAAACAAAATTGTACAGATAAACCTTAAACTTAATCAAAATAAAAAAAGAGGTGCAGCAAATTTTAAACTTTAAACGATAAAGAACTGAAAATATTAAGAGATATTTTGACTTTGGGTCACACCAAAGTGACCAGAGTTGTGTTTGGGTCACCTAGAAATTTTAATTCGAGTTTGGGTCACGAGACTATTGTTGACCAAGTTGACAGTTACATAACCTAGTTAAAATGTTGAAATGACGGATATCCTTATTGCCTTTGACTTATTTACTAACAATGCCATGTGCCCTCTGCTGGCCTCCAACTACAAAGACTGCGATTAAGATTTTAGGGTTTATAAAATTTGATCATTTCTCTCCTACAACTCCAGCTTCACTCCCTCTCTCGTTCATCACCTCCATGTTTGGTACAAATCCTAATTACACATTCACAACAACCAAGACTATGGATCAATTCACTGTTGACTTAATATGATAAACTTTGGATATAAGAAGGAAAAAAAATCTAAAATTCTTTCATGCCCTTTTGTATTGGGTTATCAGAATCAAAAAAATTGGTTTTAGTTTGTAGATGTACCTACGTCTAATTACACGAAGGTGGTCGATTTAAGTTAATGGTTCAAATTCCAAGTTGTTTCAATAGCAGTAGAAGGGGATTTTAACGGTGGTGCGGGATGATAGAAATTAAAGAGTGTGGTGGTGATGTAAATAATCTTTTAATTTGGTGGTGGTGCTAGTTTCTGTGAATTTTCAATTTTGCAGATCAAGTATGGAAGGAAATTTATTTTGGTGGTGGTTCATCATTTGGATTTGATTTCTATTGATTTTAATGTTCATTGAACATGCTTGAATTGGTGTGGATATATTTGTATTGGGTTGAGATTACTTTAAGTAATTGGTGTGAGCTTTTGAAGATTAGAGTTGTGAATTTTATATTTTGATCATGTTTCTCAATAACTATCCATTCGTTTTATGAAAATAATCATTGTTAATGAAAATAAGTCAGAGCAATAAAGCTTGAGATGAATTTCTTTTTCTTCTCTTCGTTCCTTTTTTTCTTCTGTTGATTATTATATGTGGTGTTAACATTTATCTGCTCATCTTTACTGGTTGAGGAGTGGCGGAGGAGATGCGTTGAAAATAAAGAGGTTAACCGCAATAAATAGAATTAAGTAAATAAAAATTAATTTTAAAACATAAAATATTTCCTAACAGTCAAGACGGTCTTGTGACCCAAACTCTAATTAAAATTTCTAGGTGACTCAAAAGCAACTCTGACCCAAAGTCAAAATATCCCAAATATTAATGGGAAATGGATGATATAACTCAGCTTGCAAAATGCTAGTTGAAACCATCAATAAGGAATGTAAAATACCAGACTGGAATGCAGAAAACACCATAAAAGAGACTCAAATAATTATGCAAAAACTCCCTCAAGCTCAGGTGCTATATATTAACAGAAGATATAACTCGGCTGCAAACAAGGTGGCTAAGGAAGCGCGGGCAAAGAATATGCGGAATTCCTCAACCCAAATACATCTAAGGATATCTCAATCAAGCGTGATATCCAATATTTTTGAGAAAAAAGATATTGTAAATCTTATACTCTTTATTGCTTCGTTAATATATTTCTTTTTCCATCAAAAAAAAAAAAGAAAAAAAAGGGAAATGGATAGGGATTTCCCACGACTTATATACCTAGGAAGCATAGCCAATCCTTAATCGCCACAGTTTCCCCTTACTTCATGTTAAAGTATATTAGTCTTCTGTACTACCTCTGGCCTGGAGCAGTATAATTAAATAATTAGTTACATCACATAGTTGTTTAAAATCTCAATTGTGTAATGAATTTAGTTGGCTTTCCATACAGCCTCTCATTTAACATCTATTCCCTATCCCATCCGTCTTAGTTTGCTTGTCAAAATAGAATTTTGCAAAAACCTGAAACACATTCAAATTACTTCGACATCCACCATCAATCTTTCAAATCACTTGTTTAATATACAAGTTTTTGTATCATAGTTTATATTTCTTTCTTGATAATTAGATAATTTTAGTGGGAAATATAGTAATTTTTTGGTACACTTTTGTTAAAAAAAAACTCAATTTTGACAAGTAAACTAGGACGGAGGGAGTATGATTTACTATAATCGGCAGCTGCTGCCTTGTCTTGCGTTCCAGCACCAACCGCATACCTGGATCCATGACCAAAGGTTATGTCTTTTTTCTAAATTATCCATGTACCTGGAGTATGAGTCTAGGATAGAAGATATGATGAATCAATTCAAAAGAACTACGAAGCTGATTTTCATTGGATTTTCTGGAATAGTAAATTATGATGCATAATACGTATGTTGTTCCGAGCAACGTCGCAGGAACAATGAGTGACAATAGTGACAATTTAAGTGTCATGCAGAATATTTAACTTGATACAAATGTCTCTCTGTTGCTTTCATAGTTCAATGATAGTAGTGACCAGTAGGACTGCTGAAAAAATAAAAAACTCATTAGTACACTAAGATGCAAAAATGCAGGAAATTATTCATTTATTTACCTCAACTGCTGATAATCCAAGCATGTTTTCGTCCTGAATGCCTGCAACAAACATAGGAGATCTGGATGCATCTTGAACTGCAACACGTACCAGGTACCTATATTGAATAGAGATATTATCTATCTCGGAAAGAATCCATGAATATGATTCACCAAACAGATGCCAATATTGGAAAACTCTGGTAAATTACTTTAGTATATGAGATTGAACTTCACAAAGCAGCGTGTGAAGGAATAACATCATTATACATTCAACCTACAGTGACATGAACCCCAGATGTCCATCCTAACCATACTTAACATGTAAATGATGACCAATCTCATACCATTTTAGAATTTGAGATCTAAACTTACCAATCTTTGGGAACCCTATAAGGAACAGATATAACTCGCCATTGCATAAACAAATATGCAATTTGTCACACTTTATGGCCTATTGAGAATTAGAGTCTTCTTGGAAAAAAATATTAGTGACCCCAAAACCCTATATCAGACGCATGATAGATTCAACTCTTCAATTTTAGGGTTTTAGGAGAGAAAGCATCGGTCACAATAAAGTTCGAGCATTCAATTATTTGAATTAGGAAAGGTCGAGTAAAAGCAATCAAATTACTGGTTTTGTACCTTTTTGCCGATGATCTGTGTGAAAAAACATCAACCTCTGCAAAGAATAAGACAGCAAACGATCAAAATACGGAGTCAAAACAAAATACGGAGTTAATTAAATACTTTCAGTATAAAAATTAGTCTGAAAATACATATTCCCATATTTAGATACATATAAATCTCTCACCAAATTTAGGATGTATCAAAATTTTTATATGGATACTTCAAATATATAATTGGAATTTTCTCATGTTTTTAAGAATGCGAAGAATTTTAACACAAAGAAACGCAGGTGTTTACCATTAATATCATAAGACTTTTACATAAACAAGTAGAGTGCACGTGCTTTGCACGTCGGCAAACACTAAATCTTTCGGCACCTGTCACACTGAACCTATGATATTGCAAAAAATTTGATCCCAACACATCAGTAAAACAAAGAATTTTTTCTTTCTCATTCAGTATTTAATATTTCAACAATACTGTCCGATAGATTAAGACATCTGGATAAACATTTATGGTACTCAATCCAGCGACGACACTCAAGGCGTAGTTGAATCCCAGCTGCCTTGATCAAGGCAGCTGATGAGTGACGGCCTTTAGCTGTAAACTTTTTCTTTGAGAAATTCGCAGGCCACAAAGATCTAAAGAACTCATTCCTTGCTAATACTTTTCCCGATTAATCCTACAAACTTACAAATCAAGAAAACCATACACAGTAATTAACCAAATACCATATATACAAATTCGAAACTCTATATACCCTAATTTACCTTACATCAAAAATACACATTCCAAAACATATGCATAATAATGGTTCTTTATAACAACACCTTACAGCAAAAATACACATCCCAAAATCTATGCGTAGTAATGGTTCTTTATACCAACAAATGGTTTAAAAAGTGAAAATTTTCCAACTGCAGATGTCAAAGCTACAGGTGAAATGTTTTAAATACCTGATTAAAGGAAGACTTCATCACAAAGAATGAAACTAACAACATACTGTAAGCTCCAGTTAGGGCAACTGATATAAAATCAAAAGCAAAGAAGTAAAAAGGTACAGTCACAGTCGGAAAAAAACACCTCATGGTGCGAAAAAGTCACCTCTGTTTTCAAGGTATACCAATCTCTTGCGCAGATCATTGCATAACAATCTTAAGAATCTTCTTTCGCATTCATAAACATATGAAAGGCTGCAATGACCTTGGCCTATTTCATTTTATGTGACGATAAAAACGGACGCAGCAAGCAAAGTGGGATGCTACTCAAATGTCGTTGGAGGATATAGAGACAATGCTACCCACACTTTTGTCAAAGGAAGACGATAAGGAATCGTGACTATTCAGTTACGACTATATGCAGGAGTTGGGCGCAGAGTACAAACCTAAATAAAAAAGTAGGAATAGGTATAAAGTTTATGCGAGGTAGCATCATGAAATCCAAATTGTTAGATGGCTCTTGTTATTGCATGATGAAAACTAAAACTCACGAACATCTGCAATGGAATTCATCGAAGCTATATCACTATAATATCTTATAGAAAGGTAGAGTTCACGTGAATAAAAATAAATCTAGAGTCTAGATGCAAACATGCTTAAAGTGAAGATAACAGGGGGTTTTATTTCCTGGTTTTTATTTTAATAATCAAAAATCAGACTCCCTTATGAAATCTGGAGTCTATTGACTGCCCAATGGAGTGAGGAACATAAGAGGCAACATGTTAAAAGTATAAGTGCACCCACCCATTCGAGATTCAGTTAAATTGCAGCAAAAATTCCAGCGCAACATATATATGAATTCTTCTCAAACATCATATACAGTTAACACTCTTGCCTACAACTTATTTCATGAACAATAAAATGCATATGAATACCAAACGGACAATGATCTACAGAACAAAGAATACAGTACAAATTGATATTGTCAATCAATAACAAACCCTTGAAATCATTCACAAAAACAGTTGAAATTAATGAAATAGAATATAAGGATCTTATATTAGCCATAAAAACACAATACCAAGCAAAACCCTAAAATTTACAAAACTCTAGAATTACAAATTACAATAGAAAATGAGTTTATCAAATTAGGAATTGAAAATCTCATACCTAATCGAAGGAGATGAAAAACCATCAATTGGATTGATTCCGAACAGCATTTGCATTACCAGCGTTAAAAAATTTGTGGAGATCGACATTAGTCACATTACCATCTTTGAAATCGAAAATTGATTCAATCAAATCATCATCTTCATCATGAATTGCATGGATTCGAGTAGAAATTTGAAGTCCAAATTATCATCATCGAAGAAGATGAAGTTTCTGCTTTGATTGACAGAGAAAGTTCAGGAAGAAGAACAATGTCGAAGAAGAAAGAAAGGTTGTGTTTTTGTTTATGAGAAGGCGTAATTTTGTTTCATCTAATCCAACGTCTGTAACTGGAGATTGAGATGATCGAACGGAGGCTGATTAGAGTTCACCAACGAAAAAAACGGCGACGAAAAATCGTGCATACACCAAAAGTTGGTTAGCGTTTTTGGTTGCCTTGCGCTCTAAGTCCTATGGGCTAGATTGAGCTGCTAGATTGGCCAAAAAGTGTTGCAAATCAAAAAATAAGTGTGGGAAAAAAGTTAACACCTGTACCTGTTACTTCTCTCCTAGCATTTGCTCGCAGTTCAACTAGCAGCTAGTTTCGAAAGCTGAACCGTTCAGCGCTCAAAAAGTAACCAAAACGCTGAACCATTCAGCGCTGAGAGAAAACTTTCTGATCTTACGGCTGAGATTTAAAGCGCCGAACCAAACAGCGCTCAGCGCTGAACGGTTCAGCGCTAGATGATGGTCCCGCTGACGTGGTCTTTTAATCTAGTTGCTAGATTAGCCATCACATAGGACTTACGAGATTGCCCTAACTGACGTGGATGGCCAATCTAACAGCTAGATATCTAGCCCATAGGACTTAGCCTAAAGGGGGAGATAACCGGATTTGCTAACCATTTATACAGTAAGTTAATTCATATTTAACTTGTTTGCAAAATTTATCTGCCGACGACTTATACTTATATTTACCATATTTAGATGTGCCGACCAAAAAATCTCTAAGTATGTATGCCGAAAATATATCTCCGACCAAATCATAATTCGGAAGTTCTTAGATTTTTAAACTAAAATATCAGTATCTCGATTTAAATCCTAGAGAAAACCAAGAATAAAATCTCTAATATTAACTGTCTATCAAAGGAGAAATAAATTAGATCAAAAAGGTTTAAAAATTCTATACATGGAAAAAGATACACATACATAGATTCGACGAAATCTTTAATCTCGTTTTTTTTTTCTTCGTTTTTTTCCCCTAACGATTTTCAAGATTTTTTAACTGCTTTATATGGCATTTTATTTGCATGTAATCCGAAGGCCAGGAATTTATTAAAATCTTGTAAACATGGTGTAAGAAAATACCAATCCTACCGACCAATATGGATCATTAGATCGTATCAATCTCATTAAAAATTAACGGCCACGAAATGTAGGAGGTATAAGTTGCTTTTCAGCCAATCAGGAGTGAGGGTTTCGTTCACTGACCAATGAGAGGGGAGATTACCGCAACTCTCGACGTGGAGTGAGAAATGGCGTGGGAGTTTTAGGTTGTTGATTGAACTTAATACTCATTCATTACTCGTGGTTGGTGAGGTTTGATCTTACCACACTCTGCTGATATCATAACTACAAATCCGCTACACTAGGGAAGGGACGATTCTTATTATATGTTATAATAACTTAAATAATAACAACCGCATAACGGTATGGCCTTGTTTGGTAGAATTTACGATTATCGATAATAACTAGATTTCGGACATCCTTTTCTTTTAATCATATTTTTAATTTAGTGTGATGTGGCTTCACCTCGCCCCGTTGTTTGGGATTTTTGGTTTGGTGTGGCTCGGCTTCGCTTCACCTAGCCCGATGCATATTTGATTTGGTGTAGCTCGGCTTCGCATTTCCCCGTCGCGATGCATTTTTTATTTGGTGTGGCTAGGCTTCGCATTTCCCCGTCGCGATGCATTTTTGATTTGGTGTGGCTCGGCTTTGCCTCGCCTCATCGCTTAGGATTTATGATTTGATGTGCTCGGCTTCGCCTCGCTTCATCCCGATGTATTTTTGATTTGTTTTCACGCGGCTTCGCCTTGCCACGTCCTGATGCATTTTTTATTTTGGTGTCGTGTGAATTTGATGTAGTAAACCTTGAATTTGGTGTAGCGGGGCAATGCGTTAAACCTTGAATTCTGTGTGGCTGTATGCATATACAATTGGGCTGAATAAGAAATAAAAAGAAAGTGAGCAGTCCAAGTGTTTGGTTTTAGTAACCCAATAATGTATATGTTGCAAAATAAAAATAAAAAATACACGTTATCCTAATTCCGACTGATTCCAAATATAAGTGGGTGCATAGATAGAGTGAACGTCACTAATCATCCGTCCAAACAGTTAGGTGCAAATGAACTTCACGATCAAAGTCTACATCAGGATGGGCCAGAGTGCGCTTTTGGAAAGTGTTTTCTACAAATATAACCATAAATAGTTTAGAAGAGATGTAAAATTCTTAAAATAAATGAATTGCAAACTAAATTCACACGGTTGATCAAATCTCAAAGGTGACCATGACCATAATAAGCAAAACGATAACTCGCACAATTGACTTTAAAACCCATACATAAAGAAAACACAAAAATTATGATCCAATCTAAAAAGTATGAAGTAGGGTCCTGTCATGAAACATGATTCTTGCAATAACTTCAATAACGAATGCAAAGCTATAATTAGACTGCAAAGACAAAGCTCTTGCTACTATAACACCACCGCATATATCAATCCCTCTCATACATGTAGAAGGTGTTGTGACTTTCACCACTTCTTGCGCATCAATATATATGTTAACGTGTCCCACAAATCGAAAATTTCTCCTAAAACACGTAAATAATATAAAATTCAATACGACATAACATTGTGCCACGTAGAAAATAAATAAACATTTAATCACAGAGTTAAAATGTAATAATAGGATTTCAGGTGAATTTCCTCTGTTGTGGTTAAAAGCTGAACAAAGCTCTCTTCTTAGAGCTTCTGGCCCCACAGAGAAAATTTAGACCAATAAAAAATCTTTTGGAATAATTTAGACCAATAACAAATCGGATACCTTTGGCAAGTATTTACTATGCCCGCATCAACCTATGACCGAATTATAAAACTTTTTTTCCTTTCAAAAACCTTAATTCTTTTATTACGTTTTTCTCCTCTGGACTACCTCTTCTCTTCTCTCTTTGTTTTCCTTCTCCTTCTCTCTGTTCATTGTAAATGTTCTGATCGTTTATTTGTTCTAATAATTTTTCATTGATTTTTTTTTTTTTTTTTTTTTTTTTTTTTTTTTTTTTTTTTTTTTTTTTTTTTTTTTTTTTTTGATAAACAAGGAACCTTTTCATTAACGCAAATTCAAGGTTACAATGAGTTTAAGATCGAAAATAAGAGAATACAAAGTAACAAGAACATACCGTACAAATACAATTACGAGAAATCCGACAAGAGAAAGAGAAGGATTACCGGAGTAAGACAAATATAAGTATGAATCAGATCCAATTAAATCGGAGGAAGAATGGTTTTGCGTGGAATTAGAATCGAACCATTTAGTTTGTTTTTCTTCTTTAGAAAGATATGCTCCCAAAATAGGAGTGATTTGCTCAAATATCTTGAAACTAGTGATGGAGCTTCCGTCGTCAAAGAAATCACCGATGAAGATGAAGATTTCGTCGTTGGATAGCAACAATATCGATCTTGAAACCCAACTCAATAACCAAGAACCGCCATTAAAGAGAAGATAAACCTCAAAAGAGTAGATAAAACCACCATAATGGTGTAGATAAGAAGAAAACATAATAAAAATTAAGTTATAACTACTAACTAACCTAAAAAACAAGAAATAGTGAAGAAATCTGCTCAGATCGAGCCCAAAATGGACTAGATCTGAACAGAGAAGGGTTGTTTTTGATGGTGTTGTTGTTGAAGAAGGAGGAGGAGTGAGGGAGGAGAGAGAAAAAAAAATTATCTATCTTTTTTTTTTCATTGGTTTTATTTCGCAGGAGCAGTGTTCGCTGAAAAAGATAAATAACCAAATCCCATTCGTTAATGTTAAACCGAAAACCTTTTGTTTAATTTCTGCTTTTTGCAGGTACTATTTGCTGAAAATCGATTTGATAGACAACAAAATCCTTCTCTTTGGGCAAGTCTATTAATTACCATAGGTTACGAAATTATTTCTTCGTTTTTCGCATATTTTATTTGAAATAACTGATCTGCCAGTAAATTATAACTAAGTTTAAGGGTTGATGGTTAGGTTTAGTGTTATTTTCTTACAATCACTGGATTGCAACCAAAACTTGAACGGAAAGCTCTGATTTTCATTACATAGAATCATGGTTGTTGAAACTGATTTGTTCAACATTGCTCAAATGACGTAATGGACATATTACGCTTTACTGGTGCTTGAAAATTACAAACTTTTCCAAAGCATATGATTGCACAGGGTTTGCACCACTTAAATTTTTTCAGTATATCATCAATCACTGAGAGTGCATACATGAGTTACATATTTGGGAATAAATCTTTCTTATACAACCTTGCACTATGTATCGTAATTTGCACCTGCTGTCCTCTTTCGATACCAATCGTAGATGTTACGTTATAATTTTCTTGATGTCTAATGGTTTGGTTTGCTGCTTACTACTTCATGTTCTCCTAAATATTGCATGTTTTCTATAAAATGTTTGCATAATTTTCAATAAAAACAATTGGTGATCTGTCCACCAACACTTTCCATTGGTGCACATGTACCAAAGGTATAAGGATCATTTTCTAACTCATTTTTTTTTGCCATTTGTCTTCGTTCTACTGTCTGAAAATCTTGCATGTGCACATTTGTTTACTATTCCTAAGGTTCTTTAGGATGACAGGGTTGGCTTGATTATATTTATACATATATATATATATCGGTTATAATGTTTTGTCGTTACAGATGTTGTAGGCTTCACAAATGTCTTTGGTCCACGTGGGAACTGACTTATGTTATTTGCAGGTCAACAAGGAAAAATGCTATGCATTTCTGGGGATATGACCGAATAACAGGGGAAATGTCACTGAAATTGTAAACAAAGGGAGATAACATGAACATAACCATAGAAGCTTACTTTTTTCGTGCATAATATATAGATTAGTAAGAAACTAATTTAGCCTGTGGGTCTTTTAACTGCGTAATTGGGTAAGAGTAAATTCTATTTGAGAATAAGGTTTAGAATATGAATGAATCCATTAAATGGGAAGCTTACATGTTTGCCTCATAAATAGCAATGACGTTTTTTCTTTTGTAAAAACAAAGATTACATCATGATAGTTTGGTTCATTAAATTAGGATTTCTTTTGCCTTCTTTAAAGATATGTTGTGTCTATTGTCAAATTAAGTTTTTCTTCATGTAAATTAAAAATAGCTGATTGGTTACTAACATCCTAAATTGATCGGTATTATGCTGGAAGATGCTCTTGGAACATCACAAATTTGTATAAGAAAACGTGTTGTCGATTTTTAATGAGTACATATCTGATGGCACCTAAATTAGGATGCACATAGTTACATATTTTAGTGATGCTTATCTAGAGGCTTGCATGTTTTAGTTAGCACCTTGCTGACTAATTTTTTTGGGCGCATCTTAACAACATTTCTTGATCATATGACTTGGCATGTTCAAGTAAGTAGTATCTTCCACAACTCATGTTGAAATATCAAATTATATGAGAATAGTTTCTAAGTTTAAAATCACCATAGGGTTCTGAATAATTGCATTTATTCATTAGCCATGTGAGCAGCAAAAATTTAGTTACGCCAGTTAACGTAAGTTGGCAACACTACTATGTCAACATGAACAAGCGTCATAGAGAGGCAGTGGAGAAGAGAAGGCCGTGGAATTTTTATTTATGTTTTTCTTTTTTTTCTTTTTGTGAGGTTTCAACTTCATGGTGCGAAGATATAAACAAATTAACAAAAGGAAAAAAAAGGTTTTCACCACCACCAATAAGTAAATTAACAAAAGGAACAACTGATTTAGTTGCACGGGCGCAAAAGCTAGTAATATAATAATAATAATAATAATAAAAAAATTAGACAAGTATTTATTATTATTAAATACTTCACACCTGGCCATACCATTTCTGCGGTAGTTGTTCGTAAGCGCAACAAGTATTTAGACAAGTGCACGTCGCAGGGATATCAGTTTTGCGCCCTGGCTTTTTCGACTTTGGGTGAGCTTGGAGATGACCTTGTTATTCTGTTGAGGAGATTGAAAAATTTTCTAACCAATTATGATGTTAACAATAAACTAGGGGGTTTGCTTTTATAGGGAAGGTTTGGCGATCCAAAAGGGCATTAGTGCACAAATTGTTTCCCGACTCCCACCCATTCATGTGTAAATAACTCTTTTTGTTTCTATTAATAAAAACCTTGAATGGTGTACTTTTTATAATAATAAAAATAATAATTCTCTATATAAAAATAAAGTTTTTTCGAGCGTTGTGGTTAACCGGAGCTTCTGGTTGATTCTGGCCCCGCCATTATTTATCTTTGGTAATGTTTTTAGATTTTGGACATGAAAATATTTTTCAGATTTTTTTCCATAAAAAGAAAAAAGAAAAAAAGAAAAAAAAAATCCACGTGTAAGATTACAAAAATTCCTTGGACAAATTATTGCATCAAATAATGTGGTTGTCCAAAAATATAAATATAAGAATATCGATCGAATAATATTATTTTCAATACAAAATAATATAAATTAAAATTCTAGATATTTTCCTAAAATATGCCATAAATACAAAGACAAATTGTTTTCCATCTCCCTGTATATAAGATCTCAATCCAAGACTCACTCATTCAATGTTAATTCTTTTCTTTGGATTTGTTTATTTTTACGGTTTTCAGGGGTTTCAGTTTTTATGATTATGCGGTTGTCTTTTCCGCTTTTTTGCTTTGCATTTGATTTATTTTTTAGGGTTCCAAAATTTATGATTCTTAATCTGATATACGGTTGTCTTTGGTTTTGCAGATGTACTGAAAAGTTTGTTTGGTTGGTGCTACTTCTCTACCATTAGTACAACAGCTCGAATAAACTTTACTCACTTTGATTCTTTCACTTTGGAGCTGGTCCCAAAATAAGGAAAACTCAAAATCGGGTTACTCGATGGAGATGATCCCAGATGCGCAAAAAATGGTGGTGTACTCTCTTACACTCTTACCTTTTTTTTTTGCGACTTTAGATTTTGTTACATCTTCAAAGCCATGAAATAAAAAAGCACAGCTGAAGAATGATTTTAGGAAACGAATTCTTTAGTCTATAGCTTTCAAATCCTAAAATCCTATTAATAGGACACAATTCTTGATTTTTTGTTTTGTTTTATTTTATTTCCCGCAGATATCACAAGAGGTGCACTTTATATATCAGTTGCTTCGTTTTGATCATTCCCTTATTCATTGTCTCTGGCTTTACATATCAGATTTTATAGCCATCACAAATCTTCTATGTATGATGCATGTACGTGACTCTAACAAGATTGAGTAATATCTATAAAAATGTATATGGTGTAGTTCCTACACTCTTAGTTTCGTATTAGTCGTTATTATAGTGTGCAGGGACATCACACAATTGTTTTATTGACTCTTTATATGTCAATAAATTTGTAATTCTGTGCAAGTGATTCGATGCAGGTTAGACCAATGGTAATGTCCAAGGATGGCACAGAGTCGCCAACCAAGAGATACATTTGAAAATCAAATGGGAACTACAAAGATTTGTACATTTGGTACATACAATTCGATATACCGACAATATCACCATAAGAGGTGGCAAAATTAATCTGGGTATTTTTTTTTGTTTTCTATGGTTGTTATTTGATTTTAACCTCCAATTTTAATTTTTGTCTTTTTGTAGTAGGCTGGTGTAGATCATCAAAATCAAAAAACTGAAGCACGCTTTGATGAATCTGTGTTATTTGTTCTAGGGTTCGTGAGATGACCTGGATAAGCACAAACAATTTTATTCTGGTTAATGCCCTTATACTCTGAAAATTATTTGGCTTTGATGTTGTCTTATGTTCTTTATTTGTTGCTTTAGCAATCTTAGTAATATAGGTCTTTAATTCCAAAAATAATATTCTGTTCTAGTATAAAATTGTTTGAGTAAAAGCAAAACCTCATTCTTTTGGAGCGCCTTCTCTATTTTTTTGATTTTTAAATTATCCAATTCTATATGCTTATGATTTATTGTTTGTTATGTGGTTGTCATTTATTTTGTAGACATAGTGAAAAGACGTTTAGTCGATTGGCGATGCATGCTTCTTTGTTCAAGTCGAATAAGAATTTTATTTTGTGATAGACTGTCTATTATTTCCATGATCCGTAATCTTTTCTTTTGTTTCTGTACGAGATTTGCCTCTCTTTAATCAAATGCCGCCCCAGACAAAAGGTGATATGTTCTTCTAAATATGTGATGCTTTAATTATTTAAGGTTACTTTCTATGGCATAATACCGAGTTGAAGGATTCTATCCATAGTTTTAGGGTATTATTCTAGCATGTCTTATTGGAATAAGTAGTTTGTCATGATTTTGATTTTAGGCCATGTTACTTTAAGTACAAATTTCGGGTTAGGAGTTTTGAAGGTTGTTAAAATGGGAGTTTTCAGAACCTTCAATTAGTGGGCAAGTGCTAAGTTCTTTATTCTTTGAAAATAACACGCTGATAATCTTTTGATTTCATTAGGTAAGTTTGTACACAATAAATTGGATTTTTTATGCTAATTTTTTCTGAAGAATCAAAACCACCACATATCAAATGCTAGGATATGTAAAAAATGTTATGTTATATACAAGGGAACAAAAGAATTAAAGGCATGAGACCATAGACGAGATCATAATGATGTTACTTATTCGTTGTGGGTATGTTGTAAAATTCCCTATGGCTCTAAGGATGTTTTGTAAATTGCTTTTGTTGTTGTTTTAGCCTTTTAGTAAACAAAACTTTAAACATGAATGGTAACAACTATTGCTGGTATTGCTGGTGTGCGTTCTGTTGTGTGTTAGAAGATGCCAGATGATGTAGGTTGGGAATTTGAAGCGAGTAGCTGATGTCCTAGGTAGTGGTGATGGTGGTCAAGATTAGCGAGAATAGTTTTTCAAGGCCCACAAACAAGATTCTGCTTTGTGTATAGAGAGAGCTTCTCTTTGGACTCGATGCCCTTCCTTGATGAGTTTCTGTCACCATACTTCATATGCCAACCCATCAATGACATATGCAAGGCACTAAAATTTGCATAAGTTTTGATTGATACTACCTACCTAGACTACCGCCATAAATTAAATCATGGTCCATGGAACTCCATGGACTAATGCATGGTTTGATTTTTTCTTCACTTATTTATGTAACCAAATATCAAGTTTGTAAGAACCCTTTTAGTTTCTCTGCTCTGCACTGCTTCAGCTTGATATATAGTCTAACAATTTACGTATCTAATTTTTTTTTAATCATCTTTGAACTGATTAGATGTTGCATTGATTATCTTTGGAACCATATTTTCTTTGTTTTTAGGATGGTGTTTGGTGATTATTATGGTTACTTCCCTTTTGTACAAGGAACCAGTCAATGGTACAACCGCTTCTAATTTGAATGGGTTAGTATGTTTTTCCTTTAAATTTTCTTTTGCACTGTCAACTTGGGAGTTCAACCCCTAGCCAACAGGGCTAATCCCGGTTGGTTTCCGTCAACTCTTGTGCGATAGTCCTAGATGTTTTTAGTCTAATTTCTTGCACATCCTCTCTGGAAACTTTTCTTTCTCTTATGCATGACTGTCCTCCTACACTAATTACATCATCAACAATTAGGCGTTCTCCCTGCTATGTTTATTTTTAAAAGACTTACAAAAAAATTTTCAAAAGACTTGCAAAAAAAATAAAAAGATCATGTTATTGGGGAACATAATTTAGAATATTCCTTTAACACCATCGTATCACTGGTTTGGCTGATAAAGTCGCTCCATTTTTAATTTTAACGGTGTTCAACACATGCACTTTGATTTAGCTCATTATTCCTATTTTTTCTAGCCGGTTGGTATGCATATCTGGTTCTAACCTTGTTTACGGAAGCTACTCTACTGTGTATCACATAGTAAACTTTTTTGGTGTGCGCACAATTTTTGACTTTCATTCTATCAACGAAATGTTTGCTTACTTACATTTATTACTAAACCATACTGTTTTACTACTACTCAACACTTTCATTAACCTTTGAGTACGATAGGTGTGGCGTGTCCCTTCCATAGAGGTTAGTTTAAGATATAAATGGCAAGTTTGTAATTCAAGATGGCTCTGACCTTTTGTGCCAGTAGTGGGAAACAAAGGCTCTAGAAATTCTGTTTAGAGCAAGGGCTCTGTTCTCATTCAATATGAATGAGTATCACTTGATTTGGTCAAATTAGGTGCTATTATGGATTGAGAATACTCACTCATTACCAATAATAATTCATACACTCATTGGAACGAAAGAGTGGGCGAAAGGGGAGACTAAACGGCTGATTTTTAGCCGTTTGGGAAAAAAACATGTTGAGCAGCTGAAGATCTGTATCTCAAACCTATTTTTAGAGTTTAATTAATTGAAAACTCTTGGACGCGGGACCCACAGTTAGGTTTTGTTATTAACAAAAAAACCTTGGAAGAGGCATGTATTTAGCTGCTTGTGACTTTTAGTCTGTGTTCCATCTCGGCAAAAATTTTGAGTTGTGTTGCGCTCGATGATCCAATCCTCGTAGTCACATTATAAGAAAATAGTTCAACAACTACTTTAAATTCCCTAAGATAGTGGAAGAAACACAACTATGAGTTAGACACTTGGGTCTTGAGAGTTTTAATAAGTGGTGTGGCCTTATTACGTAATAAAAGTGGGATTCAACTCAAGTACTTTAGAGTTAATATATATTACGTGTCACCAAATATATCTCAAGTGCTTTAGAGAATTTATGTATCGTGTTTTCATTCCATAAGTTCAGACATTGGATCTCGTTCAACTCAATAAGATAGTCGATTGACCCGACAAAGTTCTTGTTGCCATTAAAGTTGATGTGAAAATTGGTTGCTACTATGATACACACATTACATTGTATATACCAATACTTATGACCAGGTGCATTTCCAACTCTTTCATTTATGATGGAAGCTAGAATTACATTTTCCCTTTTCTCATGCTTTATATGAGTCATTATGTCTAACCCTTTCCATTTTCCCTTTAGCCCTTCACGTGACGTGACCTACTCTCCCTATTTTTGTGAGCTATGATTGTTCTTTAAATTTTTACCATTTTGACCTAATTTAATTTAAGGTGGTGTTTTTTGTAGAGTTATAAAATTAAGGGAAGTTTCGGGTTTTAGAAATGTGCAGCTTCATTCACTGTTCATGAACAGTGCCTAAAAGGTGTTCCCTTTTATAATAGTAATAGATTAGGATTAATTTTCTTCATTGCAGCTTTAAGGCTCTCTTTACTGCCCACCTTTCAAATGAAAGGGTAATCTTTCCACACACGGGCATCGAAACTGGAAATCGAAATTGAGTACCCTCCATGATGATTCTGGACCAGATATGTGACTACTTCGAAATTGAGTACTCTCCATCAGTGCTCGATAACAGAGTCCCCTTTTCATATTGTTCGGTCATCTTGACATGTTGCACACCGCATCCTTCGTTGATATTTTTGTTGAGAGAAGCTTTAGCTGAAATAGTGAATGTCAACTTTTTTCCAAATTATCATCACTCCATGCTCAAACACATATTTTTTAGCATTGTGTTTCCTCCTGCCCAACATATTTGACAGTATCTTCTTTCTTGTAAGCATTGAATAGAACAATGAGAACTTACATGATCTTTTGCGAGACTATCGGGATCATGACATGGGGCCAGCTATTTCACATTTCTTCAATCGTTTCTTAGGAAATGATCATCCCAAGGGCTCGAAATCCCAAAAGTAGGTAGAGAATTAAGAATTTTGGTGAAACTAGATTTGTAATTATGAGTATTCTCCCTTAATTTTTTTTACCATTTGACTCACATTCATTAGCATCTGAATCCAACCTCGACTCGTACAATAAAAGTACAATTCAGGAAACTTCTTTGTCAATATAGCTTCTCTCTCATCTCAATGTTGTGAGAATTTATACAGAATACTCAGATAACAAACTAAATAATGTGCATCTCAACCAAGACAAACACTTCAATTATTTATGGTGACTTGTTATATACCGGCAATTGGACCTGACGTGAATCAAACATGTAACCTTCTGACATGAAGTCAGATGCGCTACCATTGTGCCACAGATCCATGGTTTAAAAAACTTTCTTAGTATGGTTCCTAAACAGCCGGAAAATCAAGCATTAAAGTGCTGCATATGCCATAAAGAGAATAAATCACCATTGCTAATCAATAGATTAAATTAAAATGCTAGTGGATTGATATGCATTAAAGTGTTGCATATCAATCCACACTATCTGATAAGAAATCTGAAACACCAAAAATTTTGAAAAAAAAATAATTAGCTTCACCAATACATAACATCCAAGCAAAGTTTAATTTTTAAACCTAATATATAATTAAGCAAACACCATATTAACCACCAAAAAATTAAGATAATTTCTGGGATTTTACCATATTAACCACCAAAAAATTAAGATAAACTCTGAGATTTTTAAACCTGGCGATACCCTGATACCTCATAAATGTAAAGTGGATGAACCAATAATTAGAACTCCCTATGATATAGGTGTAAAACAGAATTCGCTAGCATGGTTATTTGCTCTACAAGGTGTGCCTTTGACGTGAATTTTATCAAGTGCAGAGAAAAACTCTAACCGTCAAAATTTCTTTTTGACCCTTACTATAAGACTTGGAACTTTTTTTGTCCTTTACTATAAGAAGACTAAAGAAGACTCAGAACTTTGAGGAGGAGATTCTAAACCCTAAAGCGTGAGAGTACCTTCTTCGATACGACGTGAAAAGAGATGATGAAAAACATGCAGTTATTAAAAACATTACATTGAGGTAGCAATATGATATTGCTTTGTCTTACCATTCCCATTTTTCAATAGAACTTATTAATTTGAATCCAGATGATGTTGTAATTAATTGGACACTCTTCAATGCGTTCAATTCCTCGTCGAAGTTGTTTTTCCAAGTACGTGCTGGTTCGGGCGCCATGCTCACGATTCTATTCAGCAATTCCCTTTCAACAAATCCATGGTAACCTTGGGAGCTGAATCACAGTGAAAACTTAACAACCATTCAATTAATTCATAATCGAACAACACACCTAAAAATGTACCTTGTAATTGGCCAGCGGTTATATTCAAGTGTTCAAACCATCTCACTCCAGCCAACCTCCGTTCCTAAATGGTCTCGATCCTGCTTTACTGAAGACTTTGTAAAATGAGTGATATGCTCTCTTATTTAAAAGCATAATGGGGGGGGGGGGGGGGGGGGAAGGCTTGTGCATCTGGTACTTTAGAAAACACTTATTGAGAGATATGTCGTTACTTCGCATTATGTCAATATTTTTCCCGTTGTCTCGTCCACTCAAACACAACGATGTACGTATGAGTCCTTTCAAAATGAAACATCATGTCACAACCAAAGTGTCTTTATGGTTATGTCAAAGTATGTATGAGTCAATTCCCAACATTTCATCGTCGGAATCAATATGGATTCAATAATCCAAACACTATAGTGATTTACATTTCACTAGATTGACTCATCTCTAAAATATGTTTTCTTCCAAATACCTTAGAGACTACAAAAGATGCAATAAATTACATTCTCATCACTGTGAGTTTCCACATGATATCCACTTTGTAATTTAACAAGATGTGATTAGCTCTTAATACATATAGAGCATATGTGACTTTAGTCTGTGTTCCATCTCGACAAAAAATTTGAGCAGTGCTGCGCTCGATGATCTAATTCTCTTAGTCACATTATAAGAAAATAGTTCAACAACTAATTTAAATTCCCTAAGCTAGTGGAAGAAACACAACTATGAGTTAGACACTTGGGTCTTGGGAGTTTTAATAAGTGGTGTGGCCTTGTTACGTAATAAAAGTGGGATTCAACTCAAGTACTTTAGATTTAATATATATTACGTCTCACCAAATATATCTCAAGTGCTTTAGAGAATTTATGTATCGTGTTTTCATTCCATAAGTTCAGACATTGGATCTCGTTCAACTCAATAAGATAGTCGATTGACCCGGCAAAGTTCTTGTTGCCATTAAAGTTGATGTGAAAATTGGTTGCTACTATGATACACACATTACATTGTATATACCAATACTTATGACCAGGTGCATTTCCAACTCTTTCATTTATGATGGAAGCTAGAATTACATTTTCCCTTTTCTCATGCTTTCTATGAGTCATTACGTCTAACCCTTTCCATTTTCAATTTTGCTATATTTAGCTTAATTTGAGAAATTTTTTTATCTCAATAGGCCTAGAGAATCTCCCTACACATGTCAACCATGTACTTTAGGTTGATTACTAAAGATAGTGAATTTCATGTTGCCATACTTCAATAGATACTGGTTCATTAGAATCTTTGATGGAGTAGGAAAATAGAAAGAATAATTTCCGACTCATATCCCTTTTGTAAGTTCTTCCACAACAATTTGAATGCATATAAGGTATATATATCTCCTCCTTTTAGACAGTGCTTTGTCATTCGCAAAACGCTTTATGAAGGAATATATTCGTTGTTGATAAACAAAATAATTTCCATATCAAAAACACAATAATGGTCTCAAGTACTTTTGAATCCAAAATGTTATTTTTGAGTCGAGTCAGTTCAACCAATTGGACAAAAGACATCATTTTAAATAGAACCGAAATTCCAGTACCAAATTTCAAAATAATTCATTTTGAAAAGAAAACAAAACTCCAATACCGAACTTCTTAATGGCCAAAAAATTTGGAAACCAAATTTTTTTATTTTTAAATGGTTCCAAAGGTCAAAGTCAACTCAATGAAACGCTGTTGATCTTAACCAGTTAGTGTCAAATTCATAACATTCTACATAGTACATACGTTATTAAAATTTACAAATAAAGAATATGGAAATGTATAGCAGTACAGAGCATAGGCTGCAAAATCATAATAACAATAAAAGTAACTGATAGCAATTACCACATGGTTACAAACTCAAAGATTTTAGATGGTACAAAGTCGGACGTTAAAATCCCTTGATTGATTTTCAGTAGGTTAATACACATACAGAGCAATGAAAGAAAATCATCCTTTTCGGGTAATAGTCTAGATTTACACAGTCAAAGAACTAGTATACTGAAAACAATCAATTACTTTTTAAAACATGTAAGAGATTAAACAGTGAAGAAACAGTGTAAGACGAACAGTGGAGTACATCAAAATCAAATCATGACAAAGACCGAAAAAGAAAATAATTTTCCTTTACACAGAAACATGGGTTAAAACTTCTGTATGATAAATTGGCATAGACGTCCGTTTAAGACGCATAAACAGAAAAGGGGAGGACAATAGATGGGAGTTGGTAAGGAGGAGAAGACAGTATATGTACATGATCACAAAACAGATAAAACAAATAATCATGATAGAGAGCCAAACAGACAGTGCATTAGCTTGTGATTTCAAGCATCGACCATACACAATCAATCACCATGGGAACATACAAGCCTTCATGGGATGCTGGATACCAATCGTCACACAGTTGAAATTTTCATAGCATTTTCCAAAAAATGAAATAAACAGTACAAGATTATAATAGGACAAGAATCACAATCATAATATCAAAATCAATTATGGCATACTTATCATAGATCAAAAATCCAATCAAGCCAAATGCTAAAAACGAATCATCACTTAAATCAAAGAAAAGATGACTCACAAAATACCATAGAATCTCAAAGTATCAAACATCACTACATATTATGATTCATACAAATATGGACCACTTAAAGGTTAATTAACATATGGGGAATTTATAGGAGAAAGAAACAAGTGTTGTAATAATTAAGTCTAACAGTATGATACTATGTCCAGTAAATAAAGCCTAAATTAAATCAGATCAACCAATCAGAATAGTTTGTCAAATCATGGTATTCATATATTCAGTCTCATACCAAATGATCATACATGGTAAAACATCATGAAAATAACTCACCCAACCCCTTTCGCATGATTCACAGAACGAAAAAAAAATCGAGTCGGTATATACCTTACGGTCCTTATGAATAGAAACAGGAATCGGAACAAATCAAAACAAGGAAGATTTTTAAGGTATTACCTCCGACACAGTGTATTTGGCTAATTACGAGGCCAACAGATATTGATCTTCATTCTTTAACAAAATTCCAGATCATTTGATTCGATCGATTGAGAAGTATAAGGCCAATCGTAGGTTTGTTCGATTGCTCAATGAAATCCAAAAAAAAAATGTTCACTCAGGGAAGAGCTCGTGATGATGACGTTTTGTAGTGATAAAGATGAGAATATAGAGAAAGAGGAAGAGTTTCTTACTGATCATCGGTTAGGGTTACATGGAACAATGTCCTTTATATACATGTAGAAGGAAGACCCTAGATATCTAGCTGGGCCGCATATCTATGGACCGTAGGCCCTACAATAATATATATATATATATATATTGTATGAAATTTCGTGATTATTTTTTAATATTTTATAGGAACTTTAAAGATTCACTTTTTTTAATTCATCAATGCACTAAGCGAGGTTATTCATTTATCACTTTAGCCTGAGTAGGGACCGGAAAAATCTATTCATTTATCTAACATTCGTTTATTGAGGTTGGATTGTACTAAATAAAATAGTTAGCTGCCAGTACACAGACAATGGAAACATCAGGACGAATGTTCCTCGTGTTAATGAATACCGCTGAAATTGAAACAACTCTCTTCGGTATACCAAAATTCACGCGCACTCACATAATAATTGTATAAATAAGTGACAAGAACACAATGTATTCACCGAAGCAGACACACTGATTTAATTCAAGGCAATTTTGGCCATTTTAATTTACAGGCACTAATAAACTGACTCCATGTACAACTGAACCTACCATTTTCAGGCCATAGAGTCACGCGACGTATATATAATTTGATGTTTTTTTTGGATACACATCCATATGTACACCCAATGAATTTCTATAATATACACAGAATTTCTATAATTTGATATATAATCAGGGACGGATCCAGGAGGACGGATTTTTCATTTTAGACCCGGGATAATACACATGATTAACCTAAAATTTGGCAAAACAGAGAAAAATTAGGCTTGTGGACCGAGGAGGCGACCGGGGCTAAAGCCCCAGTTAGCGCAGTCACAGGTCCGTCACTGTATATAATACATGATCATAATTTAGTTGTACTCTTACCTTCTTTAGGTAAAATTGGTTCGAGGATTCTTCTGGTCATTTAGGGTTTCATCCTATAATTTCAAAGTACACATATATACATACGTGCACACACTCATTCTGATAACTTAATTTGAATCTTTATTTTTATTGCCAGAGAAAGCTTGCACTCTCTTTAATATAAATAAATTTACAAGTACCATGCATACTCTCTTTATGTTTGATCATTACCATGTGAAAATATTTCAGGTTTCCGTAAAGAGAAAGAAATCAAAAGAAGGTCATTTAGATATTAAAGAAAATCACGGCTCAGTATAATTTATCCTAATAAAACACCAAGAAAATTTCATGGCATTATTAGATAAATGAATTTATATAAAATTAAGCGTCTGAGTGAGATTTATTTGAATATATAATATATGACGACATTTTTGTTGATGAAATAAAGACGCATAATGATTGGTAAATCAAAAGAAGCAAGAAACATATAAATCTAGAACAAAAGGTTGAGCTTAAAAAATGTAAAGTATATCAAAATTTAGAGAACAATTAAAACCTTATAAGATTCACCACTTTTAGTTAATTTATGAAGCAGGGGTTGTAGTCTTCAAAAATGGTGGATTATAAACCTAAATACCTTTAATTGCATTGTTGATTTTCTTAGTTATTTTTTTTGTTAGTTTTAGGTTTATGAGCTTATTATTTAATGTCCTAAAAAAAAATTCTGGTAGTTTTCACTATAATAATATATTTGCTTTAGTGAAAAATTATTTTAAAAAATGAATCATAAGAAAAGGAAAACAGACCCGTGCATCGCATGGGTGACAAACTAATAATAATAATGATTTCAGGTGATTTTCCTCTGTTGTGGTTAAAAGCTGAATCAAGCCGTTTTTCTAGAGCTTCTGGCCCCACCAAAAATATTTCGGCCAATAGGAAACTCAAGTTTTTTCATACCACTTGACACCTAAAAATTAACGAAACTTGCGTCTCAGTTATCAAAACAATTCCCTCTACTAATGCCACTGATCTGCACACCAAACCCTAAACTGCAATATCTATTACTCTCTCTGATAACGTTTACAACCTATTACTATCTCTGATAACTCTTTTGTTTTATTCTCAGAAATTAATTATGTGATTAATGTCGGCTGTTTTGTATTGTTCGTCTCAGAGTTTAATGTTGATTCACAGCTAGGTTTGTCATATAAGATTTTGTAGATGATATTTAGATTATTGTGGTAGGATAAGAGTCTTAGTACGTTGATGCTGCATGCCAATACATGTTGCACATGGGTTAGTGCATGTATTGATCTGCATTATTCAATTTTGTCTATCTTACGGGCGCATCAATATTTGATTAGTTGTATTTTAGATATTGTACTGTTCAGTTCTAACACGTTGTTTTTATTCGTATAAATGAACTAGAATCTTGAAAAAGAGGCTACAACAAGGTATAAAAATAGCTCGTGGTGTTTCTTCTTTATGGTGTTGTTGATGCTACTTGCGGTTTGTACGAAAAGTTATTCTTCCCTTGAATGGATGGAACGGGAGCATCAATCATGGATCAACTTTATTTTGGGTTATCTGGTATGGATGGAGGATTATAAGATCTAAACATTGACTATGTGATATTCAGGGCAGTTTGTTCCATTATATATCGAAACAAAATATTACTCTTCGTGATTTTCTTTTTGATCATTTACTTCATGAAATTTCCTGGTAACTAATCAACGACCTTGGAGGAAAAAGGGTCTTGCCCGGCATAATGTTAGTTGTCTATGGTAATAGCTTGACATTTTTTTAAATTTTTAGATCTATGGAATATTCCAAGTAGATCAATGGATATTATAAAGTTCACTCGCTCCCATTATAATAGTTTTAACTTTTTGTACGTCATCACTTCATTGAGCATTAGTTGGTAATGCTAATTTCTTAAGCTTATTTCATCTTAATTAACTTCTATGGTCGTACCTTGATAGAGATAATTAGGAGGATAGACCTGCACTTTCTTTATATGAAAAATGAAAATCTAAAGAAACTAAATGGTATGTTGCGTACAAGTGCTTGATCTCAATTTTCTATTTTCACCGCGATAACTGCATTCTACTTTGCTTGATAGCTTCAAGAGAAATGATTCTTTTTATCCATGTGCTCAGCCTCAATATTTCTCAGGAGAATATAGGTTTCTCCTTTGAAATTTGTCACTCAAAATTCCCTATGCATCCACATTTCGATCCGTCTCATCAAGTAGTAGTTCTCACATTAGTTTCAACTCATTCTTTGGATGATCTTGGTAACTTGCACATGATTGCGTAGTATATGGGGTCACTAGATTAGGTTCTATCACTCTAGACTCTATGGTCTATCAAGGGTTTTTGTTAGATAAATACGATTTTAAATACACAATTTTGGTGATGATTGATTAAAATGTGATAGGACTTTTTATCTGTGATTTTCAGAAGTAAATTACTCTTTAAATATATTCCATTTTTGTACTTGCTAGATCCTAGCTCATTTTTAATTTCTTTTTGCTTCATCTTTGTTGACCAAGGTTCAAAGGTTATTTTTTGCAGACATGCAAAAAAACAATAACGAATCCAGTATTTTTTAGTATGATTGAAATGTAGCTACCAGAAAATCCAGATATGTAAAGTACCTAAATACACGGTGGAATATATATTTTTTTGAGTAAATTCAATTTGTCCCTTTTGAAACTATGTACTTTCTGTATTGGGATTGAAAAATTGAACTGATTTGATCATGGAAAGTCGTTGATATGATGTTCATGTTTTGAAGTATGAATCTGTGTGTATTTTCATGCAGGTATTATTTCTGCAGTAAATTAAACTCAACAATCTTCAAATTTGAGGCCATTTCTTTTTTTGAAGCATGATATTTATTGAACTACTACCAGATCATTACAAGAGGGTTAATACCCGAAGATTCAAATACAAAAATTACAATAACATGATAGAGAAGCAGAATATGAGAATCAATCTCAGGATTAGGCTTGCATCGTGGATAGGTGTTGCAAATGGAGGGGTGGAGTTGGATGAGGTTGTCAAGGGTCCATAGGCCTTTGACGAATGCTTTCCACAAGAAAAGCTGTACTGTTGATGGACATGTCTGAGTCCATAGAAACTTGGGTGTTGGTGATGGGTGTCGATGCAAGTGATCCGAGATAATAAACAATCTGTCTTCTTGTTCTCCAACATTAGTCATATCTTCAACCTGAGTTTATAGCCGTGAATGTGCTGCAGGTAGTATTCAATCTTCTGATCCGAGGATTTAGTAAAAGCTAGTAGTTCTATTACAATTGTTACTATACTAAAACCAGAAAACAAACAGAAATACAACTAATAAGCTAATAACAAACTACTACTGCTAAGTAGTTACTAAGTTATTAAACTGAAAAAAATCAGCGAAAGGAAATACAGACTCGACCTATACCTTTTTTTTTTCATCAAACTCGACCTACACTTGAACTATGCTGAAAGGTAAAGTACACTTGAACTATGCTGAGAGGTAAAGTACAAAGAAACTGACAGAAAATAACAACAAAAGGTGATTGATTGATCAGCCCATTTGCATATCAAATTGGGTTTGTGCTTGCTGTTTTGATATATAAAGTAGACATGGTGTTGCAATACATTCCTTGGTTTGCTACTAGTTCAAAAGTTATGCACCAATACTGACAATTATCCAAACTTGAGATAAGTGAAATTGGGAGGTTGCAGGCTAAAATTCCAATCTAGATAAGGATGGGAGATGGAATGCTTTGGCTGCGAATCTCGAAATAAGGTGCATAAACTGTAAAATGCTGAGCATGAAAGACAATGATGCTAGATTGATGTTTCAAAGGTTGAGGTGCAACAATGTTATCCCAGAGACTAGAAAAGATAAACCCCGTTAAAAAAACTTCCAAAGGACCTACACTAGATCAGAAAAAACACCTACCAGGAAAGCAACAAATCCTGAGTAGACGACAACAAACAGAGGGGAACAACTAAACTTTCGCAATCAAGACAGAAATCCAAAACACATTACACAAAACAGCACCAATCAAAAGACACAAGGCATTCAGATTAAAACAAAATGAAATTAAAGGAAACCACCAACACAACTAACCAAGTAAGACTGAACTTAATCTGGTGGTGAGAGATACATGTCTTTCAACAATCAAACAAGAACATTAGGAGAAAATAAGACACAAACAGGGTGCTTCACTAGCCCAATAAAACTAAGTAGAGAGTCAAACACAAAAGCTAAGATTGATTACAACCTAAACCAAAGGAAAAACAGGGCATTGAAAATCAAGTTTTAAAGAAATAAAAACGAGATTTTTGGTTCAATCTGATATATGTACGCAGAGTTTAAAGAAAACATCAATAAAAATCAGTAGTCGTTGGGCATAACATGGCCTAACTAAAGCTTAATGATTATGTATAGCATCAAGGTATGAGATTAAACGAATATGGATAGAAGCCACAATTAAATCTTGGACTTCTCTAATGAGGAGATTAAGAGGTTATGGATCTGAAAGGTTACCTCTCAAAATCAGATATGAAACCTAGGCGGGGTAGGTTATTGAAGAATACTCAAGCCTTGGAATATCCAACGAAATCCAAAACCCCTAAAGCAGCAACAAAATCAAATCTTCAGGAATGAAGGCGGTATTGCAAAATCGGCAAGCAGGCAACCCAATTGAATTCAAAGGACCGATGAATCGAGGATTTAGCCGATGAGATGGAACCGTGCTCCAATAATAATTAGTTCTAAAATCATAAGAGATTAACTAAATTCGAAATCAACTACTAGGATATTTACTTTAATAGTCTCGGTGAGAACCAATCTGATCCCGTGCAAAGCACGGGCGCGACACCTATTTACTTAGAAGCAATATACCTGGTTTGCCCAATAATCAACGCCCAATGCAACATGATACTCAACGTTGCCCTGTCAATATCTTGCAGATTTTATTTCCAATTCCTGCTTCTGATGCAATAATTAACACAAAACTCAAAACCTTGCTTATAAAATTCCTCCAGAGGAAGCTCATGTAATCTTGCAATCCCTAATATTATTCAAAACAAATGCGCAAAAATCCAACGTTTAGCCAATGCCATGTTTAAAAATCAGACTGCATATGTTCAAACACAACCCACAACCCTGCTTGAGATGTTTCGTGGTCTAGCAGTATGAAGAACCTGCACATGAAAACCATTAATCCATGAATAAAATTATACATAGACAACCAATCTTATGAATAATGATCTCCATCAACACTATACACAAAAATATATCACTATCTTCTATATCCTAATACCTTCAACGTTACAGTGGAATCCACGTGCATATATTAGTTTTGAGTTCACAAATTGTTAGTGTTTTCCCAAAAAAACAAGATTTCATACTTAAGGCCCTGTTGTGACCTTCACTGCAATAGAAAAATGTTTAACACCTTGCATCATTGCTTCCCGAGCACCAACCCCAAAATTAATGTCCTTTGAAGCATAATTTCTGCTAAGCAAAACTCAACTACCAACCTTCCAATACAAATCAGTCTCTTCGATGATGTATATGAAAAATTACAAACCAACTTTTTGTGAATCATCCATCTGAATTTCGTCCGAAATATTTAATGGACTTATCTCAAGAATACCACATTCTGACAGAGGATTGAGATGAATTCCACAACCTGCAATAACGTCAAATTATAAACAAAGCCAGTTGGATTCATAACTTAAGGTTCTATACAGATCCTACCTTATGTGTGGTGCTCCATGTAACTGGTTTATCAAAACCATAGCTAAATAGATAAATAACTCAATTATGTGGTCGCTACACCAGACACTTCCAGTATCAAGTCTACATTAAGCTCCTTATGTAGAAGATCAACCCGCTCTTTACGCAACCTTTCAATTTTCATAACTGGCCACGACACCAGTTGTTTTCCAGCTTTATCGTTCCAAAGACTCTAAGGAATTTCCGATAAAGACATCAAGAAGATCAGAAAGCATTTCAATTATCAAAATGCAAAAAGAGGAGAGAATCTCATTGATGACTACAATAGTAAAATAGCAAGCTCGTGTGACTGGGTTGCATTAGCTGGTACTAAGTAAGTATAAGCAAATGAAAAATCTACCACAACATTCTCCATCTTTTTGAGATTCCACAACTTTAAAAATTATAAACGATACCATCTTCCACAACTTCCCCGATAAGTAATACATCAGCACCCATTAAGATATTGTATACTAAAGATAAATATTAAAAACTACAGAATATTAGTCCACAATTATATAGATATTGTAAAGAAGTAAAGCTAGTAAGACCATGGGGAGACAAAGTAAAATGATGAGGGTACCCAAGTACACCAAAATCTTTTCGTTTCAACATATAAGTCTGATACCAAGTGTGATTTTCAATGGACAAAGTCGAGACAACGTAACAAAATGGTATTCACTTGATAATAGTTACGGTCCTAAATGTATTTACTATAGGATCAATATCAAGTGATTATGATTTAGCGTACAAGTGTTATTGGCTTTATTATAATAAAACAATTATAATTGGGAAATAAAGTAAACGACACAATAAAATTTTGTTAACGAGGAAACCGCAAATGTAGAAAAACTCCGGGACCTAGTCCACTTTTGAATACTCTCAGAATTAAGCCGCTATATAAAGTACAAAGTCAATTTCGTATAGTTGATACCAAGTAATCTACCCCTAGTTACTTAGTTCCCTCAGTATCCCTGCGTCTACGATCGTCTGGTCATGCACGTGAATCCCAAGACAGAAATCACTATCTTGAGTTGCTTTAATGATGTAAAGTCTTACGCATTCAACTTTTTTTGATCATCTGATAGGTGTCTAAAACACCTTAATATTTATCTATTGTTGATGTTTTATTTGCTAAGTTTTCTTGTAAATTATGTATCTTATGTTTGCTTTTGAGTGTTTAGGTACTTTGGAGTCATTTGGAACAAAAGAAGAAGAAACAACGCAAAAGTGTCATTTCATGTGCAACTGTTGTGGAGGCGAACTATTTCTCATTACTTGATTTTATTTCTTCATCTCTGGTTGAAAAACATGTCAGCTTTAGTGATGCAAATTTTGTCTGAAAAGCATGACAACTTTAGTGATGTGTAGAAATTGAAGGAAAGAACTGGATTTGAGAAATAAAAGACGGCTGTTGTTGGTGAAAAAATTCAAAGAAGAGCAAAAGCGCCATGCCAATAAAATGGAGACCAAGGACGTTGGTGGCAGGGAACCAGGAGATGACGCTGATTTTCAACAACTATGCATTCAGGGCCCAAGGCAATACAACCACATACTATTTGGCCTACAAGCAACTGGGTTGGAAGATTAAGTCATGGGCTTGTCACTGGTTATCGGTGTTTTAAGAACCGGACCGGACCGACGGGTTCAACCGGTAAACCGATGAAACAATAAGAAAACCGATCCGACTTATCTATGACCCACTAATATACTGAAAAACCCAGTAAACCGGATAACCCAGACGGTTCAACTAGTGAATCAGCTGACCCAGTTGGGTTTTTAGCCGGTTCATCCGGGTGTTTCATGCGTCCACAAAAACTAAATGTCCATCGTCGAAATCAAAATCAATTGAGATATGAATGATGTATCTCGACTTAATAAAGGAGAAAGAAATAGTGCGGTCAATTAATTTAGTGTTGCTGGAATAGGAGAAAAGGAAATATATTGATGGAAAGATTGATTTAAACCGTTGTCATTTGCTATTTGGTAGAAATCATGTTGAGAAATAAAAGATCAAAGAGGAAATAAGCATAAAGATTGAGATTTGAGAGGGAACCATGGAGGCGGACTGAAATGGATGTTTACTGTTTAGAAAGTGGAAGACGCTTTTGATATCTAGGGTTGCTTTTTAAATAATGTTAGGATGAAATACCCATAAATCCCTTGCAAACACGTGGGGTGCATAAGCTAATCAATTACTATCTGTTTTTTTCAAGCCCACACCAAATGAACCTTCTTTTTAAGCCCACACGAAATTAACCGATATATTAGTAATATTTTTATTTTATATGAACTGACTTAGTGAACCACTGGTTGGATCAATGACCCTTGACCCAGTAAGTTTTCCGGTTCGTTGTCCGGGTCGGTTCTCAGAACATTGCTGGTTATGTGTTTCAACACAAGAATGTTGCACATGTGCAACTGAAAAGGAGAAAAATTAGTAGGTCTCCTTAGAAACCAATTTGTGCAACCAGGTGAACACCATTTCTCTCTTAGTTCGCAACAGACATTTCTCTTCTCGTTTCATCCAACTCTCATCATGTTTGTAATCGATCTAGCCGTGAATTTGGTAGCTGTTCACCATGGGTTCAAGAGCTCTTCTTACAGCCAATAACGGGAAGAAATGGAAGTGGTCTGTTGGCTCGAAATTATGGAAATTTGGGGCAAATTTGTGAACCTGAAACGAGCAGGATTTGGGGATCTGATACTGTCGGTTACGGCGATTAAGAAGAGGGATTGAAGTAGTTTCTGCTGAGAAGAATGAAGAATATATGAGCTCGAATCTGCTGCTGGTTTTGGGGCTGAATTGTATTCGACTTGGATCTGATTTTGCTTGGAAGATTTGGGTATGAGCTGAATTCGTTAACAGAGGCGAGGTGGTTAGAATTGGAGGAGAATGGGTCAAGTTCTGAGCTCAATTCCAGCTGAAATATGATGCTGCTTTTATCGAATCTGTGTGATTGTTTTACAGGGTTTGAGATGGAGTCGGTGATGACAGAACTGGTGGAGTAATGGAGGAAGGTTTGTGCTGCTGGAATGAAGGTTTCAGAAGGGTTTTGATGTTCATCTGCCAAGAGTTGTGAGACATCTACAATGGGTTTTGAGAGATATTTGAGCATGAAAGAACATGACAGAGAAATATTGATGTTTGGTGGTGTTGGCTGAAGCCTGGAGTTGATTTGTGAACTGGGTTCGAGATGCTAATCAGTCACAACAAATGTTGCTGCTCAACTAAATTGGTGGGTTTATTTTTACAGGGTTTTGAACTGAAATTGTATCAACACTCTTGTGGCAGTCTGATGGAGTTTATTGAAACTCTGTTGAAGAGGGCGCTGTGTATTTGGCAGTGACTAATGTGAGTTGTTCGAGAAGAGACTTGGAATCTGGCATAGGTGCAAAGAGGAGTTTGAGATGGTAATGTTGGAGAGGAGTTCTGGAAGTGAGAAAGCAGTGTAGCCTGCCAATAATTCTTGTCAGTATGAGAAGGACCTGATGTTGTGGTTGCAGTGGCCGAATCATGGTCTGTTAACGGTTTGGTGTCTGTCTGATGAGTGTTCGGCAATGGCTAGGATCAGATTTTGATGCGGAGAAAACAGCTGGGACTCTGGGTGTTTACCGTGACTGAATTATGGACTGTGTCGATGGGTTTGAGGTGATTTCAGGGGCTGTTAAGGATAGGGTTTGTGTGTCCATTCCTATGGATATTGTGGGTCAAATATTAAAGCTAAAAGGGCTGAGAACTAAAGGCATGTAGGGTTTATGAAGACTGAGACTTGTGTGGCGTCTATCCAAGTTGATATAGCAGAGACGAGAAGATATAAAAGGGGAGGCGCAGGTTAGAGCAAAAGAGCTATCTTCTTATCACCATTAGTGCTTGAGAACAGTCCTGAGAAAGCTTAAAGCAACAAAAACCCTGGTTTGCTGTCTGGTTTATCCTCAACTTTCCTTTCTTTTAAACAATCTTTAAACCATTCATTTTATTGTTGAGAACAATTTTATTATGAGCAGCTGAACTTATCTTTGATTAGGGGCGATTCGGAGTATCAACTTATAATCGATATGCAATAGCTTCTTCTTTTGCGATTGTATCAACTTATAATCGATATGCAATAGCTTCTTCTTTTGCGATTATTTTCGTTATTGTTTGATTTTTACTATGCCAATAATGTTTATGGATTGTTTGTCAATTTTTTAAGTTCGAAATTAAATAGTTGATATATAGTCTTATTGCTAGTTTTGAATTCTTCGACCCGTAATTGTCTAGAAAGATAAACACAAATAGCAATATATGGGTATTGATGATGGAACTTTGTTAAGTACCCGTATGTAGAAATTGACACTATTAGGTGATTCAAGCTTTTGAGTTCATCACTAGGAACAATCTTATCTCATAAACCTTAAAGCATTTGTTTAAGTCACACCTAGTAAGCGTACTTCTAGGAAACTTGGCAAGTAGAATCCGGTAATCGAGCGCTTCCGTAGCCGGTGAACTAGGAGGTAACGGAATAGTTGAGCGTACTAATTATTTTAGGGTTGTTAGTAACGAGATAATGTAAAGAACGTAGTTATATGTCGATTTGGTTTATATTCCGTGGTCTAGAATGAATCCTTAATCAATTTCATCTCATATTTGAATACAACTTTGTGATTTTCATAATTTCTACAACACAATCATCTTTTCTAAGAGTAATTTCATAACAACTTTTGCTCCATACCTCCCTTGGGACGAATCTGTTTTCAATTATACTACTTGCTAGTGTAAAGAGAAGTAGAAAATATTATTTGCGAGTTTGACACCTCGTCAAAATTGGCGCCGCTGCCGGAGAGGCAGTGGCAAGTTTAGTTGTTATTTTTATTCTTAGTTTATATTTTTGCTTTTGGTTTCAATTTCAGTTAACTTATTCCATCTCTTAGAATCTGATTTTCAGGTACTATTTCTTTGGTGAATGCGTGGAGAGGGCATACCAAGTCCAATTGGTATACGTCTTCGTTCGGGCACTTTAATAAAAGACTTGTTTCGAGCAGTGAATACTCCACTTCCTCCTAGTTCTTCACCAAGTGAATTCTCGGACTCGGACAAAGAGGAAGACAACACAATGGGAGGTCGACCACCTGCTCCAAGAACACTCAAGGAACTCACTTCTCCAAACCTTGACCAGCAGCCTTTATGTATTCAGCTGAATGGAACCATTGAGTTGAAGCTGTAATTGATTCACTTGCTGCCCAAATTCAGAGGTTTAGCGGGAGAAGATCCTAATCGTCACTTGCAACAATTCCATCATGTTGTAACTAGTTTGAAGCATGCAACTGCAGATGCCGATATGGCTATGATGACAACTTTTCCTTTCTCACTTATATATGCTGCAGGAGAATGGTTCTTTTGCTTACCTCCTGGGAGTATAACCACATGGAATGAGATGAAGAAGTTATTCCTTGAGAAGTATTTCCGGCATCAAAAGCAGCAGTAACCCGAAGGAGATTTGTGGTATTAGGCAAGTATCCGGAGAGACTCTTTATGAGTATTGGGAGCGGTACAAGAAACTTCTAGCTAGTTGTCCACAACACCAGATCAGCGATCAACTTATTATTTAATACTTCTACGAGGGGTTGCTTTCTAATGATAGAAATTTGATCGATGCCGCAAGTGGTGGTGCACTCACCAACAAGACCATTGCTAAAGCTACAAGCTTGTTAGAGAACATAGCTGCAAACACTCAACAATTCTACACTAGGGATGAGCAAATGGTAAGGAAAGTGAATGAAGTTGACGATTCGTCACATTTGGAACATAGAATGTAACATGGAGAGGATGATGCAACAAATAGCAACGGCTGTAATACCATCATACACCGAAGAAGTTGAGCAAGCTAATGCTATGTACCAAAATCAGCAAAGGCCGAGGTATGATCCATACAACAACACATACAATCCAGGTTGGCGTGATCATCCTAATTTCAGCTACGCCAACAAGCAAGATGCAGCAAATCCTACTTTCAATCAACAAGGAGAGTACCAATTCATGCAAAGACTACAACAAGAAACTCAAGGTACAAGTGTGGATGAAAAGTTTACTCTTATGATGCAAAGTATGCAAGAGATTTCAAAGACAATGCAAGGGTTTAACCAATTCCAGCAGAAATCCGAGATGGCTATGAGAGATGTGAAAAACCAAGTTAGTCAATTGGCTAATGATATGAATCAACTCAAGGCACAAGCAGCTGGAAAACTTCTCTCACAACCATTGAATCCTAGGGAGACTGTCAATGCTATTGAGTTGTGAAGTGGGAAACAAGTAGAGAACCGGCAACATCACCGGAGTCCCATGAACGTGATTTAGAGAAAGAAGTGGACGAAGCAGTCCCTAAAGATGATTCAGTAACGAATTATAACTCTAAACCTCTTGTTTCTACTTATGCTACTCCTCCACCTTTTCCTACCAGGTTTGCAAATTCTAAGAAGGAGACGTTGGACAAAGAGATTTGGGAAATCTTCAAGAAGATCGAAGTGAACATTCCATTAATTGAGGCGATAAGGCAGGTTCCTTGCTATGCAAAGTTCTTGAAGGAATTGTGCACTAACAAGTACAAATTGACCGGTAATGAGGTAATGAGTGTGGGGGAGAGTGCTTCGGCATATTCAAAAGAAACTCCCACCTAAATTGAAAGACCCCGACAATTTTACTATACCTTGCACAATTGGTAAAACAAGATGTTTGGACCACATAAATATGGAATGGGCTTAATAAGATATTCGACTCATTAGCCTTAAACAGAAATCTTGGTTCATGGGTTGAAACCCAAGCCCATAACCAAATCTGATAGCCTTTATTAAAGGTGACTACATTCAATGTATCTTGAAAGGGGATGAATCTGTTCAACCCAAGAAGTCAGAATTAATCTAGATATATATTTAGTCCAATTTATACATTATTAATCTGGTCACCCTAAAAGGAGGGAATGATAAAGGTTAATTGTTGGACCAAATACATTTCTAAATGTATAGATACATAATTCTGATTTTTAGTAATGATGAACCTGGAGGGGATTTGGTCCTGGTACATCATCAAAATGAATGCAGACAGGTAATTGACTGGATGAATACCCTCTATACCTATAAATAGAGGAGGAATTTCAGCAGTAAACGTACACAATTCTAATCCTTTTCTCTCCACCAAAACCTGTTTAGAGCTCCTTACTCATTGAGGCATCGGAGTGTCCTTGCAGGTACCCCCTCCTTTTCTTCATTCATCAAGAGTATTAGAAAGCCAAGAGCATTGAAGAGCTGAGTAGAATCTTTTCCATCATCAAGAACGTATCACGAGGAAAAGTTGTGGATCATTTAAACGGTCTACAAATCATCCATCAGGTATTAATCTTACGCCATCCAACGGTTAAGATTATATCATTTCTATACAAATCTCGAGGAGTGTTGTAGGAACATTTTTGCTACAACATCTTTTGGATGGCGTAAAATACACAGGTCTCTTCAACATTACCATCTCAAACTCCTCTTTGCACCTATGCCAGATTTGTACAGAGAGGAGTTTGAGATGGTAATGTTCGAGAAGAGACTTGGAATTTGCCAGATTTGTACAGAAATGTTCCTACAACACTCCTGAAATGATATAATCTTAACCGTTGTATGGCGTAAGATTAATACCTGATGGATGATTTATAGACCGTTGAAATGATCCACAACTTTTCCTCGTGATACGTTCTTGATGATGGAAAAGATCCTACTCAGCTCTTTAATGCTCTTGGCTTTCTAATACTTTTGATGAATGAAGAAAAGGAGGGGGTACCTGCAAGGACACTCCGATGCCTCAATGAGTAAGGAGCTCTAAACAGGTTTTGGTGGAGAGAAAAGGATTAGAATTGTGTACGTTTACTGCTGAAATTCCTCCTCTATTTATAGGTATAGAGGGTATTCATCCAGTCAATTACCTGTCTGCATTCATTTTGATGATGTACCAGGACCAAATCCCTTCCAGGTTCATCATTACTAAAAATCAGAATTATGTATCTATACATTTAGAAATGTATTTGGTCCAACAATTAACCTTTATCATTCCCTCCTTTTAGGGTGACCAGATTAAAAATGTATTTGGACTAAATATATATCTAGATTAATTCTGACTTCTTGGGTTAAACAGATTCATCCCCTTTGAAGATACATTGACTGTAGTCACCTTTAATAAAGGCTAACAGATTTGGTTATGGGCTTGGGTTTCAACCCATGAACCAAGATTTTTGTTTAAGGCTAATGGGCCGAATACCTTATTAAGCCCATTCCATATTTATGTGGTCCAAACATCGCCCCCTCTTAATTCACAACTTGTTGGTGGATTAAGAAGAGTGTCCTGGATCAATTGCTTCATAGTTGTGCTCTGACGCCCCCAAGCTACGTGTTGAAACAATTATGTAGTCTGCTTGCGAACAAGGTTGCGTTGGTGTTGTTGGGCGAGAGTTTTCCGTAGTCGAATATGAACGATGCTTGATGATTATATCATGAGTTTCAAGTTATGTGTTTGCTGCTGTAACAGGTCTTCTTGCTTGCAGCACACAACTCTTTTTTCTTTTTTTTTTGCAGCTGTTGCACTGATAATGTATCTCATTTTTGAGACAAGAGTTCGTGGTTGCATTGACGCAAAACTTGGTGAAATTTTTTGCTTGCGATGAGTACAAGACTTGAGTCTTCGCTTGTGATTTGAGGTCGTAGATGCCAGAATGATGGTAACTTTCTTCTCGTACTGTAGTTGTTGTATAACTTCCCAGTTCGGAAAAAGCTAGCATATTTCTTCTGTGAAATATAGATCTTTGTGCATAGATCGGTAAATTCTATATGAATATACTCCAATTGATGTTCCAATAATGATGATGATGTCGAATCGTGATCTACGTCTTTAGATGGTTGTTAAATATCACAACTATTCATGCATTGAGAGCTTGATAAGTGATGTTCTTCGAGTGATGCTTCACTATATCTCATACGTAACCAGGGGAGCATGAGGTAAAATATGAAACTCATTCCTTTGAGATCTTCATATTATATAGCTGTTGTTTTGTTGTTGTTTTTTTTTTACACCGTCCGTCCTTGCAAAAAAAAAAATCTTTTTTTCTTCATCCATGTCCAACAAAGCCTCTTCATGCAAATATTTTTTATTTTATTTTTCTTCTTTTGCCATTATTTTCGTTATTGTTTGATTTCTACTATGCCAATAATGTTTATGGATTGGTTGTCAATTGTTTAAGTTCGAAATTAAATAGTTGATTCATAGTCTTATTGCTAGTTTTGAATTCTTCGACCCGTAATTGTCTAGAAAGATAAACATAAGTAGCAATATATGGGTATTGATGATGGGACTTTTTTAAGTACACGTATGTAGAAATTGACACTATTAGGTGATTCAAGCTTTTGAGTTCATCACTAGGAACAATCTTATCTCATAAACCTTAAAACATTTATTTAAGTCACACCTAGTAAGCGTACTTCTAGGAAACTTGGCAAGTAAAATCCGGTAGTCGAGCGCTTCCGTAGCCGGTGAACTTAGGAGGTAACGGAATAGTTGAGCGTACTAATTATTCTAGGGTTGTTAGTAACGAGATAATGCAAAGAACTTAGTTATATATCTATTTGGTTTATATTCTGTCGTCTAGAATGAATCCTTAATCAATTTCATCTCATATTTGAATACAACTTTGTGATCTTCAGAATTTCTACAACACAATCATCTTTGCTAAGAGTAATTTCATAACAAATTTTGCTCCATACCTCCCTTGGGACGAATCTGCTTTCATTATACTACTTGCTAGTGTAAAGAGAAGTAGAAAATATTATTTGCGAGTTTGACACCTCGTCATCATCTTCCAAACAGTAAAGGAACAAAGTTTTTTGGTGACCACTCTATTCAATATTTAAGATAAAGATATGTTGAGTATGACAAAGGCTCTTCCGTTAACAAGTAAACTCCTTTTTCTGGTTTTGATCAATCAAGATCCTTATTACCGAAGTAATTAGATCTGGATTAGCAAATCAATGTAAATAGATCTTAAAAGAGAAATATAAAGAGATGTCGATCTAATCAACTAGATAATTACAAGTCTATCAAATATAAAAAAGATCTAGTTGGATCGAAGCTGATCAAGATGTGTGCAAAAATCACAACACACGAAACCAATAAGAATTTTTTTTTGTCTTCAAATCTTCAATTGCCTTATATTATACATGCACAACACAAACTTGAATCCATTTATGATCGATCACACATAGAACGGAGTCTGCTAACAATGGATGATCACAACTTGCCTTTAGATCTAAAACAGTTGTAAAGATCTCGTCAATACTTTGATCTAGTTTGAGCGACCCTTATGTCATAAAAGAAGGCTCTCAAGAATAATCAAACTGGATGCAATCAAAGTTTCAACAACCGTTAGTCAATCAAATCAATAATCGAAAACTAAAATAACAATGCAATTATCTAGTTTCCCACCAACGGTACTCGTAGAGCTTCCTGATCCCACAACATTCTTTAAACGAGCGATTGCAAGAGATTTCGCCTAATTAGGGTACTTTCCTCTCCGGATAGACGGCTCCACCATAAACAACACGAATGAAGTTTGCCTGGCTCTTAGGATAGTTTGCAACAAATGCAAACTCAAATATTTATAGACCAAGGTTGTTTGGACAACAAGGAAATTCCAAAACCAAAAATATTCTCAATATGCAATAAGTACCCAATTTCGGTTTTCATATTTCCAACTAATATCCAACATGTAATTCCGAAGTCTCTCATTAGAAAATATCTAATATTAGTTTAGCACTCAACTAATATAATTTTCCAAGAGGTATGTTTTGATTGCTGGAAAATCAAAAGCATATGATCGAAAATGTTATTTTTAAATGATTCTTAATATGTGAATGTAAATGATAGATTTTGCTCTTGGGACCGGTTCTACCATGACTCCTAATATAGGTTAAGATCGGTTCTACCAAGTCTCCAAATATAGGTAGGGATTGGTTCTACCATGACTCCCAACAATATCTAGGATAGGTTCTACCATGACTCCCAATATAGGTAAGTGATCGGTTCTACCAAGACTCCCAACAAAAGCTAGGATCGGTTATACCATGTATCCTAATATAGGTAAGGATCAGTTTTACCAAGACTCTCAACATAAGTTAAGATCGGTTCTGCCATATATCCCAAACTAGGTAAAAATTGGTTCTACAATAACTCTCAACATAAGTCAAGATCGTTTCTACCAAAGTTCTTACCTAGGTTCTAATTGGTCATCCAATAGATCTTCAATGAAACCCGGTCCAAAACGCCTATTGATTTATTTTCAATTATGAAACAATTTTCATATATGTACTTCCTTTAAACATATGCAAACAAACATAGTTTCCTAAGATGAAGTCACATCTATATCTAATACACAATCAAGTAACAAGTTATATACATTATGTCGATATCGCATTTACGAAGTTCAAAAGATAAACGTTATACTTCTTAATCAAATATTCTTCCTTGAAACTTTGATCATAGTAAAATGATCAAGTCTAATACACTAGAGTACTAAATATAACCTCGCATGTTATGTTTTCAATCTTAAATGACTTGATAACGTTATACTTTGAAAGCAACGACAGGAATGAAAACAAGTCAAGTTAGTATCACTAACCTCAAGTGGAAGGATGATGTCTTCGTTGTAGTCGATATGACTTCACGTTCTTTAAGTCTTCAAGGTAATACTTGTATGTTTCAACATTCCTAAACTTTCTAGACTAACCTAAACGAAGTTGACTCTAGTACATTTAATCAAGCGACTCTAATTGAGTTTTGATACTAAAATATGACAATCAAACTTGAAATACCATCGCTTGGTGGATTCAACTGAGCAATGCTCTAACAATCTCCCCCTTCGTCAATTTTACTGACAAAACTCTAATACATATGAAGATAAATGAATTAGAAAATAACCCATTCTTCATACGCTTGATTTCAAGTTTCAACAACACAATATCCTACACATATTCAAAAAAATAAATGTTGTTGTTGACATTTGAATAACAAAAGCTTTATTCCCTCTAAAGGAAAGCTAGGTATATATTCAATCCGAACATCTTTGTTATTCCTCTTTTGTTGTATGAAATACTACACAACAAGATGATATGTTTATCCCCCTTAGTCTATGATTTACTCTTTCGCTAGATATAACGTTTAAGCATATATATATATATATATATATATATCACTTCCTAGTGACCATAAATCACTTATTTACTCCATATATTTCTCCCCCTTTTATCGTAAAAACGACAAAGAAATGAATAAGCAGGAACAAACCGAAAGGATCTTACAAATCCATACGAACTTGTATAACCTATAAGAGTTAAGCATGAAGGTTTCACATAACATTTTAGGTAACCAATACTAAAACCGAAAATACCTAAGTAATTTTGTTTTAGTATGTTATCAAGAAAACAATTGCCCGAAGCAGTTTTCCCTTCGTCAGATTAGTTAACTACGATATCTTAGTTACAAATCGAACCAATTATGTATGTATAATCTCTTTATTTAATAAAACTCAAAAGAGGTCAGAATTAACTTAATTTGTCTTATCAGGTTCCACTTATTCTTAAAACAATTATAGCTTCTTTTAGACAAGACAAAAACTAGGTTAGTTAACTAGTTTTTTTTATCAAGGAATCGACTAGACTTGAATAATCGAATCCTAAATTTCGACAAGCTTGAACTAAGATCAGAATTAACTTAGTTACACTTATTGGGAATCAAAGAGACTAAAAAAATTGTGAAAAGGCGGGGGTATAACAACCACACCAAATAATTCGTTAGGCAATTTGTATGGACGAAACTCCAACTTAATTCCGAGAGCACCAACTTAAAAGTGATACTCAATCAAGAATTAAATCAAAGAGTTTATATCTCTTTATCAATACAATCAGCAAATCAATCATATAGAAATTAGCGAGCCTGATTGATATGAGAAATAACTTGGACGGTACCAAAGACCAATGCCCAATGCCCAAGTGTCAATCAAGTTCTATCCAACAAACAAGGTCGGATTTATCAACGATTGAACTACACACAACCTGTGATATTTCAATTATATAAAAATATAATACGGAAAAGAAATAACACAGACACCAGAAATTTTATTAACGAGGAAACCGCAAATGCAGAAAAATCCCGGGATCTAGTCCAGATTTGAACACCACTGTATTAAGCCACTACAGACTCTAGCCTACTACAAGTTAAATTCGGAATGGAATGTAGTTGATCCCTAATCAAGTCTCACACCAATTAAGGTACAATCGCGTTCCTTACACCTCTAGAACCACGCAGGATTCTGCGCACTTGATTCCCTTAGCCGATCTCACACACAAATAAGAGTTGGTACGACCCAAAGTCGAAGACTTATAAACAAATCTGTCTCCCACAGATATGTCTATTCGTTATTCGATTTTTGTTCCGTCGATAAAATCAAGGTGAAAAGGAACCAACTAATAATCCGGTCTTATACTCCCGAAGAGAAGCCTAGAAATATTAGTCACCTCACAATAACCCAACTGATTAACAGGAAATTTTATTGCGGAATTACAAGAGTCTAAGACGAAGAACTGTTGTGGTTATTTTTTATATCTTACCTATCGGAGATAAATCTCGAGTAAATCTTAGATAAGATAAAACTCAATTCGATAGAACAAGTAAGATCAGATTACGCAACTACAGAGAAAATAATTGGATCTAGCTTCACGAATCCAATGAAGTCTTCAAGTCATTAACCTATAATGGTTTTGGAAAAACCTAAGTTAAAGGAGAATCGACTCTAATGCGCAACTAGGAACATACAGAAATGTGGGGATTAGGTTTTCCATTGGGGTTAATTGGTTTTTGGTACTTATATTTTGTCCAATGTTAGTGTTTGGTCTAACATTTGTCCAACTTAGGATTTAGTACTTGGAAATAACGTTGACTTCAGTTGACTCAGTTAAATATCAACTTCCGTTTAGAAATTATTAAAAAATATAAAAAAAATACAGTAAAACAAAAAATAATTTGAAATTTGTGGACGAGTTTACTATTATAACCTCCACTTTCCTGGCATTTATTCCATATTCTTGAGAACTCATCTTATCCAAATGCCGCCGCCACCACCATTTTCCCTGACTCCAACTCATCTTCTCCAAACTCCGCTACCACCATTTTCCCTGTCTCTAATCTTCTCATCATTCTTCAACCGTTTCAGAATCCTATTGCTACGCCTATTTCTGCACAAACGATACAAACACCAAAATTAGAAAGATTCTCCCCTATCCACGAACCCTAATTTACCAACACCACCACCCCTGCAATTAAACTTATCCCCACTTCAACTATCAACCATAAATTCTTTCAATAAAAACCTACAATGATCTGTATAAAAGCCTACCCATTTGTGAAATTCTTCTTAATTTCTTCTTTTTAATTCTTCTCTTATCAAACAATTGAGGATTTTCAGATCCCAAAATTTAGCTGTCAATTTCTTTATTCGACTTTTCAGATCCCCAAATTAATTAGCCATCAATTTGTTTATACATCTCCAATGAGTTGTGGTGATAGGGTTTTTGATCTTCGAGATCGATCTCTTTTGTACTTGTTCTAATTTACAGAGGTGATTTTCTAATTTTAGTTGGCTGAGTATATCGATCTTGTTCCCAGGTGATTAGGGAATTAATTGGGGAAGAAAGAAAACATATAGGTGCTATTTAGTGATGATTGTGAGAACGAACAGAAAATGGGGGTGAATAAATCATCTCAATATTTGCTTAGTATTAATGGCGATGGTAGTAAAGGACGCGAAGAGAGCCAGTGGAAGAAAACAACTTGAGATAGTGGCGTGAATGGGGCAGGTGTAATATAAAATCATCTCAACTAATCCTCTGTGGATCTCTTGCATCCGGAACGTAGGTGTTTATCGAATTTTTTTAGGACGTTAGATCGTAGGCCTACCTTAGGGGTACACTTGTAAACTCTATTAATAAATCACACAAAATTCATTAATGTCTAGTCATAGAAGGTCGATGTTATTTCCAAGTACTAAACTCTAAGTTGGACAAATGTTAGACCAAACACTACTATTGGACAAAATGTGAGTACCAAAATCCAAATAACCCTTTCCATTGCTAGAGTTCTTCCTTATATTGTCTTCCAAATCAGGGTTGCTTTCAATCAAAGCTAAGATAGTTTAGTAACAAAGCATTCAATATTCATCGTTAGATGAAAACCTGATTTAAGATTCAAGCTAAGTCTGCTTAAAAATAAAGCAATCAATTCTCGTTGTTTGATGGTCTTAGCTTGTTACACACAAATGAAATATACCTTCGTTTAGATATGGGTTGTCGTACCTAAACGTGTATGTTGAGTTGGCTCAATAATAGTTAACCGAAGTTAGCCATATGAACACTTTTGTCTTAGCCGTATTCATCTAATACTTCTAGATCAAATATGAAGATCAATCAATCCTGAAAGATAATCAAATGAATAAAATTGTGTTTCAAATGTAGTTATTCAATTGTTCACTATCTCATAGAAATATATATGAACAAATTGAATCGAAATAGGTTCAATTCGTGATCGTACAAAGTACTTATACAAGAATCAATTCATGAACATTAAGCCACGGTTTGCAAAGATTACATTCCTTAAATCATAAATGTTTTAATTCATGAGTACATGACCGATTCTAGAACTTTACCACTGTGTTTGCCAACCAGGTATGTGAACAGCAGCTTCGGACCTTGGCTTAGTCAAGCCGTTCGCAAACCCCATTCGCGAACAACTGTTCCGGACCCAACTCAGGTAAACTTGTTCGCATACTAGGTACACAAACTTAGATAGGTTTTAGTATCCGCATACCTTTTAATGATGAAGTTCCCCCAATCTTCTCAGTATATCTTCGTCTTCAATTAGTGAACGTCGTGAAGTCTAAAGCTCAACTACACATTTTATCCTAATCCGAGATATAACTATAAGTAGACTAGAAATCAAGTATATAGTTTTGATCAACTAAACTTGACAAACAAGCTTGAGATAGCAACGCTTGCGAGTTCAACCGAGCAGTGCTCTAACAATCTCCCCCTTTGTCAATTTTAGTGACAAAACTATCAATACATATGGATTACAAAATAAATAAACTTTATAGCTTCTCATCCATCATGCTTAATTTCCTTGCCTCTTCAACATTCCTTGAATTCTTCGCTACTCCAAGTACTTCAGAGATCTGAACGTGTTCAACTCAGCATCATTGTTGTTGAAGATCCGTCGCCATAACAATAAGAAAACATATGTTCTCAATCATTGTTATACAGTGTTATCGTATTACTATAGATAATCAAAGTTCAATTGTATCACAATTTTGAAATAATACTATGGTTGTTAGAGCATAGCTCGGTTGAAACCACCAAGCGTTGGAGAATCCCAGGATCGATATAAATTGAGAATCTTTTAATTAAGGTTTCTTAGTTTTTGTATGTTATTTAATTTCTAGTAATTAAATGCATATCTTTAGAAAATAATAATTAGTAATGTGCATTTACTGATTATAGATTTTCTATTGGGATTTCGGTCAATATATGGACAACGCATTTCCAGGAGTTATGAAAACCGATTTTGTGTTTATTGCATATCTTTGAGAATATTCGGTTTTGGAAATTCCTCAGTGTCCAAACTTCCTTGTCTATAAATATTGAAGTTTGCATTTCTAGCAAACTAATCCTCAAAGCCAGCAAAATTACCTAGTTGTGTTGTTACTGGTGGAGCCTCCTATTCGGAGAGGAAAGTAACCTAATTAGGCGAAATCTCTTACGACCGCTCAGTTTAAAGACATCTTTGGGATTGAGAAGCTCTATTAGTACCGTTGGTGGGAAACTAGATAATTTCAGTTTATTATTAGTTTTCGATTGATTTGATTAACTAACAGTTGTTGAACTTTGATTGCACCTAGTTTTTTATGCTTGAGAATCTTCTCTTCTGATATAAGATTCACCCAAACTAGATCGAAGTTTCGACGGGGATCTTTAGATTGTTTATAGATCTAAAGACGTCTTATGATAATCCAACATTAACAGACTCCGTTTTGTGTGTGATTGATCACAAGGGATTCAAGTTTATTGTGTGCAGGTGCTGATTGAAGATTAAAGAAGATTTGAAGACAAGAATACTTTTTGGGTTCATTATCTTTGGTGTGCACAATACTTGTTTCGGCTGGAAAGGGATCCAACTATAATCGGTTTATCTTTGTGATAGACTGGATTGATTATTGGAGTATATCGGCATCAATACACTTCTTTGTGATTAATAGTATTGATTGCATAGTCTAACAATTACTTCGGTAGTTTTTGAGAGATTGATCTAAGGACCCGAAAAATGAGTTTATTGGTTAAACGGAAGAGCCTTTGTTAGACTCATATCACGTTGTTTGAAAAGAGTTGTCACCGAACACATTTGTTGTTTCTTTACTGTTTGGAATACGAACCAAAGGAATTGTTCCAAGTGCGTGACTTATTTACAAGTTGGAGGCGCAAGGATACTGAGGGATCAAACTAGGTGAACTATAGGTTTAGTTGCTTGGTATCAACTATACGAAGTTGGTTTGATTTTGTATAGCGGCTTAATTCTGAGAGTATTCAATTCTGGACTAGGTCCCGAGGTTTTTCGGCATTTGCGGTTTCCTCGTTAACAAAATTCTTGTTGTGTTATTTACTTTTATTTTCCGCAATTATAATTGTGTTTATTATAATTTAAAGTAAATCGCACAAACGTTAATTCCTATTTTACTTGATAGACAATCCCAAGAGTTTGGTTAAGTCCGAACCTATTATCAAGTAAACATACTTCGCTGTTGTATTGTCTCGATCTCGTATCCATAGACGATCACACGAAGTGTGAACCGATTAGTTGTATTGTCACGACTAAGTCCATAGACAATCACTTTCGGAAAAGGACTTATAATTGGAAAAGTTTTAGATTGAGGTATATTTGGGTACCCTCGTATTTTCAATAGTGATATGTATTACTCCCCCTTAGTCAATATTTCATCTTACAATGAGAACTACCCCCCCCCCCCCCTCCCCTTCATAATGATCTGTAAACCATATGTATGTAGTGTGAACTACCAAATAATTCTCCCCTTTTTTGTCAATATAAATTGGTACGAAAACTACGGGATCATAATGAAATTTTCAAAAAGATACTTCATGACTAAAAGAGATCATATCAACTTTGTTTCGATGATTTCACATAGTCGAAACTTAGTGTATCCATCAAGGAGTTTATAAAGATACAAGATAAATCCTACAATATTCCACAACACACTTTCCATAAAGATATGGCAATTAAGCACAAGATCAATTAAGAACTCTCTCCCATTTTATGTCATTCCCAAGAGAACAACAAGAGCAACCTTACTTTTACAAGAAAAGAATGATTTCTTTGGACATTAACAAATCACATGGATTTGTATCTAGTAAACTCTAATAAATTAACCATAAGAAAACCTTATTGATTAATTTAATCGAAAACGCTCAACATAAGAAAACTTACAGAGTCATACAGTACTTTCACATAAAAATGGATCAGGGAAAGATCAATACTGTGGAATATTTTCAAAAGTTCATTTCATCTTTCATCAATATTTGCATAATGGCATAATAGACTTAACTGTTGAACATATGTGAGATAAGCACAGTTCACGAACGTAAACAAATATATATCTCATAACCAATTGCAATATATGAAATTGAAAAGATTAAATACTTCAAAAATCATCTTCCATCTTTAGAATTTAAATAAATAAATCTAAAAACATTGCAAGATGAAAATCGTTGAAATAACTATCTGGAATGACAATTAATGCTATTCCAAACCCTAGTTATCCTTCTTAAACATAAGAATAAATTCTCAAAAAGAAGTTTCCTAGACATTATAAATCAAAAACTTATAACCATACTGAAAGACTTAAACATAGTCAGAAATTAGAGATCGAAGAATAGCAAGATCATCAGTCGCTTTATTCAGTTCGGTCTTCAGAAAGTGAGATTCTTTGTTGCAATTGCAAGTTGTTCATGTACAACCCCAAAATCTCGGATAACATTTCCAACCAAATCAGATGACATCTGAACAGGTCTGTTTTCTTCATGATCACATGAAAAATAACCGGTTATGGTGAGAGGATTCTCATGAAATTCAATAACCTTGTCATCTTCAATTTTGTCTTCCTTCTTGCTTCCATTCATCGTGCAGTTTATGATATTCCAAGAGGGTTTTGGAATGTACATACAGCTAAGAGATCGGGAAATCTATCTTAGATATATATATATATATATTGTTTTTCTAGGAATAAAATCTAGGGTCACATATTCCAAACACGTTAGTGTTGGAACCATACATCCGATCATGAACCAAGGTCACGGGTCGTTCGTGGACATGAATAAGAATATTCAGAACCAATGAACTAATGGAGCCTAAACCAAACAAGTTTTGAGCCGATCACCAAGGACAAGTTTAAAACTTCAGGCAAAACATCTTATCTCAATAAATAAATTTAGAGCACAAAAGATTTATTTGAAAAACAACAAATCAACTGCATGTTTTAGGGAATAGCTTACGAGGCTTTTAATTGTTTGCAACAAAGATTTTGATCATACAAAATATCAAAAGCAAATATTAACTGGAGCAAGGCTCGACAGTATGATGATCATTTTCCTTTTATACATACTAAAAGAAGAATAACCAAAATACAACAAAGACTACTTTGTCAAGAAGTAGATGTCTTCTTGAGAATCTTGTGCATCCTCACATGGTTTCAATGGAGGAGGCATAAAACAAAAGTAGTCAAGTTGTAACATGATGAGCATTTTTCTCATCAAATGTGTTGACTTTATTCCACATCTTTTCTTGAGAAATAATCAAGGTAGTTTCAAGAGAATTAACAGCCAAAGGACAAGAATTACTTGATGTTGCTGCCATCTTTGCCTTTCTAATGCTGACCTTGAATCTATTGATACTGGTCTTGAGTTCCAATACACGATTATTGATGTGAATATATCCAGGAACCGTTGAGCCTTCCGATCCAAAACTTTCTTCACCCATAGATGAAAAGTTTGAAAGATTTTTCTTTTGCAGTACCATCTTTCTTCTTATTGGAACACGAAGATCGTTATCTGTCCTTACAACATTAACCTTTTGACAACTGTTATAATTGTGAAAAGGTTTCAGACTACCTTTACAAACAAAGGTTGGCTCATTGCAACACTTTCTTTGTCTAAAGGTTGGACAATTAAAACCAGTAATATGAGATACAGGTTTGATCACTTCTTTAGACATATAAACGAGAATGTTATGAAGTTTCTCATTCCGTGACCGAAAACGACATCTCCTTTCAAGGTTTCCTTTTTTTCCGCAGTAATGACAATTGAATGGAATGCTACTACTTGATCTCATGTGAGTTGTCTTTGGAGGTTGACGAACCTTCTCTGGTACTTCAGTTGTTGGAGGTAGAACATCACTTTTGATATCAGTGAGATTCTTCTGTTGGAAAATGATATTAGCAATAGCATGAATACCACCAATCTTATTAATACTTGGAGTGTCTATTCCTTTATATCCCAAACCTCGTGTATCACGATGTTTTTTACATGCTCCCAGCATAGTGGATAATTTGGTTGAGTTAAAGGTATACTTTTTCAAGTTTCCTTCCAACATTTTAGCCTTATCGTGAGCAGCAGATAGGTCAGCCTCTAATTGTTTTTATCGAGAGAGCAAAACATTTTCTCTCTCATTGAGACAACTTTGTTGAGATTCACACCTTGTTTCAGATTCTGCAAGTTTTTCTTTAAACACAAAGAGATTATGACGAAGATTTTCACATTCAGAATTTTTTGAATGCACATCTTCTTCACGATCTTTAAGAAAAGATTGGAACAAATTATATCCACAATCATAACCCTTAAAGAGTTTTCTCATTTTATTGTTTTCTTGACAAAGAGGAGTCAAAAACTCAGTCAAGAAAGAAGTTGACTTCTTTTTCTTAATGAGATGGTCAAAAAGCTTGATATTTTGGGAGAATTCCTCATCAACATCATTTTCAATATCTGAATCACTTTCATCTGAAAGTTCATCTTCGTACAGGCGGGTGTTGATGGTGGATTTTTGACGAAGGTCATATTCGTAAAATCACATCGAAAAATCATGCATCTCTGATCGGTATCGGAATCATAAGAAATTTGTATCTTCACAAGGTGAATCGCAGTTTAGCAATGCCATGGCGGTAGTAATGTACGATGGCAATATTAGGGTTTCTGAGGTAGAACTTTTAATATTCTATGTATTTCATAATTAAAACTGGAAGACTCAGCACATTTTTACTAAATTCAAAATTCATCTCTGGTGTCTGAATTAACCCAGAACAACGTATGATGCTGATCACATCATATCTAAATGCTCCTAGACATATTGCATGCTAGTATAGAGCAAAATTAATCAAACCTATACGAAGTATTCATCAGATTGAATTCCTAGAAATTATACACTAATTAAACCCTAAATATTCACCTACTCAGGATCCACGACTTCTCTCGGTCGAATTCCATGGAAAGTAATGGAAATTTCTTTTTCGGGCATTTGGGGCACCCCCGAGCAAGAGGCACGGGTGTATTTAGTGATAATGCTCAAAGGAGCATTCGTGGAAGAATTAGGATTGGAAGTCTAATCAAAGAAGGAAATGGAAGAGATAAAATAATAAAAGAACCGTGAGGGTGGGACCACATGGCTAGCCGGCCGTCCATGCCGCCGGTTCTAGCCGGCCCTCCCCTATTTCATTATTTTATTATTGTTATAATATTATTATTATTATTACGGTTATGCTCTTTCAAGGATTCCTCTTTCAATCAAAACTCTTGAAACTTGACATCTCTCCATGAATCACGTGGTTAGAAAAGCAAGTGGTCCCGCAACCATCATGACTTGTCCTTCTGCCACCATGTGAAAAATTAAAATAATAGTATTTTAATATATTTAACAGTGGTCCTTCCACCACTATTAAGAGTTTCGCTTAAACTCAAATTCTTCATACAAGGATTAAATAATGCTCGATGGACCATCAGAAAACACCAAAATTCTCAGGATTGGTCCGCAAAGAGCATGGAAACACAGGCAAGCCACCATGGACGGTCATGGTCGGCCCTTTGGCTTGCAGAAGCCGGTCCCACCTCTCTTGATCATTCTTGACCTAATTAATCATCCAGAGTCCATATTTGGTTCAAACTCCTTCCTGTAACTGGGAATGGTCATCCACCCACCATCAGATGGTCACCAAGGGCAGGTTCTACACCTCTTGGTCAGTCCTCTTCTCTTCATGACCAGGTTCTACTACCTATTGCTCAGTCAAGTACTATTTAATAATGATTAAACAGCAAATAATCATCTTCCCACCAACTGCTCTACAAAGGAGTTTGGTAAATGCTTAGTCTAGCACCCAAATACTATATGGCCGGTCTATCACTAATAGAGGAGGTCCATGTCTCATTCATTGGCTGACTCTCAGACGATCATCCATTAATCATAATTAGGGTTTTGAACTGAATGCTTTGTCTAGCATAATTCTGAACATGTTCAAACACCAATATGTTAATATTGATCCAGCAATCAATATTTTAATTAAATAATACTCGGTTAATATTTTTAATTAATATTTTATTTGGTCTTGCTATAAATTATTCATGGATCTAGAAGTATTTGCTCTGACTAGCAATACTTGCTCTAATCATTAATGATCTATCTGGAAATACATTAATTGATTTAACTAGCAGTAGGTCACGACCAATAAGGTTCAGAACCGCATATTTGGCAATATTGATCCGACTATCAATATTTAATTGCTCAGAGAAATATTCCTCATATTGATTCAGCTATCAGTATTCGAGTTGCAGTGATTCTCATGTTGATCCAGCTATCAATATTTGAGAATTTAAAACTGATCCAGCTATCAGTATTTTATTGGTTCATCAACCAACATTTGGTTCGTCTGTCAACCATTATTTTAATATTATAATCTCTCCTCGTCATTCGACTGGCTCATGACACCTGGATCGAGAAAGACCTTAATGATCATTCGTGATGATTAATTTTCACAAGTGATCAGTGCGCCAATGTAATGGTTTATGATCGATCCAACAATCTCATAAAACTATCACTAAGTCATTCGACTACCATTACTGCTTCAACTAGCATAATAATATGACACGGTCATCAGTGACCTAATTCAACATCTACAGAACATGTTGTTGTTTCAACATTCCATGCTTTACCCATTATAATATTGAATTTTGTATGTTCATGTTCATAAGACTCAAAGTTTTAAGTCAAATATTGACCACTCATAAACGAGACATCAATTCACGTCACATGGGGGGATATCACTCATTAACAAAATGACCAAAACCTTTACACTTAAATCACTGTGGCATATCCTCGTCATCGGTATCGAGGGTATTCCTGTTTTTAGGAGGGACACGGTCATGAGGTTTGACTGATGACCTGGGTTTATCTCTGATGAACCGTTTACTTCTCTTCAAAAGAAGATCTCTAAACTGTCTTGTGATCAGTGAGACTGAGTTGTCAAGATCTTCATCTGATGAATCAGTCTCGATAGGATCAACTATAGAGTTGCCAACACTTTTACTTTTTTCAAGTAATTTAGTGTTCTTTTGTGCTTTCAAAGCAATATCCTTTCCAGATTTGGATGTATGCTCATGATCAAAGATTTTTAACTTCCCAACAAGAGTATTTCTGGAAAGTGTATCACGGTTATTTCCTTCAATGATGGCATGTTTCTTATAATCGTATCTAGCTAGTAAATGATCTGAGAAATTTCATCACTATGTCCTTTTCAGGAATAGTCTTACCCAATGCAAACTAGGCATTAACAATTTTAGAGACTTTGTGATTAAACTCATCAAATGAATCTTCATCAGCCATAAGAAGGTTTTCCCAATCAGAATTTAGGTTTTGAAGCCTAACTTCCTTTTCAAAGGTATTCCCTTCAAACACAGTTTCTAAGATATCCCAAGCATCTTTAGACTGAGTGCACGTAGTCACATGGTGCTGAAGATATGCGGTAATGGCATGTATGATAGCATTTAAGCCGTCATAATTTTGCTTTGCAGCGAGAATCTCGTCATGCTCATATATACCGTTATCCTTTGTAACAGTTACACTGTCTACTGTAACCATTGGAGGATTATAGCCATTAACAACATAAACCCATAATTGAAAATCATGTGCTTGAAGAAAGGCACGCATAGAAATTTTCCACCATTAGTAATTCGATCCATCAAATACTGAAAGTACGTTTATAGAGATAGCGCTTCTGTCAATAAAGTCAGATTGCTACAAACACATACTTATGAGGTCTTAAACGTGTTTGCCTTCTCTGACACTAGTTGAAAAAATGGGGGTCTAACAACCACACACATTATTTCGTTCGGCAATCTGTATGGACTAACTCCAATATAATTCCAAGAAGATCAACTAGACAGTCAGACTCAATCAAAGAAATATATCCAAGAGTTATATCTCAATTTCTCAATACAATCTGCAATCGAACAGATAGAAATCTGTGAGCCTAATTGATATGAGAAATAACTTGAATGGTATCTGTTAGAGAACTGCTCGGTCGAACTCGCAAGCGTTTGTATCTCAAGCTTGTTTGTCAAGTTTAGTTTCCAAAATTATAAGTCTTGATTTCTAGTCTACTTATAGCTAAGTCTCGGATTAGGATAGTAAGTGTAGTTGAGATTCAGACTCCACGGATTTCATCGAATGAAGACGAAGAAATACTCAAGGTAACTTGTGGAACTTCATCAAAAAAAGATATGTGGAGACTTTAACTTATATATCACTCAAAAGTCTATCTATTATATCTCCTAATTCAGATAAAAGTCGTATTGATATATAGACTTCAATTATACACATTTGCTATTTCGAGCTGAGTTTAACTCACTTATCTATTTCTCGAAATATGTGTTGGTAAGCTTTCGCTTTAAACAAGTTCATCTTTACTCTTGACGAAAGTCATATTGGTTATTTCAATAACTTGAAAATCTCTTTGATGCTAATAGTTTGTGGATAACAACTATTGTCATCCTCTAAGAAAGTGTCAATGATTGAAATGAGAGTTTAGAACAAGTAACCACGTTTGGATATAAACATATTGTGTATTCAAATTTGGGTAAAATCCATAACGGGAACCTAAGTATGTGTACCCGTAGCGTACTGGTTGGTTGTTGGAAGTCAGGAACTAAGGTATGCGTACCCGTACGCATACTGGCGGAAGTTTGGGTTCCGTGAATTTCTGCTGGAATTTGGAAGTGTGAATTGGTATGCATACCCGTACGCGTACTGGCATAACCAAACTCGGTCCGGCTACTTAGGTATGCGTACCTGTTTGCATACTTAAGTAGGTTACTTTCTGAAATCGGTTTATCCATGAAATAAAAAATTTATATAATAAGGAATCCAATCTTTTGCAAACCGTGGCTATGATGTTCATGAATTGATTCGAGTGAATCAAAATTGATTTTTTTTCAATTGTGTCTTGTATACTTCTATGAGATCTAAGCAATTGAACAACTCTCTAACTAGTTTCATTTGAGTCATCTGAACTAGTTATGGTGAAGATGAATAAGGTTGATATGAAAGTGCTCATGTGGCTAACCATTGGTTAACTATTGTTGAACCGACTAAGTATACACGTTTAGGTACGGTTACTCAAACCTAAATGAAGGTACATTTCATTTGTGTATAACAAGCTAAGTTCGATCTAACTGTTGAAAGATATTAGCTTGAATCTAATCAGGTTTTCATCTAATGGTGAATATTGAATGCTTTGTCACCAAGGTAACCTAGATTGCAAACCCTAATTTGAAATTTATATAAAGGAGAACTCTAGCAACTGGGAAACCTAATGTAGGAAATACCATCTAGTCCTAGTAATAATATATTAGAGAGAGTCTAGTCCAGTTGACTCAGTCAACTGTCTGTTTGGTCCTTTTTGAAAAAAAATATATTATAGTTTGGTCCTAAAAATTGTGGTTTGGTCCTAGGGTGATGTAAAGACCTGCAAGCTCGTTAACGCTATTAGACTGGTCAAGTGACGAATTAGTCGATAATAACTCGATTAGTTTAACACGAATGTTAATTAATAGAAATTAATTTAACAACGATCTAGATACGAAACTAGAACCGTTGAATATATCTCGAAAAGTTACGTAGAATAGACTACTCGAACGCGTCAGTCGGATATCGGACGGAGAAGAATTTATCCGTTAGTGAGAAGGGAAAATTAGTCTTTCAACATTCTGATCGACCTGTCTTCCCATATCATTTGGGGGAGTTCCTTTATAATTTGTCTTGGTATTATCCCCAGACCGAGAAGATAAACTCGATCTGTTTCCTTTTTCTCCTTCATTCTATTTTCTTCTCAGTTTCTTCTTTCTCTTTCTTCGTCTTCTTTCTTTCTCTCTTTCTCGGTTCTTCTTCTCTTGTTGATTATCCGTGAGACTCAGTGAAGAAAATAAAAATTTTGATGTTTGTGTGGATGATGGAGGTGATGATGTGGTGGTGTTAGTTCAAGCAGTTGATTCAGAAATACAAGAGACGGTAAATCAGAGAGAATCAGAGTTGGGGTTTTCAGACTAGAGTTGGAAATTGAATGAAATTGATAGTAAATCGAGTGGTGATAGATGAAGAACAAAGGGGTTTTCATTTAATTGATGTTGTGGTGTTGATAAGATTACGAATCGAATAATTAGGGTTTCTGGATTTGGTTTCGAGAATTCGTTTAAGGATGTACAAGAAGAATTTAGAAGATGGGTTTGGTTGATTTGAAGTTGTTAAACAGATTAGGGTTTGATGTTGTTGAATTAGGGGTTTACTCAGGATTACAGTATAAGGGTGGAGTAAATAAGGTTTTAATGGATAGTGGTTGAAAATGAGATGATGAATCATATCAACCCAAAGAAGAATTTGAATTCAATTGCCCGAATGTTACTGAATCAAGGTAATTGTTCTTATCAGTTAATTAGTTTAGATATTCATTTCAGTTTTGAGTTTTTGAAGTTATGGATGATATAAGAATTGAGAAAGGATTTACTGTGAATGTGGATTTATAAACCATTGTTAGTGATGATGTCGAATTAGTATAAAGATTATTAAAATTGCAGAGAGGAGTTGAACCACTGGTGGTAATTTATGAGTGACAGGGATTTAGATTTGGTGATGGAGATGGATGAATTACATGTGATGTTGTTGTTGAATTCATGATGGTGGAGAATGTATGAACTATGTTGAGGAGTTATGTTTAGAGTTTGAAATGGTAGTGTGTTTTGTACATGTGTTTGGTAGGTGTTGTGGATTGAACTTGGAAGAATGGTTGGGTGTTGTGGGTGTTGTGGAAAGGGAGAAGTGATGCTTGAATTCTGGAAATATAAGTAATCAGCTGAAGTTGCAGATGTTGTTGAAATTGGATTGCAGAGTATAAATGAAAGAGTTATACTAGGCATGTTAACTGTAAATTGGTAGTATTGGTAGTGGTTGTGTAAGTTACAGGGTGTGGAAGTAGTGATGGGGTTGAAGAATCTGTGGTGTTGAAAGAGGATGTAGTTAGTTAGTTTTTGGTGGTGGTTTGTCTAATGATGTAACTGAGATTGCTCAGTCTTGCAAAGAAGTTATGACTATTAAGTTCATATATCATTGCAGGGGAAGTTGTACTTGTGGTGAAATGTAGTGGTTAGTGAATCTGCAGTTTGTTTTAGTGTTTGAGCTAAATTGAAGTTAGTTGTAATGTTGTTATGGCTGTCATCTTAGTGAAAGCTTGCAAGTGAAGTTCAAGGTAAAATCTATATTACAGATGTATTGAATTTGTAGAATTCTTTTACAATGAATAGTTTTTGTATTGATCAAATGAATAGAAACAAGTTATTAGAGAAACTGTAGCTACACTAGAGTGTTTGCCTCTTAGAAGTTCTAGTCAGTTTAGCTGACTTAACCTTTTGTTTGATTTAGTCAATCTGACTGAACTGAGAGTACCATGTTAACCTGAGTTGAATCGGTTTGACTCAGTAGATCTGGACCCGACTTAACTCGTTGACTAACTTGACCATTGACCCTGGACCTTGACCAGACCTTGAATATTGACTGTTAGTTGACCTTTGACCGTAAGTGACCGTTAGTTGACCCAGTTGGGCCATATATTTGTAATGAGCTTATTTAGTGGATTTGCGCTGAGGATTAGTTATCTTACTTTTATGTTTTGGATCTCTTGTGATCTGAATTAGCCTTTGGCTTCTTCCACAAAGTGGTAGACATTCTTAAGACTTAGCTAATCGACTATAAAATCAATCTAACTGAATTAGTAAACCTTGGATTGTTAAAGTTAGATAAATAAAAGGTGTAGAACTTTATACGGGCCTAGAATCATTAGAAAGACTTGTATAATTCTTGTGTGAGCCTTTTGGGCTAGATTCTTAGAGTTCTTGTGTGATTAACAGTTAGTCTGTATTAACAACGATCGATTCAGAGGATGAACCAGTGGATCGTGGATCTCAAGGTAGGCCTGTCTTGTCATCAATAGAGGTGGGAATACTTTTAACTCTTCTGAAACCATTGTTGTTTATTTTACAAAAGTTTATGTTTAACAAACTCATGCATTTTCTGTTTGTGCATTTCATGCATTGTTTAGTTTGTATTATTATTGTTCTGTTGATTCTTTGAATCTTTCCATGAATTGGAAAGGACTTGTAATGTATGTCACTATGAATTGTATGGGAAATAAGAATTTCCACATGTGGTATATTGGATATGCTCCTTCATATTTATATCTATTTACTTTCAGCTTTTACGCTTATTAGGTGTGGAACAACCCGACATCAATATAGCTATGTAGGTGTGGAAAAAACCGGCATCACTAATATAAATTGTTTGAAGGAGTTTGTCCATATACATGTTTGTGCATTTCCAGTGACTTAGTCACTTTGATGTTTGGGAAAACATGAATTGTGTTTCCAAATCTTGCTCATGATTTCTTTAAAGTTAAATGTTATTCCTGCTGGGCACCCCTTTTAGGGATGATGTGCTCACCCATTCCCACTTTCAGTTTCAGAGACAGATCAGAGTTGCGCAGCGAAAGCTTCGAGGAGTTACGTCCGTAGTGGTTAACTTCTGCAATGTTTATTATGTTACATATCCTGTTTTGTAAATCAAATGACTATTGTATAAGTATCATTTAAGAGGAGTTCTTGTATATATATATATTTCTGAGCGGGGCTAGCTTTGGGTTAAGTTTTGCAGCAGATTTGTAGATTGAATGTTTAAGTAAATGATTTAGATTCTTAGTGCCTCTTTATTTAGTTAATCTCTTGGATTAGTCAGCTGCTAGCTTTGTGGGCGCTACAGGTGACGTCGTGGATGATGTAATTGTCATCTTGTAGTGGCAGAAATACCCTTTTGGGACCATTACATCATCCATGATGTCACCCTAGGACATATATACTCAATTATCAAGAGAGAGGAAATCATTTTCATATTTACTTTCTCTCACCTCCATATTTTCAGATCTGGTTTCTCTCTCTCTCTTTTCTCTTCTGCTGCTACATAAACTATGAATATTTGTGTGAGTTTTAGGGTTTTGATTTTGGAGAGATGATTATTACGACTTGCAGAGATGATAAAGATGATGAGTATATAAAGATGATAAACAAGACGACGACTTGCGACAAGACTCTTTGTTTTTCTTCTCTGTTTGATGTTGTTGCGATTGAAGATGATGATGAACACGATGAAGATGATAAAGACGACGACAGATTTATGTGTTTCTTCATCACAAGATTTGATTTTAACTTTTTTTGTTGTTGTCAAAGAAGATGAAGATTGAAACGAAGATGATGAAGACGATTTGATGTTTGTTGCTGCTGTTTGATGACGATCAATGTTGCTGCTGCTGTTGAAATCGATGAAGATGATGAAGAAGATGAAGATTTCTGTGTTTAGGTTTTTATATGGAGTTCATTTATGGAATGAACTCTGTTTTTTTAGGTTTTTATATGGAGTTCATTTCTGGAATGAACTCTGTTTTTTTAGGTTTTTATATGGAGTTCATTTTTGGAATGAACTCTGTTTTTTTAGGTTTTTATATGGAGTTCATTTCTGGAATGAACTCTGTTTTTTTAGGTTCTTATAGGGAGTTCATTTCTGGAATGAACTCTGGTTTTTATATGGAGTTCATTTCTGGAATGAACTCTGTTTTTTAGGTTTTTATATGAAGTTCATTTCTGCAATGAACTCTGCTTTTTTTAGGTTTTTATATGGAGTTCATTTCTGGAATAAACTCTGTGTTTTTTTTGTTTTATATGGATTTCATTTCTGGAATAAACTCTGTTTTTTTTAGGTTTTGATATAGAGTTCATTTCTGGAATGAGCTCTGGTTTATATGTTTTTTGAAAAAATAAGTAGAAATTAATTTTGACGAATGAACTGCTACATGAAAATAAGTAAAAATTAACACGGAAGGGTAATTTTGTCTATTTTATATTTTTAAATTATTATGGACCAAAAAGTAAAGGCGTTTTCTCAAGGACTAAACAGACATGGGACCACCTAAAAAAGGACCAAACGATATTTTTCCCAAACCTAATCCCTACACCTCCTGTATGATACTAGTTGCATAAGCTAGAGTTCATTCTCCTTTAACCTTAGGTTTTTTACGAAACCCTGTAGGTTAACGACTTGAAGACTTCATTGGGATTGTGAAGCCAGACCCAACTATTTTCTCTGTAGTTGCGTGTTTTGATCTTGTTGTTTTCTATCGTGATTGAGTATTATCTTCTTTAAGATTTGCTCGAGATTTTATCTCCAGTAGGAAAGATTGAAAAGTAGTCACAAACACCTTCGTCTCATCGTTTGAGATTCCACAATATCTTGTTTTGTTAATCGATTAAGATTATTGTGAGGTTATTGATAATACTAGGTTGTTCTTCGGGAAGTCTGGTTTACCAATTGGTTCCTGTTCACTTTGATTTATCAAAAGACGGAACAAAACTCGTAGGTATTTCTGTGGGAGACAGATTTATCTATTCAATAGACTTTCTGTGTGATACAGATTTGTTTATCAAGTCTCCGACTTTGGGTCATAGAAACTCTTAGTTGTGGGTGAGATCAGCTAAGGGAATCAAGTGTGCAGAATCCAGCGTGGTTCTTGAGGCGTAAAGAATGCAATTGTACCTTGATTAGTGTGAGATTGATTAGGGCTCAACTACATTTCAGTCCGAAGTTAACTTGGAGTAGGCTAGTGTCTGTAGCGGCTTAATACAGTGTGTTGTTCAAATCTGGACTAGGTCCCGGGGGTTTTCTGCATTTGCGGTTTCCTCGTTAAAAAAACTTCTGGTGTCTATGTTATTTATTTTTCGCGTTATATTTTGTTATATAATTGACATATCACAGGTTGTGCGTTGAATAGATCAATTGGTAAATCCAACCTTTGGTTATTGATTGATCCTTGAACATTGGTCTTTGGTACTGTTCAAGTTATTTCTCTTGTAGTCAATCAGGCTCACAAATTACTATTTGTTTGATTGCGGATTGAATTGAGAAATTGAGATATAACTCTTTGATATAATTTTTCTTAAGATTGAGTCTGAATGTCTAGTTGATTCTTTTGAAAGTATATTTGAGTTAGTCCATATAGATTGTTAAGCGAAATATTGGGTGAGGTTGTTAGACCACCGCTTTTTCAATTGGTATCAGAGCAGGCAAACACGTTCAAGACCTCATAAGTATGTGTTTGTAGCGATCTGACCCTATGGACAAAAGTGCTATCTCTGATAAACGCGTCATCAGAAACAAAAGATATGTTTCTATAAATTCTGTTAAAGAGAAAGATCCGTAAATCTCAAATATATACGAACCTAATGTTCTACCGAAATAGACAGGAACTGACATGTGTTACCCCGATTACCCTTCAAATGAGTGTGACTCTGTTGATGAAAGGGAAACAACCGAAGAGAGTAAACTGATTCTAAATTTTGTTATAATCCAGGCTGATAGAATCAATCGGTTAAAAAACAATGTCATTGTTCTTCTCGGTATAGTGAGAGATTGTGACTCTAAAACTCCTTGCAAGAAAAAAGCTGAAGTTCGGTCATCACGTATCTTACTCGAGGCGAACCTCAAAAAGGATGCGTTGGAAATCAATTATCTCTTGAGTAAACTCTCCATTCAAGGATGTTCCAAAGAGTCTTCTGTCTCAGAATCCCTTCATATTGGAAAAGATGTGCTCATAGCCTCCTCTAATCAAGGAAGTTCCACATCACATGGAAGGAAGAAAATCTCCAAACGATGATGTTAAGTATGTTCTCTCTAATCACTCTCGTGATTAGAAAGTGTGTCTCTTTTGTGAATCAAGAGGGCATGCTAAGCAAAAGAGAAACTCTAGGTCGAATAATAATTCCATTGTTCGACTTCAACACACCTTAGATTTAATTCTTAAAGGTGTAACTGACATTCGTATGTCTAAACTAATTGGTTTTAGTACTCACCCTGTGTATTCTACCATGAAAGTCAGTTTGATGAGTTCCACAAATGCTCAAAAGCATAACAAACTCTTTAACAGAAATCGTTCAAGAAGAGCTCAAGAATTCTCCTCTGTCAAAAAAGGAGATAATGTTGTTTTTGATGTGAATAAAGTATCAGGTGAATGAAGCAATGGTGTTCAACCTTCTCATTTACTATTTGCAGATGACATTTTTGTGTTTTGCAATGACCATAAAAGATTTTTGGATAAGTTAATGGAGCTGTTGCTCAACTATCAAAATGCTTAAGGCCAAGTGATCAATAAAAGAAAAAGTAATTGCTTTGTTGGATGAACAACTGATATTAGAAGGAAAAGCATTGCTGAACATCTGCAAATGTAAATTTCTGAATTTCCTGATAAGTATCTTGGAGTGATCCTCAATCCTGGAAGAGTGAAAGTCCATCAAGTTCGGGGAATAGTGGAGATGATGCAGGATATCTTGGCTAGATGGAAAGGTACACTACTTGCATTTCCTTCTATACTTACATTAATTAGTCAAATTTGTGTTAAGCAGCTATCCTATCTTTACAATGTCAGTATATAAATGGCCTAAAGTGGTGATAAAAGAATGTGAGAGAATAATTAGGAATTTCTTATGAACTGGGGACCCTACTGCAAAGAAGTTAGTCACAATGAAGTGGGAAGAGGTTAATGCTCCTATTTCAGAGGGAGGCTTGGGGATTAGAATATTGGAGGTGGTTAATAAGGCCTTATTAATGAAATTGATGTGGAAGATCATGACTGAGTATGAGGAGTGAACAAGATTCATGAAGGCTAAATTCATGAACAAGAAGGGAGAATGGATTCAATCATATAAACAATCTTCAATTTGGTTTGGTTTAAAATGGGTAATTCAAGATGTAAAGGATGGATCCAGATGGATGGTGGGGAATGGAAGAAGCATTTCAGTTTGGACTGATAAGTGGATTTTTGAATATCCATTAATTGAGAAGTATCCAGATAATGATTTTATACAACAACACAAAGACTGGAAAGTAGAAAAACTTATATGTGATAGAAAATGGAAAATTCCTAGTGCATTACTTCAGTTTTTTAATATGGAAGACTTACCTCATCTTGGTGATGGTGCTGATAGAAGGATTTGGACTGCAGATGTAACTGGAAAATTTTCAGTAGCCAGTGCAGCTCAACAAATCAGAACTAAATACCCTGTGCTGCATGGACCAAAAAGGTATGGGATCCTTGTCTTCATCCATATACTTCTTTGAATGTTTGGAAAATTCTTAAAGGAGCCTGTGCAATAGAAGAAACTATTAGAAAAAAAGGATTTGACACTATCTCCAAATGTTATTTGTGTGGAAATGATCAAGACAATATGGACCATATATTATGGAAGTGTGCATTCAGTGAAAAAATATGGCATTGGCTATGTGGGATCTTTCAATTCTTAATTCCTTCAAATTTTGAGGAACTACTGAAGTTGGTGAAGCATAAAAGTCAGGTAATTAAACAGGTATGGTTAATTAGTGCATTTACTTCCATGGTGGAGATCCGGTTCAGTAGAAATAAAAAAAAATGTTTGAAGATCAAGATCCGAATTGGATGCAGGTAAAATGCAAAGTTTTAAGTTTCACTAAGGAATGTAGTATCGGACTAAAGGGGAAGAGATGGAATGGCTTATATGATTTCCAAGTACTCCCTGGTTTTGGAATAACTGGTATTCCACTTATTTGTACTAGAGTGAAAGAGTACTTCTTCAAATTACCTAAGGTGAATAAAATTTTAATTTGTTGTGATGGTGCTGCAAAAGGGAATCCAGGGCAAGCTGGAGTTGGATGTATTGGCAGAGATAATGAAGGGAGATGTGTTGGTGCTATTTCAGGAGGTCTTGGAATTGCCACAAATTATATAGTTGAGTTAATGTATAGATGGGGAATATGCAGTGAAAAAAGGTTTTTTGGATGTTTGTTTTAGTCTTGATTCAAATGCAGTGATATTAGCCTTCACATCAGGAAGAATACCTTAGATAGTGCTCACTAGATGTCAGGCAATAAAGAAGAATCTGGACAGTATATCTTTTAGATATTCATATAGAAAAATAAATTTCTCAGCCGACATTTTGGCCAAGAAGGGAGCTTTACTGAGAAGAGGAGAGTGTATATACTATAATAATAAACCTGCCTTATTAGGTGCATTAGAAATTGAAGATGGTTCCTACTTCGGATTTTAGTTTTGTTAAAAGAAAAAAATCTATGATTTAATTTGGGTGAGACAGTCTGGGCTTATCTAATCTGGTTTTACTTTTTGATTCTTTTCTATTGTCTGGGCTTGTCTAGACAAATAGTCCTTTTGTAAAAACTTCGGTGTTGGGCTTTAGTAATAAAATTCTTATGATTAAGCAAAAAAAAAGGTGAAGGAAGCAAAAATGATGATATGAAAAAAAAAAACCTAAACGTGATAATTGAAGGATATAAAGAGATCATCAACATGTTGTCAATTCACTTTAGTCAAAAATCCTTCGGTAAGAACTCAAACTATGTCTTGTATTTTGATGACAGTAAGTGTTATGATAACTTTTCACATCAAAAAGGTTTCTTTCCTATAATTGAAAGGAAAAAGAGACTCAACCATGAACACCGTTCATTTAATGAGCTTAGGGCTCATACTTGTACTAATTAATCTCAAGGGTTGAGTGCTTACT